>NW_017731941.1:606448-610857 GCF_001890085.2 Hipposideros armiger
TAGTTGTGGAGGACATTGCTTCACTGGCCCAAGTTGGCACCATCATTGCGCTCTTCCCGGATGAGGCAGATCAGTCGCCGGCTTCTGGATGGCTGCTCACTGTGGCCGCTGGCTGCTCACGCTGGCTGCTCACGCTGGCTGCTGGCTACACACGGTAGCCTATGGCAGCCCACTGCAGCAGGGGCTTGCAGCCTATGCAGTTGCTAGTGACTCATGGCAGCCCAGCTCCAGGTTGAGCTGTTGTTCAGCATCTTAGCTGTAGAGGGCATTGTCACTGGCCCTCATATGTGGGATCCGAACCGGGGCCCTCTGGCGTCCTAGGCTAGCTCTTAACCAATGCACCACTCGGCTGGGCCGAGGTACCAGTTTTTCCTGTAAAACACAACACCACACCATGTTTGGTGGTCCTGACCTTTGCTTAGCTCAGGTGGGATGTGATACATGCAAAGTTAGTTCCAACATAGATTAGTAGCTCTATTAGTAGCCTGATTAGTAGCTCCAACCAGGAGTCCTCCAAAGAGGAAGTCATTCATATTTTGGGTATTCAGAGAGGATTTCCCAGAGGTGGAAGGGGCTTCAACTGATGCAGAGGAAACAGGGGTGCCCATTCCATAGAAGACTCAGGGACATACAGGAATGTTGAGGGACTCTGAGTAGACCGATTTGGCTGATGCAGAGCAGAAACCACAGAGAAAGACTGTGACTATTACTGGGGGCTTGGATGGCAAGGCTAACTGAATCACCCTTGGGTAATTTATTTTTTCTTTTCCCTTTGGTTCATGTCTAGCCTTTCATAATGAATAATCCTGTCAATCACCTTTCTCATCTGGAGAATTGAGTCATGTGCTCAGTTGGCCCCTGGTGAATTTAGGGCCTGTTCTTGCAGTCTTTTAGCTTTGGAAGATGGGCAAACCTGGGTTGCTGAGAGCAGAGCTTTGTTGGAGGTGCCTGGCAGGCCACCTACCTGAGGAGAGTTAATAATAAGACAGTTTAGTTACTTCAGTTGGTTCCTGCTTTCCTTGGGCCCTTCCTTTAGAAACCTATCCTCCCCACCCCTGTGCCTAATCACTTGAATGGCTGCCAAAACACCAAAGAAATGCAAAAAGTCCATGAGCTAAGCATGGCTTCTTTTGCCAGTCTGCTTTCTTTTAAATTGATGCACGTTTGATTTATGATCATTTAGGTCTTTGTTTCCCAAGCATGACCCAGGAACTACCTTCATCATAATCATTTGCAGTATGTGTTAAATATGCAGTTTTCTGGTCCTCACTCCAGTCTTGAATCAGGATTTCCTTTAGTGAAACTAAGAATTGGCATTTTAAACAAGCTCTCAGGCAATTCTTACTATATATGAATTTTCTTATATGAATTTTTCTAAGCCAATGGGCTTAGACAAATAAGGCCATTTTTACTATATAGCAATTTTTTTTGCCACCTTGTTAAATCTAGACAAGAAGTTTGTATTTTCTAAACCACACTCAAGGCACAGGTGGGGGCATCAGATTTAATGGACCTGAAAGAATTTCTTTGTAGGCATCTTGGTTAATATCTATTCAACAGAGTGTAATTAAATCTTATTTCTGCACTTTGAAGAAGCCTCGACAAATGGGTTTGTTTTTGGGTGTTTTTTTTTGCCTGTTCCTGGTCTCAATCACAAATAAAGTAAGAGATTTGCCCATTATTATTATTTTTCTTTTTTATTGGGGAACAGTGTGTTTTTCCAGGACCTATCAGTTCCAAGTAAAGTAGTTGTTCTCAATCTATTGGGTTGTCGAAAAAGTCATGACGCGTTTTTGCAATGAAAAACAGAAAAAATACATCATGACTTTTCCGACAACCCAATAGTGTGGAGGGTGAATCTCAGTGGCCCTTTTGGGGATCAAACCGGAAGCCTTGGTGTTATGAGCACTGCGCTGTAACCAACTGAGCCACCCCTTGCCCATTGTTTTTTTTAGGTCAAATCTTAGCTTAGGCCATTAGTTACCAAGTTTTTGGTCTCTTTTCTAGAAGAGTAATATGTCAGCATGTCAGAAATACCTGCATTTATATCAGCAAATTTCATTAAGTCATTTTGCATTGTGTATTTGGATTCAGTTTGTGGGTTGAGTCTGGGTTCCATTTCTTACCAGCTTTGTGCCTTTGGACAAGCCAGATATCCCCAAAGCCTTTCTTCTCTCACCTTAAAAATAAATGGAGACAGGGCTGGCCAAGTGGCGTGTTGGTTAAGAGCTGGCTTGGGACGCCAGAGGGCCCCGGTTCGGATCCCACATATGAGGGCCAGTGACAATGCCCTCTACAGCTAAGATGCTGAACAACAGCTCANGTCACTGGCCCTCATGTGGGATCCGAACCGGGGCCCTGCTGCTCAGAGCTGGGGCTCCCAAGCCAGCTCTTAACCAACGTGCCACTCGGTGGGCCCTATTTATCCATTTTTTAAATGGCATATGGTCATCCTCTATCTAGTAAGTAATGTTCAGATTTATCCCAGAATTAGTTTATCTCATTTTTAGAATATTTTACTCTTTTGAGAGGAAGATTTTTAAATGTATAAGTGATAGAATTGCTATGTTGGTAAGTTCATTCTGAATAGACTGGAAATCATTGTGGAAATGTGTCAAATATAAGGTTCTACACAAAGTTAATTGATGTTATAAAGCTTTAGGAAAAAGAGCAGCAGGAATAGGTTTATGCCTTTCATATGTGATAATACTAGAGTTGGCTGCCCCTTGCTGACTTGTCTTCATCTTGGGAAGGCCTTGCTTGGATTAGCACAGGTGTGGGCTCCCGGAATCTGTTTCCTATAGTGTTAACAGACTTTAGGTCACCCTCCGTAGGTGAGAAATGATCAAGAATGTTAGGGCCGGGCCAGCCGAGTGGCTCAGTTGGTTAAGAGCTCGCTCAAGAGTTTGAGCTCTGAGCAACAGCGGTTCGATGCCCGGCCCAAGCTGAGCTGCTGCTAAGCTGCCAATAGGTAGGATGGCTCAGCTGGAAAAAAAAAAGGTTAGGGCTTAAACAGCAGTCCTATGGAAAGATTCAAGAATTTATTTAGGGCAGCTTTTCTAAAAAATCATGGTGTGTTGGTGGTTTCTTCCTTGTCTGGGACTTCACCGCATACTGCTGGGTATTTTACATTCCTGGTCTTTGTTCTGTAGATGCCAGCAATAACCCCCCACACCTCCCCCACATGCACCCTCAATTATTGTGACAATCAGGCGCATGCACATATATATACAGGCTCACAGGCATGCATTTTCAAACGTTATGCCCCCTGTTGACAACCACCGCAGAGCTTGAGGCAGGCAGTTTTTCTCTTAAGTGATATGAGCCCTTCAGTTTCATGTATGGTCTGCTTGAAGGTTGGGATGTTGGAAAGTGACCAGAGGAGGAACACATTGACTCCTGTGCTCCAGGATTTTCTTCCTAGCTAGATTCTTGATAGACATTACAGTCAGAGAAAAGGGTCTTTACTTCTTCTCAAGCTGACATATGGATGTTTTTATGTGGGAATGGATCTGGTTCAAGATGAGACTTAGAAAAATACAAGTTTTGCCTGGTGATATCTAAGAGTATTGCTTTTCTGCCTGACCCTTAAGGAGGGGACTTATTCATGTATTTGTTTCCTGGTCTAGGAGATAAAAGGAAGAAACTGACTCAAAATTGGCATCTGAATTCAATCCAGGATTATGGTTGGGCTGCAACATTTGGCTTCTTAATTTGGCTGCTGATTCCCCTTGAATGGCCTTATTTGCCTTTGGATCCATGGAGGCCATCAGTCCCTCTCACATATTAGATGGGATTGTTCTCATCGGAACAGTTTTTAAATGTGAAAGGAATTGGAGTAATAGTTCTACATCTCATTGGCTAGAATGTAGTGGGACAACTTTGTGATTTGTGTTTGCATTTATTAAATCCATAAACATTTATTGAATCTCTCCTATGTGTAGCAAAGTCACTGTACCTCATGTGGGGTTGCAGTGGTATAAAAAATCCCAGACAGAGCTGGAAAGGACTTTAAAGATAATGGAGTCCTAATCACTGACCTCCATTTCTCCTTTTATAGTTGAGGAAACAGACCCAAAGGAGAAAAGTGATTTGCCTGAGATTTTATAATGAAATAGGTGCACAGTTAAGTTTGGGCCCCTATTTTCCTTATTCCTTGTCAGAATTCTTTATATTATACCAAGTACTCCTCAAATTTTTCCACTGAAATACCCCTAATAGCAGAAGACTATTTAGTGAATGGACAGTACTGAGCAACTGTGAAATTTCTTTGAAGTTCCAATAATACCTTAATGTTTTAATGCATTTTATACTATAATATATTCATGATCCTCTTACTGTTCCAGGAAGATGAGGTACCAGTTTTTCTTTATTTTTTTTAAAGATTTTTATTGGGGAATTGGGGAATG
>NW_017731941.1:613492-636177 GCF_001890085.2 Hipposideros armiger
AAAAAAAAAAAAAATGGAGACAGTAGGAGAGTCATGAAGAGAATTAGTGAGAGTTGATTAGCACAGTGCCTAGAACATGTGCATAGTAAATTGTTGATGTAATTAATGGTGATAGTGGTTTGATGGTTCTAGGCTTTAGGTGTATTTTTGGCCAAATTCAGGTACACTTGAAAAGTGAGCATTTCTCTACCCTATAAACGGCTGCTTTTTGTATGTCTGTCACATCCCAAATAGCTTAAAAATAATTCATTTAGATATAATTTATACACGAGGAAGTACAATTAGTAAATTACAGAAAATTATATTTAATTTCATTATGGAAGGAATAGAGATAAAAGCAAAATATTTTTCTGTGTACAAATTAAAGATAAAGTATATCTAGTTCTGATAAAGATATGGCGGAACAGGTACATACATTGCCCCAAAAACCTTTTTTTTTTTAAGTAATTTGGCATTATGTTTCAAAAGGCTGGTACATATTATTTGTTGAATAAAGAGCCTAAAAATATTATACCCTTTGACCTAATATTTTCCATTGATTTCGGTTTTCTTTCCTGTCCTCAACTTTGAGCAAACTTAGGCTGCCCACTTGCCTTTTACTGTCAGACTCAATATAGTTTATCTTGATGCCTGTGTGACCTGTGTGCATTTGCTTTCCTCTCTATTAGGCTCCAGCTAACACACTCAAGTTTTAGAAACTTGGTGAGCTCTGCCATTTTATTAAGCCACTTTGACCTTGTATGTGTTCACATTTGCATGTGTCGACATACACCTTCATGCTTACAGAGATGTACTCGCTAGTCTTACAATCTTGGCTTTTTGCTTTCTTTTTTTCCCTCTGCTCTAGAATGTAAGCCAGGGAGCCATGGAGCCTCGAGCTTACCTTGCCATGCTGCTAGTTTGTGGCAGGGCTCCCAGTAGGTTAATGTGGAGTAGCCCCATTCTGGGAAGTGTTACAGGAGCTGCATGAATTCTTGGCCCCTTGTCAGAGAGCATGGGGAGATATTCTGTGGCAGCTCCTGCACATTTCCCTTCCTCTGAAGAAGCAAAAGGGTTCTATCCTTCACATGGTACTTTGTCATTCCTCTGCAAGGACGAGGGTGAGGTTGGGGGGAACTCTTGGTTTCCTAGGCCTCTGCAGAACCATCTGTTACCAGTTTTTCCATCTCCCTTATATCAAATGTTTTTCGTCCAGTGTAGAAGCTTTTATTACACCCTGCAAAACTAAACAAACATTAGGATAGTGTATTACTGTTAGCTATCACTTGTTAAGCCTATTTTGTGCTGAGCCCTGTGCTAGACACTACCTCTTATTAGCTGTCTTAGAAGTTTTAGATTCCATAGTTTTAGATTCCATAGGAGAAACTCAGATATTTCCAGGTCGCAGGTCAGTTTACTCTTGTGTCTTAGACTCACTGCCCTCAGTGTATAGAGCAGATTCTGTCCATGTCAGTGTTTCTCAAACTTCAGCGGACCTGGAGATCTTGGGGAACTCCAGATTCTGACTTAGTTGATCTAGGATGGGACCTGAGAGTCTTCATTTCTAACAAGCTCCCAGGTGCTCCTTTGAATAGCCAAGGATCTAGAACAGTGGTTGTTAAACCTGGGCCCAAACTCAGTAATTTTCCTGGAGATCCTTGGGGAAAAAGAATCAGTTTTACTGGGCCCAAACTCAGTAATTTCTTTTTCTTTTTTTTTTTTTTTAAAGATTTTTATTGGGGAATTGGGGGGATGGGAACAGTGCTGGGGAATTGGGGGAAGGGGAACAGACAAGTTGCTGTCGTTTTTTGTTCTTCAATCTAGTTGTGGAGGATGTTGCTTCACTGGCCCAAGTTGGCACCATCATTGCGCTCTTCCCTGGCGAGGCAGATCAGTCGCCGGCTTCTGGACGGCCGCTCACTGCGGCTGCTGGCCGCTCACGCTGGCTGCTGGCCACACACAGTAGCCCATGGCAATCCACTGCCACAGGGACTGCAGCCCACGCCGTCGCCGGCGACTCACGGCAGCCCAGCTCCAGGTTGAGCTGTTGTTCAGCATCTTAGCTGTAGAGGGCAGTGTCACTGGCCCTCATATGTGGGATCCGAACCGGGGCCTTCTGGCATCCCAAGCGAGTTCTTAACCATCGCGCCACTCGGCCGGCCCCAAACTCAGTAAGGGTAGGGCCTGGGAGTTGTTTTTGCTTTGTAGTTTGTTTGTGGTTTTTTTTTAAAGAAATTTCCCCAGGTTACAGCAATAATCAGTTTGGAAATCACCGGACAAAGGGGTAAGTGGGCAGTTAATTTTGCTTCATTAAACGTTTGAAGGGCTGTGTTGGTTGGAGATCATTTGTTTGAAAGGGTAAGAAACCCACTCTCATTTTTTAGAAAGGCTAGTTCACAAACCCCAAAAGCGGGAGTTATCCCTGGATCTCAGAAGGAAACAGAACTAAGAATTGGAAAGCCACTGAGAACTAAGGATGGCTGTGCTTTCTCTCTTCTGTTTCCTTTTCTTTGGGGGACTGGCTTTGGTAGAAAATGGCCATCTAGACAGTCTAGTGCCACCAGTCAGCTCCATGTTCCTGAGAGAATTTGAATAACACAGTCCAATCTAGCCTCTAGACTGCTTCTCCCTGAGCTAGGAGGCTACCCCTGGACAGCACTGTGATCTGGAGATCTGGACTTGTATCAAACAAACAGCCAGGGTCCCAGAGATGTGGCAGCTCCCTAACATCATTGGGCAGAGCCCCCTGAAAGGTGACAACTACAGGTGCTTACTATGTAGCTTTGCGTTGTTGGGGCAGGATTATAGAACCAAATAAATAAATTCCCTGATCTTGGAATTGGAAGGGTGTTATTAGCTTAAAAGGGAAGAGACACAAGATTTTAAATCAGTATGATAGGGTCTGAGTTGTGAGTAGAGGGCTTATGTTAGGAGCCTACAAGAATAGAACTTAACAAGCCTGGACTTGTCTGAGCTGAATCATGAAATATAAGTACATGTTGGCCAGGTAAAGAGGTCAGGGGAAAGCATTTCTGGCATTGTGAACAGCATGAGCATGAAACGGAATAACTGTATTTCATTGAAGATTTTTGTGTGAATAGAATCAGTTATTTCTAGAGCATAAAGTCCATGGCAGATACGAAGCTAGAGAAGATAGGTAGGGGCCAGATTGAGGAGAGTCGTGATGCCATGCTAAGGAGCTTGGATTTAGGTAAAGGGGAACTATTGGGTGTTTTTTAATTAACATGGGAGGATTTGCATTTTTATGATTATAATATGGAGAAGAGTCTTGAAGTTGGCCTTGTGTGAAGGCAAAAAGACTAGTTGTAATGGTCCAAAGGAGAAGTGATGAGAGAGGATGGAGAAGGAGCCAACTGTAAGAATATTTGGGACAGCGGTTCTCAACCTTTCACAGGGGTCGCCTAAGACCATCGGAAAACACATATTTTCGATGGTCTTAGGAACCGAGACACCACTCCTCTGTCCGTCTCCAGGCCCACATGCAGATACGCCCACATATGAGTACCCGGCAACCCCTGTGAAAGGGTCGTTCGACCCCCAAAGGGGTCACGACCCACAGGTTGAGAACCGCTGATTTAGGAGGTAGATTTGGCAGGGCTAGATTGGATGATAGGAATGAAGAGAAGGAAGAGTAGGATAAATCCCAGGCTTGGGTGACTGGGCAAATTGTGATGGTATTAGATGAAATGAGCAATTTGAGGAGGAAGATAATTTCTTTTGGACACACTGAGTTTAAAATGTCTGTAGGACACATCAGCAATGGTGCCAGTTAGGCAGTGGGTCTGCTTTAAGTAGTTGTCAGAGCTTACATTACAGATTCAAGAGTGGTTATTCCCCCTCTACTCCACCTTTGTAAAATTTTTCCGCAGCCTCTGCCTGCTACTCTTGTTCAGCTACTCCTTTTCTTTTTATATTTTAAATTTAAGGCTCATGTAGTTTCTCTTTGATAGATCTTCTGTACAAGCAGTAGGTTACTTTACACAAAGATTTGATATTATTTGGCTTCACCATGAGAATTGCTGACAGGATTATAAATCAACTTCCTAGACTATAAGGTATATATATGAGGGCAAGGACTATTTCTTGTTCATAGTTACATTCCTAGCACCTAGAAGAGTACTTGGCATTTAGTTGGTGCTGAATGAATTGAGTGAAGGAATGAAATATTAAATCATATAAAGAGTTTAATAGTAGACGCTATTGAGAATGCCTTCTAAGACTGACCTTTTCCATAAAACATTGGTAAAGAGGGGGAGAAGATCACTTCAGGCAGAAGCAGCAGTATGAGCAAAGGTGTGGAAGCGTGGAATAGAGTGAGATAAGAGACATGCAGTAAGATGTTAGCTCTTGTCACATGTCTCAGGTCACTCCAGCAAATGTGATAGCATTTATAGGTATGTTTCATAGTGGTTGTGATGTGTTCTGGGAATTGTGTTTTGTTTCTTAAGTTTCTATGCATGTATAGATAAGATTAGACATATAAAATATACCCAGACTAGCTGAAAACCCTTAATCAGGTTCTTTAGGTCCATAGTCTAATGCACGTCCCCTTTGAAGCCATGTTTGAATCCCATGCAAAGTTGACTGCTTCCTAATCTGTGTTTCTGTAGCATATTATACCTATTTCTGTTATATTTTCTTATTTTCATGTTTCATTTGACTAGTAGCCCTGACTATGCCTTTAATAATTCCCAGCGACTAGCATGTAGGAGACAATCAATTAATTGTTTGATGGATAATTGAGTGAATGGATGTTTGTACTCAGGGTCAGCTACATTAAGAGAAACTGTTCTGTGTCCCTTTTCTCTTATAGCTCTTTGTAGTGGATGTCCAGACAAGCCAGATTACCAAGATTCCCATTCTGAAGGACCGGGAACCTGGAGGTGTAACCCAGCAGGGCTGTGGTATCCATGCCATCGAGCTGAATCCCTCTAGAACACTGTTAGCCACCGGAGGAGACAACCCCAACAGTCTTGCTATCTACCGGCTGCCTACACTAGATCCTGTGTGTGTGGGAGATGTAAGTTTCTCCAGTAATTGTAGTTAGAGGTAGCCTTGTTTTTCAACAGAGCCCAGTAGGTTACATGGACCCTCCTTCCACAAGATCCCTGGGAAGGGATAGTTTCCTGTAGATTTCTGCTGACTTCAGGGTCATAGAGGTGAGGTGTGGGGGGTGGAAATTTCAGAATGGGGACTGTATTCCTCATAGGGAGTGTCAGGTATGTTGACAGAGAGTATATGATTGATAAAGCGGGGTGAGCAGCACACCTCAGTCCAGCAGCAGTGGGTTAGTGTTTGAGTCCAGTGTCCACACATCTACTGCCCTTAGTCAAAGAGCAAAATGTATTAAATCATTCACTCAGCAACTATTTATTGAGCTTTTTATAGCCAGGCATTATTTTAGACACTGGGAGCACAGCTATGAATAAAAACAGATACAGCCCCTGTCCTCTTGAAGCCTGCATTCTAGTGAAGGGAGACATAAACCAAAATATAAACCGTATTAACCAATAAATATTGAACAGCAGTATGTCAAAGTCGATACGTGCTATGGAGAAGAGTAAAGGCAGGCTGAAAGCCATAGAGAGTGTGGTGGAGGATCCTGTTTCAGAAGATAGCCGGGGAGGACTTCATTGATAAGAATGACATTTGAGCAGGGAGACGAAAAGGAAATGAGGGTGCAAGCCATGTTGACGTCTGAAGGAAGAGAGTTCCCCACAGAAGGGACAGCAAAGAGGTCAGTTATAGCTGTTGTCCCAGGAAGCAAGAGGGAGAGTGGTAGGGTGAGGTCGGAGTGATGAAAGGTGGGTGATTGTGTGTAGGGGGCCAGATGAGACATCCAGAAATAGAAAGCCTGAGCTTTGTGTCTTCTGGGCATGCTTGTTGTCCATAGGAATGCCAGTTTCATTCCAACTTTGAGCCCCTCAAGACTGAAGTTAAAGATGGTGGAATCATGCCCTATGGGTTAAAGTCACTAGAGATCAGAGTTACAATTTTTACAAAGATATTTTCAGTCAGACTTGTATACTTTTCAGGAGTATGCGTTGTAATCCTTATTTTACTAATTTTTTTTTCCCTCTCTTTACCTGTCACTCCCTCCTCTCCAAGGATGGGCACAAGGACTGGATCTTTTCCATTGCATGGATCAACGACACTATGGCTGTGTCTGGTAAAATTGCCCTTTTGTAGGGAGTTTTGGTGTGGCAGGGAGGGAGGGAGGCTAGGAGTTGAAAAGGGATGATAGTGTGAGTGGCAGTAGCCCAGTAAACAGACCATCAGCCAGGGGCCAGGAGACCTTGTTTCTAATATTGGCCCTTTCTCTGACTTACCATGTGACCTTGGATAAGTCATTTCCCCTATATATTTCTGACATGGAGAGTGGAGGTACTGGCATACTTCATTTATTAGTCATATTCTGCCTTGTTCCAAAAAAGCATGTGTGATGGCATGTTAGCCTCAATGGTTTTGTGGGGCTTCATTGAAATAATGGTTGTTAAAGTGTTTAGGAAAAGTTGGTGTGCTCAATAAAGTATTAGGAGCAGTTATCATTTCCTGTACAGCTAACCATATAGCATTAAGTTTCTTGTTGATAAATGCTGTATAGGATGGTGGAATTTTTCCCCAGAGATAGAACAGTCAGAAAAGAAATATATGGATATGAGTGTAGAGAAGATAACCTAGAGATACACGGATACACAGTAGCCTGGGAAGTAAGCTCAGAGTGCTAACCATTTTTACTGGGCACCCATATGTAAACATATAATCCCCCATTCCAGATTCCCAAATATAAATAATCCTAATAGTTGATCTAATGAACAAACATATTTACAGGTCAGAATTACCTAGGATCAGAAGGTTTTGGATTCCCTGTCATTTGTCTCCCCCAAGAAATGAGAGCTCCTTGAGGGCAGAGGCTGTCATGTCACCTCTGTAGGGACTGTTTGTATGTCGGTAACCTGCACTAAATTTGGCTGTGGGAGCCAGGACTTAGCTTTGTTTGGGAGCCTCCCAAATACCCTGCCAGTGTCCTATGTTTTCAAGCTGATACTTCCAAGTGTACATTTCCTGAACAGTAATAACAGGTTTTTATTGTCTCTGATATTAGAGACCTGAATTTGAATCCTGGTCCTGTCACTTATTAGCACTATGATCATGGTCAAGGCACTTAAGCGTTTTGACGCTTGAGTTTCCTCATCTGCAACATGGATAATGATTATATATACTTCACAGGGTCAATGGGCAGATTAAATGAGATAATACATAGTGGCTGCCATATTGAAAATGCTCAATACTTGTTAACAAGTGCTAATGTTGAGAGGCTTGATGATGAGCATCAACCCCTGAACATTCCACCTCAAAATCAGTATATTCAGACTCATCTCCCTTCCAAGTCACACACACACCCCACATTGACATATATGGGTGAATGCTCCCTTCTTCCACCCAGATGCACAGCCAGAAAACTAAGACTCACCTTAGGCTCTTCAGTCTCCTTAGATTACCAAGCCATGTTGATACTATTTTTCTAAAATATCTCATATCCATCAATTTCTTTTCTACATTCTCTAGTACTCATCATCTATCTCTTGAGTTACCCCAATATCCTCTCATATTTTCTCTCTGCTTCTAGTCTTATGTCCTCCAATCTAATTTTCATGTTGCTACCAAATTAGTTCTTTAAATAATTTTTTCTTATTTTAAAAGTAATACATGTTTATTATAAGAAATCCTTAAAATACAGATAAACAAAAAAGGAAATAATAATCACACAATATCTCTACCCAGAGGTAACCGCTGTTAACATTTTGAAATATATCTTACTAGTCTTTTTTTAGTACATATTTTCTAGTTGGTTAAAATAGGATCATATAAAGGGATGGATATATGGGTAGATATATGATATACCAAATATAATAAAATGTTGATGGTGGAATATAGGTATAAGTACATAACTCATTATAAAATTCTTTCAGTATTTCAAGATGCTTGAAGTTTTTCATAATAAAACTTGTATAGTTTTATTTTTTAAATTTGCATAATAAACCATGTGTGGCTCTCCAGATGTATCCTCTCTCTGGCCTTTTCTATATTTTATACATGATGAACCCTCCGCTTTGAATCCCTGCCCACAAGCCTTATGATACAAACAAATTGGATGCTATTTCTCCCGTTAGACAATTTTTACTACAAAGTACTCAGGAGATTTAAATGTGGGAAGGGCACCATCTGGTCTCAAAGGAGAGTTGACATATAACTTTACTGAAAAGGAATTTTAAAACCATGGTTTTTGTGTGGTTTTTTTTTTTAAGTGGTTCTAACTATAACATAGCCATACTGTGGGACATACAGATTGTTCTGAATAAATGTCTTTGTATATGGATCTTTTGATAGTAGATTATTCCTAGATGGGAACACAAGCTTCCTCAGGTTTGCTGCAGATTGCTCAGTTGTACTATAGAAAGATGGTCCCATTTTAGCTTACCACCAGCACTATATTCAGGGCTCAGTTCAAAGAAAAATGTTCTTAGATTTTTTAAGTACTTCATTATTGTTTGCTAAGGAGAACTATCTTTTTAAGCATTCATTTCATGTAGAACAGTTATTCTTAATATGGATTATGGGTCCATGGAAAGCCTTAAGAGGCCCATGAACCTCAATTAAATTAAATGCACAATGTGGTATTTTTGTGTATTTTTCTAGAGAAATTCATAAGTCTCTCAAAGAGGTACAAGGCGCACGTAGAAAACGTTAAGCACCACTGATCTAAAGTGGAGGTTCCCAAACCCTACTGCTCAGAGGAAATGATCTGTGTATGAATGCCCCAGTGACCTAAGCATTTGGCTTGGAAAATTACTGAGCTTTATCAAACTGTGTAATGCTCTCTTTTGTAAAATCCCACCAACCATGTTATGCTTTAAGGTTATATTTTAACTCATACACCTTAGTTGAATCATCCTCTTGGTGTGGCTATTAAAATGCATACTGCTCTCCATTTGGTAATGGGCCACCTGACCAAGCTTCAGCACTTCTGAGGATGATGCACGAAGAGCAAGAGTAAGAAAGCTCATCTTGGCTTCTGTGGGACTGTTCCATGGACAGTTGGGTATGTCTGACATCTGTGGTTTCTTTGACCTGCAGGCTCGCGTGATGGTTCTATGGGACTCTGGGAGGTGACAGACGATGTGTTGACCAGAAGTGATGCAAGGCACAATGTGTCACAGGTGCCTGTGTATGCTCACATCACTCACAAGGCCTTAAAGGACATCCCCAAGGAGGACACAAACCCAGACAACTGCAAGGTCCGTGCTCTGGCCTTCAACAACAAGAACAAGGTATGAGCTCATCAAAGTTCTCTGAAGCCTATTCCTTTTGCTTTGTCTTCTTAGCTTATGTCTTGGGAGATGCACTTCTCTTCTTCTCCAAGTCAGTGCTTGCTGTATAGCTCAGTTCTGAGCCCACAGAGCACTTCTTGAAGGCTGAGGGATGCTGATGGGAAATTATAACAGATTATGAAACCCTTTGTATTCAACTCTGCTGTATTTCTCTGGATGGTCCATATTCGTGGGTCAGGCTCTTAGAATTTCCCCAGGGCCACTCCGATTTGATTGTCTCTCATTTGCATACACCTTTGTAGGCGCTCTATTTTAGTTGTGATTTTCATACATGCTTCTGAAAGCAATCACTTGTTTTTCCTCTTTGGTATTCAGTTTCTTTTCATTCTTCACTGCCTGTTCTCAGCTTTTCCACCAGATCTTAACCTAATCACTGAGTTAGATCCCCTGAAACAATTTGAAGGGTAGTTCCCTCAGCCTCCGCTCTCACATCCATATTTATGGAGTAGGAGTAGATTCATCTCTCCTAGCTTAGACCCTCCCCTTAGAGAAGCTCTCACACTGAGACTTAAGAAGCTGTCCTTCGTGTGTGCTCTGTCAAACAGGATATCATGGGAATGTGTAGTAAGGGCATTTTGAATCCTGAGTGTCTATGTTATTGCTAGAAATTGGACTTGCTCCTTGGGTTCTCTCAAGAAGCAGCCTCGATTTAATAAGCTGTCCAGCTACATTCCATAGGGCTCATAATGAGATGATAATCTCTGTCACTCCTGCTGGAATCATCATGGGATAGGAATGAAGAATGGGAGGACCCCACCTTCAAGATCTTCCCCCGCTTACTGTTGTATATTAGTTGCTACAGATTGGAATATAACCTGTTTTTCATTGCTCTTGTAGGAATTGGGAGCAGTATCTCTGGATGGCTACTTTCATCTCTGGAAGGCTGAAAATACACTGTCTAAGGTGTGATGATCATGACTTAGTAGTTTTACCTATAAATTCACCTTTCCTTCTTCTCTAAAGCATCAGTACTCCAAGGGTCTGGGCATGTGATTGCATGGTGTATGGAATCTCCAGTCTAGTGTGCCTCTCTTCAAAGTCTTTTAAAGAGATTAGAGGTGGCAATTCTTTCATGATGTAAGGGCTTGCTGAGAAGCTTCTCTAATTAGCAGTCTTTCAGTCCACAATGTATTTAAGCATTTGCTTATGGATTACTGACTGGCATGTTGTGAGCGGCAGAAAACCTAAATGTTGGGAACCACTGGCAACTGAAGAGCAATTAAACTAAGATAAACCATCCCTGAAATGATCATGTAAGGTAATGAGAGTGTGAATTTAATTTATATGTTTACAGGCAACTTTTGCATAAAGTTAAGTCTACCTGTGAATCATTTGCCCTCTTCTTGTCCCAGAGACCTTTGCTGCTTGTTACTTCTGTGATAGACTCTTTCTCAAGAGGCAGCAGAGCCCCAGGAATTATTGATTCCTTCATGTCAGAGCATCCTCTGAGTTCCACTGCCCTTTATATGCAATAGGCACCCACTGAGAATTGGCTGAATGACAGAGATCCAGGGTTAAGGTTGATTGGTGTTCCCTGGGGTTGAGCCAGTCCCATGAAGGTGCTTTCTGTAGTGTTCAGCTCCCATACAATTTGGGAGCTAGGCTGAGGGTAGCTAGCATTCAGCCCCTGTATCTGAAGAGCAGTGAGAAGGGTGGTGGCTCTTCCTGGCAGAGAGAACAGAGTGGAACCTTGGTTTTAGTGCCCAGGGTTATCCCTGGAAACAACCTGTAGGACCTGGCCTTTCTCTCTGCTCCTGATTATTTAATTCCAGCTTGACCTTTTTCCCTATCCAGTCCTCTTTGGTACTTAGATCTTATTGTTTATTACATAGTCACCCTCTCTCTCACATACCTCGGGGTGGAACAGGGTGTTATTTCCTTAATCGGAGCTTATCTTTTTGTCTCTGACTTTGTGTGGCTTGTGTATGAGGGAAGCCCACAGAGGTGGGCATCTAAGAACAATGCCCTGCCATATGCTCTCTGATAACGCCATGGGTACATTCCTTCTCTGTTTTCAGCTCCTGTCCACCAAATTGCCATATTGCCGTGAGAATGTGTGTCTGGCTTATGGTAGTGAATGGTCAGTATATGCAGTGGGCTCCCAAGCTCATGTCTCCTTCTTGGATCCACGGCAGCCATCATACAACATCAAGTCTGTTTGCTCCAGGGAGCGTGGCAGTGGTAAGAGTCCTGGTGTGCCCCCCAGGCTTACAGCGGCATTGGGTTTTAACCTTCAGTTTCTATGTTGATTTCCAGACAGGCATAGTGATCTGTATGGAACCTGGTGGCGGTGTTTGGTGACACAGGAGGGGAGCTTAAATATAGCAGCAGAGCCTCAAACACCACAGACAAATGTGTGGCCACAGAAGCCTTTGGTAGAAATCAACAGTCAGGTTATTGGTAGTTTCCATGTTCTTTCACACTCCTATTTTCCATCCTGTGGTAATTTTTGCTGGGCCCTGCCTGAACTGTAAAATTCATTTTATGCTAAGGACTGGCATGGTGGGGTAAGGAAGAGTTTACAAAGGGACATGAAGAAACTTTTGGGGGTGATGAATATGTGCATTAGTTTGATTGTGGTGATGGTGTCACAGGTATGTACATATGTTAAAACTCAAATTGTATACTTGAAATATGTGCAGTGTATTGTATATCAGTGATACCTCAGTAAAACTGAAGAAAATATTTCATTTATTGGGTTGTCGGAAAAGTCATGATGCATTTTTGCAACGAAAAACAGAAAAAATACGTCATGACTTTTCCAACAACCCAATAGTTCTGACCACAGGGTGAATTACGCTTCAGCTTGCCATCTTTTATAGCATATTCTCTACAAGAACACTCTCATTCTTTATTGAGGAACAAAAAGAGAAACTTATATTTGTACTGTACTTTAAAGTTTCAGAATACTTTTATCTGACATCTCATTTCATGTCACTAAGAATTGTGTGGGAAGCAGGTAGGAAAAGATAGTGTTGACCCCATTTTATAGATGAGGAGATTGAGACCCAGAGCAGTTAAATAACTTGCCCAATATCACACAGGTTATTTGGGGAACAGCCAGGGACTAGAATCCGGATCATCCAACTTAACGAAGTGTATTTTCTAATTTGTCTCACTCATGCAAAAATATGACTCTCTTATCCTGAGAACTCTAAAGGGCACAATATTGATTACATTTTAGCTTCTCACGTAGTGTTTATTTGCATGCAGAGATTGCAAAAATGGCTTTTGTTTGGGGTTTGTTTGTTTTCAATTATAGTTAAGATACTCAACATTTCAGAACAGAGAGAATCATGTATGTATTGAGAGTAGTAAGGGAAAGAATAAATAGGCTTCACTGGAATGATAACTGCAGTGAAAAGTTTTAAGAGATTTTGGTTACTGATACAGGAGTAACATACCTAATAAGGAAATACTGATTCCACAAATGTTATTGAACACCTCTTCTGTATAAAGAGACATCCTCATATTCCATGTACTTATTTGGTCCACAGATACATTTTCCTTATGACCCAGAATGGTTAGGTGACTTGTTTTAAATTGACACTGTAAGTGAGAGACAGTGCTCTGGGTGTTTCAGTTCTAGGCTGTCTGGCACCCTCATAACACACTTAATACCAAATAAAGACCTCTTGCAGTGCCATGGTAGTGTTTTAGGTCAAAAACAAGGAAGTCTTTATTAATGTAATGATTTGTAAATATGCAGATTACCCTCAGTTTCAGTGTAAGTTAAAAACTTATAATGGAGAAGAAAGCTTACAGCTATGAAAGATGACTCCAGAGTGAGTCTAGGGGAGGCAGGGAGGTTCAGGGCGCACTTATAGTCTTAGGTCAAAAGCATCTTGGGCACCATCAAGCATCTGGCACTTCTCCTCGTGAGGCTTATGGGAAGGTTCCCATTAGTTATATGGATGGCAGTATGGGTCAGGGTTCTCTGGCTTTTGCATGAGTAACGCCTGCTGTGGGAAAGGTGCTGTCTGATATTTGGGGTACCCTGTGAACTCAGTGTTGGAGAAATTCAGGCTAGCTGACAGTCAAGTGCATAAGCCCCCTGCTCATTGCCCTTTACTTTTCTCTCTCAGGGATCCGGTCAGTGAGCTTCTATGAGCACATCATCACTGTGGGCACAGGGCAGGGCTCTTTGCTGTTCTATGACATCCGAGCTCAGAGATTCCTGGAAGAGAGGCTCTCTGCTTGTTATGGATCGAAACCCAGACTAGCTGGGGAGAATCTGAAACTAACCACTGGCAAAGGCTGGCTGGTGAGTAAGCCCCTGCCCAACAGGCTTCCTGGACAGTGACAGAAAAATCGTCTCTGCTCTACGCATCCACTCCCACTCCCACTGACACACCACCTCCCACATACTTTTTCAGTAGTAAGAGGCACTCCTGGACCGAGGCGCTTTCCCTTGATTTTACTTTTGTGTCCACTTGTCCGTGGGAAAACAGGCCTAATAAGACACTGGTTGACCTAGGATTTCCCCCTAGGTGATAATAGATCAGGAAGGAGAAGGAACCTCCCCCTGAGGCTGCTGGTGAATTAGTTAAGAGTTTGTTTCCTGCTATCCTGAGAAGACCTTCGGTTTGTATAGCAATTCTTCAGCCTCCTCAGTTCCTTCCTAATGTTCAGTTGGAAAAAATGATACCCGTATTCACATGAGCATTAATCTCCTGACATCAGGTTACAGATACAGGACCCTCTTCTCTTAAAGAGACCAAAAAGCATTCCTGTCTCTTCCTCCCCACTTTCCTACCTCATGGCCTAGAGGCACTAACAGAGTCTCCTTCTCTTCCCATAGAATCATGATGAAACCTGGAGGAATTACTTTTCGGACATTGATTTCTTCCCCAATGCTGTTTACACCCACTGCTACGACTCGTCTGGAACGAAACTCTTTGTGGCAGGCGGTCCCCTCCCTTCAGGGCTCCATGGAAACTATGCTGGGCTCTGGAGCTAATGACAGCTAACTCTCCCAAAATGCAGAGATTTACACTAACTTTCATCCTCTGTTTCCTTGTTTCTTCTTTTGATATTTTCCAATTGTGTGAAGCCCTCATATTTTAGTGGGAACATCAGTTTGCCTATGGTTTAGGCACTCAACAGGAAGAAGCTCTGTACAGAAATCTGAAGGTTTTGTTTGTTTTTTACCTTTTTTCCCTTTTGGTAATCAGAATTTTACTGTTTTTTCTTTGTGGCTTATCAACAAAGCATTTTTAGTCCCTATTTGTATTTTTTTCTTCAAGTGACACACACTCTCCCCTCTCTGGCTTCTTTAAAGGCTGACAGTCATTCTCACCCTTACTTCACTCTTCAGTGGTAGAGCTCCTTTACAATTATGTGGTTGCTGTCAGACTTTCTGTGAAAGTTTGGGGGCTGTGTGTGCATGTGTGCGCGCGCGCACATTGTGTGTGTGTGTGTGTGTGTGTGTGTGTGTGTGTGTGTGAACTTGTGTGCCTGTAAGTACCGTGTGTTACTGAAATTACCTGGAGTGAGGATACTTGTAATTAAAATATTTATAAAAGAAACAACTTTATTCAGAATCCAGCTTTGGGACTAGTCTTTATCTTGTTTTTTAAAGTCTAACAACACTGATTATAGGAAGTAACAACAGAAAGGAAAACAAATCACCAGGAAAACTCTTTGAGTTAGATTGCAGGGTTCCTGGGGCCTCTTTGTGCTTTGGAGTCCTGGCAATCCATTCCCTTCCCGTCTTCCCATCTGTGTGTCCCCTAGGTGAGAACACTTTTGTGTATGTGTCACTTCCACTTAAAACTTCCCATCTGATTAGCCAGTGGCTGCTTCTCTAAAACAAGAGTCTCCACCCAGATGCAGCTCTGGAGGCTGCAGAAGTCTTGCTAGGACTTGGTAAACAGAATCCCCATCCCAACTTCCCTGTCCCTCGCCTCAAACAAGATCTGATCTGGTATCTCAGGGGCCTGGAGCTGGGGGCCTCAAGTCTGCTAAGATTCACATACTGAGTCCCCTTGGCTTTGGGAAGAAACTTCTTAGTCTTTAATCTCTCCAATGAGTTTTGCTTCTGTTTTCTAAATTGGATTTAGTCCAGGAGGGTGGGGGTGAGCAGGGGTTCTATCTCTGTGTAGTGAGTGCTGGGGTTGAAGCCACCTCCCACTCTTTTGGCTCAGCCCTGGGATGGTGATGGGGTGGCCACAGCCAGCAATGTTGTGCATGTAAAAGCATTGGTGTGATTAGTAATTTGTTCCTCCCTTGAATTGTCTGTTTAGTCTGAGGTTTTTAAACTTGCAGGCAACTGACTGATCATGATGTCCAGTTATTCCTTGCTTTTTATGCATCATGTTGCAGATAACAGCTGTTTTCACCCACAAATTCCTCCTCCATTCGAAGCACATACTCTGCTTCTGTCAATGGCCCGTTCTGGGGAAAGGAAAAGTCCTATGTATTCCTGCACCCCAGTTTCTAAGTTGCTCTCCCAGTCATCCCTCTCTGCCCCAGGTGTAAGTGGGGAGATTGAAAAGAAGAGTGTCTTTACCATGATGATGGAGGCTGGTGGGGAGGGAAGCCAGCAAGTCACCATATCTGGTGGTACAATGCATACATCACAGGTTCTAGAATTCCCATCTTCTATCCTAGAGAAATAGGTGCTATAAACAGGGAATTAAGCAAAATGCTGGATGCTATAGATTTTAATTGTCTTAATTTTTTTTTCTATTAAACTACAGGCTGTAGATTTCTTAGTTCTCACAGAACTTCTATCATTTTAAACCAACTTGTATATTAAAAAAAAAAAATCTTAAGTTCTTAAGTAGGATGTTTTGTACTGTTGCCAGACCCTCTTCTGTGATGGGTAATGCGTTTGATTTTTTTGAGTTTGTTTTAAAAAATGTAGCACTTGACTTTTTGCCAAGTAAAAAAATAAATATTATTCCAGTGCAAAGTGGTTTGAGTGAGTATGTATAGCCAAGAGGCAGCAGGGAAAAGGCCCTAAATGACTGGTTGGCAGGTCAGCTTGGGGGGGGTGCTAGGATTGCTTGGAGCAGAAGGGAAGCAAAAGAGTTCTCTCAAGGTTAAAAGCAGGTCAAATGCAGGCACAAACATTAAGACCTGCTTGTCCCTGGTCCCCAGCTCTGGCCCAAGATCAGTTGCTCTGGGGTCCAGTTGAGGGTGGATATGCCCCAGAAGATGTAGTGTGGTGCTTGGTGGGGGAGCCGGGAAAGGCTGAAGATGAGGAAGGAGGGTGCTAGTCCTTACTCCAAATGACTGGATTTGAGCCAGCTGACCAGCTCCTCTTACATAAACCAAGGCCCTGCTTGCTTCTGTAAAGGGTGCCCTGAGAATGATTGAATGTGGCTGGCTGCACAGTGCTCTGGCAACAGGACATCATTTTTTTGAGGTTGGAACCACAGGTCCTAGATGCCCTTTTTAAGAGGAGGACACAGTGACTGTCCTGAGTGATACTCTTCCCAGAGCCAGTTTAGGGCTGTAGCTAAGAGAAGGCCGACTGCTAAATCATACTACCCTCCTCACAGCCATCTCTAGAAGACCTGTCAGGGCAGAGCCAGGCAAGGCAGTAAGTATTCCTGTGTCACATGGCACTTGTTCTTTCCAAGACACGGTGGATACAGCTGCCCTTTGCACTGCCTTTAAGCGACTTGATTCCAAACATGACTCACACAGGCACCTACCTACATGATTAAAGGCTGCAAAACAGGAAGGGGAGGTGAATAAGTTGAAGCAACTGAGAAGGCTTCCTAGAGGAGATGGGACTGTTAAGGGACTGGAATTAGCCTTTCCCAAAGTGAGGTTTTTAGAATCCCTAATCCATGGAACAATAATTGAGGTTTGCAAAGTGTCCCATAGACAAATTATTTTGGGGAAATACAGATTAAATCGAAGACATGCTGCTTTACTTCACAACCTCAGGTTTTTGGTTACTATGAGACTCATTCGTGGAACATGCTCAGAAAAGGTGACAGGATGTCGGGTGGGCCTGGCCTGCGCCTCTAGCCTCCATGGAATCTTGGTCCTGCTCCCATTTTCCAGCCAGACTTTCCAGCAAAGTGTATCACAGAAGGACTTTATGGACTTCATGGGGTCCCTCCCTTTCCTGCTAGCAGTTCCTATCCCCAGGCCATGAAAGGACTTCCTTGTTTTCCCTCAGGCCACGTGCCTCATTCAAAATGGCCAACTGGCTCCTGTCATCTTTTGGGTAATTTTGCAGAGGTTTTTTTTGTTTGTTTTTTGTTTTTGTAAGATTTTTACTGGGGAATTGGGAAATGGGAACAGCGCTGGGGAATTGGGGGAAGGGGAACAGACAAGTTGCTGTCGTTTTGTTCTTCAGTCTAGTTGTGGAGGACGTTGCTTCACTGGCCCAAGTTGGCACCATCATTGCGCTCTTCCCGGGCGAGGCAGATCAGCGCCGGCTTCTGGACGTCCGCTCACAGCGGCTGCTGGCCACTCACGCTGGCTGCTGGCTACATATGGTAGCCCATGGCAACCCACTGCCACAGGGGCTGCAGCCTACGCCGTTGCCGGCGACTCATGGCTGCCCAGCTCCAGGTTGAGCTGTTGTTCAGCATCTTAGCTGTAGAGGGCAATGTCACTGGCCCTCATATGTGGGATCCGAACCGGGGCCCTCTGGCGTCCCAAGCCAGTTCTTAACCATCGCGCCACTTGGCCGTCCTGGGAATAGCATCTTTAATCAGGTAATATCACATCCCCATTTCTCGAAAAAGAAAAAAAGATCTAATGGTGGAAACTTAAGCATGGTGGTTAGGACAATAATTTTGTTTTTAGCAGAAAGGCCTTCAGGGGCAGATGAGGGGTTTCCCAGGTAAGGAACACATTACAGGGCCCAAACCACCACAACTCAGGCCATGACACTCACCACAGTGTTTTCTGCAGTCGGCAAATGGCCTTTACCATGGAGAACAAAGAGGCCTCATCCTCTGTCCAGCGTTACATTTTCCCTGATTATCTTTTTACAGTTGCATTCTTTTGAATCAGGATGTAAACACCATCTATGCATTACATTTGCTAGATGTGCCTGTCCGAAGTCTCCCTTAAGCTACAACAGTTGTCTTTTTTCTTGCTATGTATTGTTGGAAAAAACAGGTCATTTTCCCTACATTCTGGATTTTGTTGTTGGCATTCCTGCTATACAGGATATTAGATAATAGTAAAGAATCATTTCCTTTTCTAGGTATAATGACATTGTGGTTATTAAAAAAAAATCCTTCGCTCTTTAGAGATACGTTATTTACAGATGAAGTAACATGATGTCAAGGATTTGTTTTAAAATAATCCAGAGAATTAGATGATTTTAAAGCAATATGTTGATAAGTGTTGAAGCGGGTAGCTGGGTATACGGGGGCTCATTATACCTAGTCTTTCTAATTTTGTAATGTTAGAAATTTTCCATAATAAAAACTTTAAAAAATAGCACATACAGGTAAATCTATAGGTACTAACATAGAATGATTGCTAAGATAGATTATTAAATAACAAAGTGTTTACAAGCCAGCTTCTAAAGCAGGATATCTTATAAAATTCATACATATCCATATTTAAGTATAGGAAAAATCTAAAATGTTATCACCAGAATGTCAGTATGGATCTCTTGGCAGTTTTGATGGTAGTTTTTATTCTTTTGCTTATCTGTATTTTCTAGTAGTGTTATTTAAGATGCTCCCCTCCCAATTGTTCTTCAACATGTGTGAATAGAAAAATAATAATAAAGGAGGAGAGTAGACAGGAAATCTTGATTGCTCCTTTGCTCAAAAAGCCTACAACAAAAATTCCTCACTTCCCTTTCCTTTGGCTTAAACCTTCTGCTTAGGCCAGCCAGCTCATCCAATTTTCTTTTTTTTTTTTTTAAGATTTTAATTTCTTTTTTTAAATTTTTTTATTGGGGAATTGGGGAAAGGGGACAGACAAGTTGCTGTCGTTTTGTTCTTCAGTCTAGTTGTGGAGGACGTTGCTTCACTGGCCCAAGTTGGCACCATCATTGTGCTCTTCCCGGGCGAGGCAGATCAGCGCCGGCTTCTGGACGTCCGCTCACAGCGGCTGCTGGCCACTCACGCTGGCTGCTGGCTACACACGGTAGCCCATGGCAACCCACTGCCACAGGGGCTGCAGCCTACGCCGTCGCCGGCGACTCATGGCTGCCCAGCTCCAGGTTGAGCTGTTGTTCAGCATCTTAGCTGTAGAGGGCAGTGTCACTGGCCCTCATATGTGGGATCCAAACCGGGGCCCTCTGGCATCCCAAGCCAGTTCTTAACCATCGCGCCACTCGGCTGGCCCTCATCCAATTTTCTTAACTCACACAGTACTCACCTTGTCAAAACTGCTCTCAACCAAAAACGAAATTGCTCATACATAACCAACTCCTGTTGAAATCTTTCAAGGGGCAGCTCAGGTCCTAACTCTCCTAGAAAGTCTTCTATGATCACACCGCTCCTCAGGGAGCCCTGCTTTCTCCCGTCTTTCTAAACACTAACAGGTACAGGATTGTCCTCAGAGCCCCAGAGTCTTTTGGGAAGGCTGAGTAAATTCCTTTGGGCCAATGAATCCATCCTGCACCCAGTAGGGGGAGCCAGAACTTAGTTCCCAACCTCTGGAGGTACCACCACCCCTTCATAAACAAACTCCATAAAAAGTGTGATAAAAAATATGCACAAAAGATGTTTTTTAAGGAAGGAGGGGAAAGGGGCAGGCAGAGCTATAATGTTAATTTTGAAGGTGTTCTGTTTTTTGTTTTTCTTTGCTATAATGAACTTCTCAGAGTAAACATCCTGGAACCACTCTGGCCTCTACATTTATGAGCATATCTGATTTACAAAAATGTGTGCACACAACTTCTCAAACATGTGTGTGCCTGTGTATTGTTTAAAGCCAGATAGACATCCCCCCTTCTCCGTGCTTCTTCCAGCTTCTGTGCAAGGAATGAACTGGATGTTGCCATTGGATCTCCAAATTCAATAAACTGAGCCTTGGTTGGAAGAGTTAGGTAGGAGGCAGCTGGGAGAAACAGCACTGGATTTGAGGTTGATGTTAGCTAAATCCTCTCTAATCATTAACCAGCTGTTTGACTGGAGGCTGTTTGAATCTCTGGCTGATTGTGAACTTCTGTGATAAGGGATGTGAAGGTGCTTTGAAGTAGAGCACAACTGTAAAGCATTCTTAGGGCTGAGCCACCTGCTGAGATTTCACAGTCCCAGGGAGATGGCAGATCTCCCTCTCACTTAAACCTAGTTCAAATAATTGTGACTATCGGGCAGCCAGGAGCATGGGACTAGGTGGAGTTAACTTGAACCAAAAGCTCCAAGCCCTCAAGCATCCAGCCAAGCCTTTACCCAAGCAGGAACCAGGAGCCTCTTTGTGCCTTCTGGTTGCAGCCTCCTTTTAACCACAGAGAGGTGAAAAGCTTAGCCAGACTGCCCACACTGGAGGAAGAAGCCATGTGTGGCCTTTTCCCCTGGACTCAGGGGACCTGAGCAACCCTGGAAAAAAGCTGAAAGCTGGGCACACTGAGACATTGTTGGGAGGCGGGTTCTCAGAGAACACTAAGAACTCTACTAGGAACTGAGCTGGTAAAATTGGAACAAGGCCTCAAGGAAAGAGGCGTTGGTACTTATAGGAGACACCCTCTCAGGCAGAAGTGAGCACTGTTGACCAGGGTTAGGAGGTGACAAGCGTTAGCTTTGCCCTGCAGGCAAGACCCCAGAACCTACCTGTCCAGTTTGGGTCCAACTGTTTGGATCAGGTGCTGATTTGTGTTTTCCCTGCAATCTGTCCCTTCCCCAGGTCTCTAATTGAACCATCTGTAGCTGGCTGTGGAGACAGTAGTTTTCTGTTGGAGCTATTCTTCAACAGGGCAAGTCCAGGAACTGGTTTAACTTGCTTCTAAGAGTCTTGACTCCACCCCAGACGCCTTTGGCTTCAGGGAAGGGAGGTAGAGGGGTGGAGAAGGAGGAGACAGGATAAGGCCTAAAGGAGCTGTGAAGTCAGGAGAGAGAGCTTTACTCTGAGGGAGAGAGGGTCCTCATTTTCCCGAGCTTCCACCAAACTACCTCCTCCAAATTCCAGGATAGAGACCCCAGCCCCTCTCTGCCTCTCCTGAGGTTGTTATCACTTTGGATTCTCTAGGAAGTCACCCCTCGGAGAAGTCTCTGCTGATCACCAATGCGCAGGGCTTCAGGAACAGTCATCTATGGTCAGGCCGCCCCCTCTGTAGACTAGACCCAGGTTCCCTGATGGCAGGGCCTGAGCTGTTGTTCAAACCTCCACCAGAGCTGTGTGGAGTCAGTGTCAAGCTGAGGAGTAGAGCAGCCCCTGGAAACTTCCATCCTCTCATCCATCCAGTCTTCTGCTTCCATCAGTATATGATATAGCTCAGTGCCCTAGCTTGCAGCTTTCTTGACATCTGTTACGTCTTATGTTTCTGGCAGCTCACTGTGTTGCATACTTTAAAGCCAAATTATGGGGCATAAACAGCATTGTTTGAAATTTCAGTAAATAAAATGATAGGTAGGTTTCCTTGTACCCCCCCAAGATGTGCTTTCCTTCCTGCCTCTGTTTCATCTCTTATCAACATGTTCTCTTGTCCTCTGGTTTAAGTTCAGCCAATGGAGACTAGAAGGAGGGAGGAGAGGGACGAGAGGTTGTTTATTGCCCATCACACACCATACCTTCCTAAAAGCAGCGTCTCTGCAGACCCGTCAGGTAGCCCTTTCCATATACTCTCTGCTTTCTCCCTGTTGTCCCCTCAAATCCAGTAGTGATCAAGTTTTCCCACTGTCATTGGCCCCAGGGTTTTGCACCATCTCTTGTTGACTTTTCCTTTATTAAACTTGCCTCAATTATCCTTCTGTTTCTTGCTGGGACCCTGAAAGATAACACAGGTACCACTGAAATAAGTAAATCACCTAACTTAGCTTTGTCACTTGTCTGTGGGACTTTGACAAGTTCTCTAGCCTCTCTGAGCCTCAGTTTCTTCATATGTCAAATACTGCAGGGAGAGAAGGGGGACTCTAAGGTCACTTTCAGGGCTTAGAATCTCTGCTGCTAAGGTGATAAGTGTAGCTCCTACAGAATTCAACCAGAAGAATATGGGCCTGAGTGGGAAAATGTGTAGAATTATTCCATTGGGCATTTGGGTGTAGGGATTAGAGGGGTTACCCCAGAGTTAAGAGTCAGTAGGAGAGCTCGCTCAAGAGTTTGAGCTCTGAGCAACAGCGGTTCAAGTCCAGCCCGAGCTGAGCAGCCGCTGAGCTGCCAACAGGTAGCAGGATGGCTAAGCTATAAAAAAAAAAA
>NW_017731941.1:636327-662267 GCF_001890085.2 Hipposideros armiger
ACCTGGGGCTGGGCTGCCGTGAGTCGCTGGCGACGGCATAAGCTGCAGTCCCCTGCTGCAGTGGGCTGCCATAAGCTACCGTGTGTAGCCAGCAGCCAGCGTGAGCGCCCAGCAGCCAGCGTGAGCGGCCAGTAGCCGCCGTGAGCGGCCGTCCAGAAGCCGGCGACTGATCTGCCTCACCCGGGAAGAGCACAATGATGGTGCCATCTTGGGCCAGTGAAACAACATCCTCCACAACTAGACCGAAGAACAAAGCAACAGCAACTTGTCTGTTCCCCTTCGCTTGAATCCCCAGTGCTGTTCCCCTCCCCCAATTCCTCAATAAAATCTAAAAAAACAAAAAGAGTTAGTAGGGAAAAAGGCACGAAATACCCCCATCTGTGCTCCATGTGTATTTATTTTAAATGCGGTCCTTTCCAAGAAATTCTCCAGAGACGTGGTGGGGATCAGTTTTTATTTTACCTCCAGTTCTGTTTATATTTATCTTCTCTTGTTAGAAAATGTAGGAAAAATTTCTTTCTCCTGGTTATTTTTCCTAATCTCTCTACTTCTATTAATCCAGTCTCTATGTATTTGTTTCTTTTTATTTCTGTTTCTCTCCATTAATACAAAGAAAAGAAAAGAAAGGAAAGGAAAGGAAGGGAAGGAAGGAAAGGAAAGGAAAGGGCATTTTTCTCAGAGCCTATGGAGCAGGAGAGAATCAGAAAGTTCCTGAACAATGGCGCCTAGCAGGCTTACAAATGAGACAGCCAGAACTGACCAGCACCTGGAGCTGCCAGTTAGAAGGAAAGAGTCCCAGAAGCTGGAAACTTTTGGCCCTGGAGAAGTTTTCCCACGCTGAGACCAAGGTTGACAATTAATTTTAACTTTATACTTTGGACTGAATCCACTTTGGACAGAATCTGCCTGGCTGTCCCTTGCATCACTCAGGTGCCTTGTACCTGTGGTTTCAGGGAAAGTGCTTAAATAATAGAGAGGGAGGCTGAGAGTTCTCTTTAACTGAAATCAAGATGGCCCTCAGATTTCTAGAGCTGGGAGAACTTCGAAGATTATTTATAATAAAACTTCTTTGTTTTACAAATAAAGGAACTAATATCCAGAGAAAGGAAAGGTCTTGCCCAAGGTCACACAGTAAATTAATAGCAGAGCTAATAACTGTTAAAAAATACATAATGCTGGTCTCGGCTCTAAGTGCTTTCCACATATTAACTCATTTAATTCTTATAACAACCCTATGGAGGAAGCATTAGTTATTATCATCTCATTTTGCAGATGAGGAAGCTGAGGCCCAGAGAGGTAAAGAAACTTGCCTGCACTGGAGTCTGTGTTCTCAACTATTTCACTCTACCACCTCCACGGTTATATTGTAGCTTGATATAGCCTGATATACCCTGTAGCTTGAAATAGGCTATGTGATGGGAACGTTTATGTCACAGAAATCAGCAAGTGCTACAAATCAGGATTTGTTTTGTTGATTGTCAAGGCTTAAGAAAGTGATGGAGAAGCAGAGGCACAGGGCAATGCAAAGACCCCATAAGAGAGATGGGAGGGTCACCCCCAAAACAACCTTGGATCTCAACAGCTTCCAGATGGATCCCATTCACACTCATGTGTAACCTGTAAAGTAAACCCCCTTTTTTTATGTCATTTCGGGTGGTGGTGTGTGTGTTTAGGTATATTTTATATAAAATAAAATTCACTTCATTGAGTTTTGACAGGCAACCACCTCTCACAATAAGACATAGGACATTTCCATCACCCCAGAAAGTTCATTCAAGCCTCTAACCAACACAGTCCCACCATGGCTTCCAACCTGCCCTCCCCCAACCACTTTCTGATTTCTTTCAAGTAAAAGGTATTTTCATCTGCTAATGGTTCAGGCCCCAAACCTTGGAGTCATCTTTGACTCATCTCTTTCTCTCAAACCACTCATCCAATCCATCAGCATTTCCAGCCATGTAGATTTCAAAATATATCTAAAATCTAACTGCTTCTCATCAACTCCACTGCTGCCTTCTTGATCCAAGCCACATCCTGTCTCACCTCCTGACTGGTCTCCAGCTTCCTCACAATCACATGCTCACTCCTCTACAGTCTGTTCCCACAGAAATCTGGGTGATCTTTTAAAAATGTAAATTTAGATCATGACACAACTCTGTGTGAAACTCTCCAACGCTTACTGTCTCTGAGTAGAATAGACCTCAAAGTCTCTACCACTGGTCTACAACGTCCTCTCCACCTTTTGGATGTATTTACTCCCCACTGGCTTACCAGGATCCAGCCAAGCCAGCCTCTTTGCTGTTCCCTGAACACACAAGCATATTCCCACCTCACAGTCTTTGTCCTTTCTGGTTCCCCTACTTGAGACATTCTTCATACGTATGGCTCACTCCCTCATTTCATTCAGGTCTCTGCTCAGCTGGCATCTTAAAGAGAACTTCCCTGGCTGCCCATCCAAAATAGCCCGTTCCCTTGACCCTCTGACCCCAGACTCTGTTTTATTATTGCTTCCTAGTCCTTAAGACATCACATTTATAGTATGTCTGTTTGTTTATTGTCTGTTTGTCCCAGTGTGCTGGTAAAATGTTTAAATACTAACTCTCTGAAAAGTATGATATTTTCATTTATAGATGGTGGGTTTTCCAACACCACCAAGCAATTCTCAAATTCTCAGGTGGACACAGACTGGGTGTCCTACAATTTAACTCAATTCTGACACTATCCACCTAGAGATAATGCCATATCTCACAGTTTAAGGGCTCAGTCCTGAAAGATTACTCCCACTTCAGATGCCAATTGCAAATCCAACTTGTCACCTGTGCTTCTGACTGACTGGCTGTAAATTTGAGGTTCCCATCACCCTCTCCTCAGGTTCGATCATTTGTTAGAACAGCTCAGGCAAACATTTACTTACATTTATTAGTTTATTACAAAGGATATTGTAAAGGATACAGATGAACATCAAGATGAAGAGGTACACAGGATGAGATCTGGAAGGATCCTGAGTGTAGGAGTGGAAGTGAGGTTCACAACCTTCCTGGCAGATGGATGCCATCAGCAACACAGCTCATCAAATCTTCCCTGAGGTTTGTGGGTGGGGCTGAGAGTTCCAACCCTCTAATCACTGGGTCTTTCTGCTGACCAGCCCTAACCTGAGCTATGTAGGGACCCCACCCTATGTCATTCATTAGCATAAACTCAGGTGGGAGAGGAAGGGCTTGTTATAAATAACAAAAGGCACTCCTATCACTTAAGAAATTACAAAGGTTTTTTTTCTCCCCCTCTCACAAAGGTTTTAGTAGCTCAGTGCCAGGAAGCTGGGACCAAACATATGTATTTATTACATAACAGAGTAAGGTGAAAGGGTAGAAACTTTACTCATTCATCAAGGAAGTGAGCAATTTCCTTGCTGAATTGAATAACGGCTTTTGAATGCTGGAAAAATATTTAATTTTTGTGGTATACACAATGTAACAGCTATAGCCATGCCACACTTTTAAGTATAATTTGCATTCCTAACATTTTTCTCCATCACTTTCTTAAATCCAGACAATGAACAAAACAAGCCCTGACTTAGAGCATTTGCTGATTTCTGTGGCATAAATACTCCCACCATAGCCTATTTCAAGCTACCAACATGCTGTCACTGAACACAAGTTAAGAAGAAATACTCATTAGCACACCAATATGTAGTTTTCCCACCATTCAGATAAAATGGCATAGATGCATAGATAATAGTAAAATTATTAGAAGGCTCAAATTGAGTATTTATTACCTTTATTTTTAATATAACTTATTTAATTTTAAGTTTATGTAATTTAACTTTTGACAACTTGCAAAATTCCTGAAAATTAACAACTGGCTCTCACCAGCCTACATGATCCAGCTCCAGATTCAGTTCCATCACACCCTGGTTTCCTTAGTAGACTGTAAACACCATGAAAATAATTCCTGGCACATAATATGTACTCAACAAATACTTCTTGAATAAGTAAATGAAGGTAGTTTTAGTGGATTTAATTCCTTGCCACCTAAAGAGCTTGACTAAATTATTTGGGGGCGGCACAGGGGAAAATAGGGGGTGGGCACTATTTGAGCTTTTGTCAGGCGCATGTTCCTTGTGTAAAGAAACCTGGGAGCAGGTTGGATAAAGGGGGTAAATTGGTCAGGGAGGCCTGAAATCTCCAGATTGGGTATGAGGAGTGGGAATATCCATAATATCACTTCAGTCATCCTCCACAATGCCACCACAATTATTATTTTTAAAAAACACATTTCTGCTTAAATGTGTGCCATGTCTTCCAGCCTTCAGTACAAAATTCTAAATTTTATCTAGGCCTTGCATGTTTCTAGCTGATATTCTATCACTCTATTCTATACCTCTATATCCATCCTCACCAGGCCATTCACTTTTCCCAGAACTTGCTGGATTATTGTCTCCCATCACCTAATATAGTCTCAAGCCTTTATTTAGTAGGCAACAATAAGTGTTTATCAAAGGGGCAGTCTAGGGAGAGGAAAGCGTATCAGCTAATCTCTCTGGGCCTCAGAGCCTCCTCTTTAAAATAAGGATAATGTTTCCTTGCCTGCCAGGAAGCTGAAGATGAGGTCATAAGTCATTTCCCAGATCCATGACCTACTTCACAATTTTTCCTAGAGCAGAGCCCGGTGAGAGAAATGTTGAGAAGCATTGTGGCAAAAGGCACAACACCTTCCACCAAAAGGCATTTGATCTCACTTTAAGAAGCCAACAGGTGTAGCCATTCTGTCTCTGCAAAAGGCCACAGTGAACTATCTTTGGCCCAGAAAAGGGCCCAAGCTGCTGGGAGATTAGCGTTTGGCTGGGGGAATGTTAGGGAAGGCCTGGGCTGATAGGCTGTTAAGCCCCTCCTTCCAGCCTCCCTAGTGTGCTGTGGGAGGGGCACTTTCTTCCTCGGGCAGGGTGGAAACTAGATTCATCCTCCTCAGAGCGGATTTCTCCTGGCAAGCTCAACAGAAAAGTTGTGCTTAAGTTTATTTAATAAGTAATTTAAGATTGACATGCAAGTGGGTGCTCAGTGAAAATATTCTTTCTTTAGTGACCATGGCTGGCCCACCCTCGAGTTGGCAGAACTGGCGCCATATCAGCAAATCAGAGGGAGTGGCTTCCTCATCTAAAATATCCACTCCTCCACCTGTCATCCCACCATTAGCTTAATTCCTCAGGGTCTCTAAGGAGGCTTTGCTGCTTCTAGAGACCCTATTGACATTCCAATTCCTCCTGAAAGAGCATTTTAGCAGGGATTAGTTACAGGAAAAAATAAATTCCTTAGCCTAGCATTCAAGACACTATACACTCAGATACTACCTCTATAATCTCATCTTCTACAACATTGATCCCCAAACAACTCTCCTTTCAGCCAAACTAGTCTTTGAGCTTGCATTGTAGATTCCTCTCTGCCTGTGGTTCACACAATTTCCTCTGCCTGGAATTCCTGGCAGCCTGGAATATCTGGCCACCCAACTTCCCCTAGCCTGTCTCTCTTCCATTTCTCAGCACACATTTATTTATAACCTGCTACAGTGTAGCACCGTGTCAGGGATTTTTTTCTTTTAATTGCTCACAACACCCACAACAGAGCTGGACACAAAGCAGGCATACAATAAACCCGAGGTCAAACTTGCCTACTATTCCTTCCATCTCTAGAATTTGCTAAATTCTAATTTGAAAATGAAGGTGGGCATGTATTGGTTTCTACATCTCCCTTGTAAGCAAATGCAGGAGTGCAAAACAGAATTTTACAAGATAACTATTGAAAGCATCATTCTTCATTTTTAAACTATTTATTGAGTATGCTTACAATGAGCTAGACCCTGTGCTAGAAATACAGACATGAAAAGATATAGTCTCTGTCTCAAGAAGCTTACAGTCCAGTGAGAAGAGACAAGCAAAAACACTGATGATACTGGAGAAAATAAAGCACTATGTTTGGAGTTAGGCAGACTTGGGAGTGGGGGGATTGACTCTGAAATTTGGTAACGTTATGATTTTGAATTAACTCTTTCTGAGGGGTGATGATGATAAAAAAAATAATACTTCAGATTTGCTGTGGGAAATTAATTTTTTTGTTTGATAAAATGTCTATATGCTCTATATGATTTGCTTTTAATCTATATACCACTAATAAAGGTTAATTTCTTTTTCTCTTTGGGGGGATTTTTGTAAAATCTTTTGCATTGGGCCTGTACATGTGCTCAATAAATATGTCTTCTTTCCCTTCTTTTTAAACATTAAGAATTTATTGAGTGCCTTCTCTGACTATCAAGAGGGATAGATCATGAGGGAATTTAGAACAAATACAAGATGTGATTTTTCTGCTAATTTATAGTCTGTTCGAATAGCAAGACCCACACATTCGAAGAGTTAATAACACTGTGAGACTGGGAGGGTTAGTGAGGGTTGGGATTCCCTAGAGAGGTGGGCCTAGAGAGGTGAGATTTGTATTGTGGCAAGGTAGGTGTTGGGGGGGATAGTAAGGGTACAAGGTCATGAAGGTGTTGGGATGCAGGAGTGGAGGGGCTCCAAAGGGTAGCAGAGAGAAATAAAACGGGACAGGTACAATGAACCAGATTATGGAGGGCTTCAAGAGAAGTAGGAAGTTATTTTATATTTGTTTTCAAAGTACAATGTTGATTTTAGAACAGAGGAGTGACATTTTAAAAATATAATTTCTCAGGCCGGCCAAGTGGCGCATTGGCTAAGAGTTGGTTTGGGTTGCCAGCTCTGAGCAGCAGGGCCTGTTTAGATCCCACATGAGGGCCAGTGATGCTGAGTCCTCTACGGCTAAGATGGTGAACAACAGCTCGACCTGGAACTGGGCTGCTGTGAGTTGCTGGCGAGGGTGTAGGCTGCAGCCCCCGCTGCAGTGGGCTGCTGTGAACTACCGTGAGTGGCTGGCAGCCAGTGTGAGCTGCCGTGAGCCACCGTAAGCGGCCGTCCTATGGCCGGCGAGCGACTGCCACACCCGGGAAGAGTGCAATAACAATATCAACATGGGCCAGTGAAGCAACGTCCTCCACAACTAGACTGAAGAACAAAAGGACAGCAACTTGTCTGTTCCCCTTCCCCGATTCCCCAAAGCTGTTCCCCTGCTCCAATTCCCCAATAAAAATCTTAAAAAATATATATATATATATATATGATTTCTCTATGCATTTAAAATGCACTCACTGTATAAAAGACGGATATGCAATCATCTGTTAAGGAAATATTTATGTGTTAAATGAGTTCTTTGACCTTGAGAACCACTGAAGGTTGGATACAAGGTGGTGGTGGGGTCCTATTCTTCATCAGACAGTAATGTTCCTACATTTTTCTACCTCCCAAACTATGGAATTACCAGAATAAAAACAATATCTTCCAAAGAGAAAGAAGACAATTCTTTGCCAGCTCCTATTCTTCGTGTTTAATAGAACTCTAAAATCCCATCTGTATTAATTTTCTAGGACTGTTCTAAGACAGCACCACAAACTGGGTGACTTAAACAACAGAAATCTCGTTTGTCACATTTCTGGAGAATAGACGTCCAAGATCAAGGTGTTGGCAGGATTGTTTCTTTTCTGAGTCTTCTCTCCTTCACTTGTAGATGGCCATCTTCTCCCTTTGTCTTCATATGAAGATCTTTCCTCCGTTACCTTTGGTGTCTTGACATCAGTTATATTAGATTACTGCCCACCCCAATGACCTCATTTAACCTTAATTACCTCTTCAAATACCCTATCTCCAAATAATAGTCACCTTCTATAGTACTGAGGGTTATAGGACTTCAGCATATGAATTTAAGGCGAACATAATTCAGCCCATAACACCATTCTAGAAATTCGGTCTTCCCTGATGTTATATTCATATATCTTGGATTCCTTCTTAAAGCATAAAACTTTCAATATCCCAGCTCTAAATATTTTATGTAAACATTTTTTAAAATAAAAAAGTCAGGCCTCAGTATTAAAAGGCAATTTGAAAATACAGGAATGAAAATATTACCTATAATCCCATTATCTAAACATGGCCCATATTAATATTTTTTTATGTATTTTTATAAACTTTCTTTCCTATACATAGTGTTTTTACGTAGTTATATCCACTCAGTGATTTGGTTTTGGCCCTTTATACCTAACAGTAGTATAAAGCAAGCGTTTTCCCACGTCCAGGCATGCTCTTTGTAAATATTATCTATAAAGATTGCATAATGTAGGATCTAGTAAGAATGTCATAATGTACTTAACCATTTCTCTATAGTCAGATATGTAAGATGCTTCCATTTCTGTTCTTTTATAAATAAAGCTGTGAGAAGTGTTCTTTTCTGCATAACAATTTTTCCATATTTAAAATTATTTCATTAGGGCAGAGAATCAGAATTGCTTTGGATGAAAGGCATATATTAAGACATATATTATGACATTTTGTTTTCCAAAAGGTTTATGCCAATTTATATTCATATTAGCCAAATAGGAGAGTGCTTCCTTTACTAAACACTGATTAACATTGGGTAACATCATTATTTTTACTCTCTATTAATTTGATAGACAAAATGCATAATATTGCTGTAACTTTTGTTTAAAAAATTGTGAGGCAAAACATGTTTCCATGTTTGTTGATTAGCTATATTCCCTCTTTTAGGCATTGTTGGTATGTCTATTTATCTAGTAATTTCAGTGAAATTTCAGAATATCACAGAAATTTCAGTTTTTGTCAAAAAAGATAAAAACAAAAACTCAACACTTTAATTGAATCCTCCAGATAATTCTCTAATGTAGTTATTATTATCCCCATTTTGCAGATGAGAAAACTAAGCAGGATGAGATTAAGTACCTTGTCTAAGGTTACACACTTAGATTCTTCCAGAACAAGGGTTGGGAAACTTTTGTGTAAAAGGCTAGAATGTAAATATTTCAGGCATTCTGGGCCATGTGATTTCTTTTACAAATATTCAACTCTGCTATTGTAGTGTGAAAGCTGTCATAGACAATACATAAATGTGTAAGCATGGCTGAGGTCCAATAGAACATGAATCTAAAATTTGAATTTCATGTTTTATGTGTCATGAAATATTACTCTTTTGATTTTTCTTTTAGCCCTTCAAAAATGTAAGACTTATTCTTAGCTAGTGGGTTGTATTAAAACAAGAAGTGGGCTGGATTTGGTCCACAAATTGAGTTGTAGTTTGCTGAACCTTGTTCTAGAATCTAGGCCTTCCTGGTTTCCTCTAGAACCCAAGCCTTAACCACTGACTAGGGCTGTACAAGTACTGGTGTAACCAAATAGAGTTCTTCCTGGTAATAATAGTTCCTTATCATTTTTAGAGTAAATTATATTTTGAGGACTTTAATATGCAGTATCTTATATGAACCCGACAATGCCTTATAAAGTAGGCAGAATTTAGCTCCTTTATATACATGAAGAAACAAATTTAGAAAGGGCAAGTTATTAATTAGTAGAGTTAGAAGGGAACTGGACTTTTATAGCAATGAGGCACAATAGTGTAACTAGGGGGTCTTTTTGGCTATTCTGCACAGGTCTCACACAGTGGCAGTATCATTCAATGTCTGTTTACTGATTCCCAAGGTCAGCATGCCCACAGCTCAGCTGGCTTTGGGTATAAACTTACATCAGAAACTGATGGTATATTCCAAATTGTCATTGTCAAAATTGTCATTGTACTGTTAGCCAAGCAAAATGACATATGGTCTTCTGGTCAACAATGCTTCACACCTCTGGAGGAAAATCTTCAGGAGAAGCCAAATTCTAATTAGAAAGTGACTGGTTATATGGAACACAAGTTAGGGGATCTTGAGTGATCTTTATGGCTAATTTGTATGGAGCAGCCATCTCTATCTGCTAAAGACAGAGATCTGCCAAAGGGACCAGAATGTTCCATGTGCTGGTCAGACCACCCTTTTCCTGGCACATTTTTGGTTAAGGTTCACTTTTAAAATTTTTATTCTATACACACCATTCCCTTTCAGTTATCACATTCTTTATGCAGGGCATAATGCATTTGATTATGATCATTATTTTACTATAACTGAGTAGATTAGAATTGTAATTAGCTTTATCTAGGTTGTGAAAATTCTGCTTTGGAGTTTATATATCTTAATTCTATCTTCCTAAATCTCAGCCACGTATTAACTGATTCTTTTTGAAATGGGCCTCATCTAAGAATGATTGATTTTACTTATCTACCTGTGTATAGGCTTAAAAGCCTAGGCTTGTGTGAATTTCTCCAGAGTATTATATATTTCATCACATTATGCTCTCACTTTAGTCCAGGCAAGAACACTTTAGCAAACAAAAACTGGTGGAAGGAATTTCTTTACTGTCACAGGATGCAAAATCAGCTTTAAAGTCAATATCTCAGTCAGGCTGGGTGGAAAAGAGTGTTAATGATATCCCTTAGGGGAAATTATTGTGAGAGGATGATTCTATTGCATCCAGGTGGTAATACCTACAATCAGTGAAGTTTTAGGACTTTAATGCCCTTTTTTTTTCTCTGATTCTAGGTCCTAGGTAGGGCTTCTCCCTTCATAAACGATAATTAATGAAAGCACCCAGCACAGTATACCTAGCACAGAAAAGACAGATGTTTTTAAATATAATAACAGAAGAAAAATTGAGGTCTGGGTTGCTAGCATAGCTTTTACAAGGTCACAGAGCTAACACATGCTCTCTGGTCTCTCTCTTTTTTTTTTATTGGGGAATTGAGGGATGGGAACAGCGCTGGGGAACTGGGGGAAGGGGAACAGACAAGTTGTTGTCCTTTTGTTCTTCAGTCTAATTGTGGAGGACGTTGCTTCACTGGCCCAAGTCGGCACCATCATTGCGCTCTTCCTAGGTGAGGCAGATCAGTTGAGGGCTTCTGGGCTGGCTACACATGGTAGCCCATGGCAACCCACTGCCACAGGGGCTGCAGCCTAGCCGTCGCCGGGGTCCCACGGCAGCCCAGCTCCAGGCCGAGCCACTGCGCAGCCCAGCTCCAGGCCGAGCCACTGCTCACAATCTTAGCTGCAGAGGGCAGTGTCACTGGCCCTCATATGTGGGATCCGAAGCGGGGCCCTCTGGCGTCCCAAGCCAGTTCTTAACCATCGCGCCACTCGGCCGGCCCTGGTCTTTTCTTAAGCTTTAAAACACCAGTACCTTCTCCATGTAAAAAATTAAAACATAATCGAGTCCCTTTTTACTAGCACCGTCAATCACAAACCATCTTTCCCACTCCTAAGAAACAGCTACTATTGTTATCAGGTTTGTATATATCCTTCCACTATTGTTTTCTAGTGCACTTTCCATTAAGTTTTTGCCTCTCGAGAGTACTTTTATCTTGTACTCTCCCACACTTTTCTATAAAGCAGGAATACAAAAAGGGGGAAGACTATACTGAGTGGACACAATCCTAGCTCACTGTCAAAAGGGGAGAGATAAGATACATCTACATATTAATAGTCATGATAAGGTTTATTTGTTAAAGGCACAGCATCAGCATTCTTTGATCAATTTAGATGAATAACAAAGGCCTTCCTTGAGCTGAGCAGGACTGGTAAGGTTTCAATTGTTTTTCATCCCTTAATTTAACCTACAACTTGTCTATTAGGAACTAGCAAATTACCATAAGAATTAGTATCATGCCCCCCTACAAAGATCAGTACCTAATTCCCGTCCCATCTTATTTAGACCTGTTGTACCCAACGGGTGCATACAGGGTGTGAAAATAACTATGAATATTTATTGAGGATTTCCTATGTGTCAAGCAAGTACTTTACATAATCTCATTTAATTTTCATAATCTGGTGAACTGGTGTTATTAACAAAGCAAAGCTCGAATTGAGGTAAGGCTTGCTGGACTCCAAAGTCCATGTTATCTAGCCAGTCTGGAACACTACTTTTGAGGATCAAATTGCCCGGCCAGTAAATAAGAAAATACTTTAAACTCTGAAATATTGTATTATAATTATAAACCACTATCTCTTCCTTTATGCATTTAAAACAGGTGAGATCTTTTTGAAGGTATTATTTGGAGGTAGAAAATCTGGTTTGGGTCTTTTGAGAAACGGAACGAACCTCTCTAAGCTGTTCTTTATGCTTAAAACGGGGACAGTCCATGCCTCAAAGGGTTGATTATATGATTTAATAAAAACGGTGTATAAACGGTTGACAGAGTAGGCATTCAATAAATGTTTAATCTTTTCACGCAAAAGGGACTTGAAAATGCAGAATTCGACCCCACATTTAATAAGACAGAAGCCGCGTGGCCTTGCTGTCCCGTGGAGACTTTTTGAAGCCCTCTCCGTGTCGCGGGTACTGTGGCTAGCCGTTGGCGTTTTCCCGCGCAGGGAACGGGGCGGAGCGCGAGCACGGGAATGTGGGTGTGGGAACCTACCCCCCCCCTCCCCGACTACATCTCGCAGCAGGAACCACGCTCAGCCACCTGGTAGGCACCACCCACTGGTACTACCCTAAGATGCTAGCCCTGTCACTTGCCGTCTCGCCCGTCCCTCGGCACTCTTAGACGCACCGCCTATGAACCCTCGAGCGAAAGGCTGCGCTGCTGAGTGCCTTTGCAGTGCAGCAGGTAGGGAGTCGTAGTGCCCTCGCGCAACGTTTGTTGCCTTGAGTGGTTGGATCACATCACGTGATGAGAGGAGGTCGGCGTAGGGAAGCGACTTGTGGTGTCTTGTGAGGTCATCACAGCGCGACAACGAGCTGCTGTGGTAGGTATCCTGGATGCGGTGAGTAGTAGACTCCTGATGACTCCGAGTACGAGAAATCCCGTAAAATGTTCCTTATATTCCCCGCGTCGGAAATGCAGGTCTCGCTTACGTTCGTTTTGTGGATGGCTAGAGGAAGCGACGCGCTTCGTGGGCGGGCTGATGAGCCGTGCACGAGCGACGCATGCTGGCTCCGCCTTCGCTCGAGACGTAGCGGTCACGTGACGGACCGGGCCGCCTCTGCCGCTGCCGCCGCTTTGTAAGAGGCACATTGGCAGGTAACGAGCGGCGGCGGCGGCTGCGGTCCCGAGTTCAGCGTGAACAGCGGCGGTAATTGGCACCCTCTCTCTCTTCTTCCGTGTCCCGGGGCCCTGAGCGCTGCAACGTGCGCTTTGTAGTTCTGGGTTCAGCTCTTCTTTCCTCCAGCTCCCTTCATACTGCCCTAGCGCCCACCGTGAGGACCGGGCCGAGCTTCCCTCGCCAGTTTCATGAGTCCTAAGTATGCCCAGGCCCAGGCTCCCTCCTTCCTCTCCCGGGCGGGTTGCCTTATGCTGCTTCTTGCCTATTCCGGTCCTAGTTGACCCGACCCCACCTAGCCCCAGGGGGCGCCTTCCACCCTGTTCGGGTTTCTGCCCTGGAGGGTGTGGTTTTCTCTCCCACCTCGGTCCCTTCCTGCCTGTCCGCTGGAGCTCCCGCGCCACGCAGACGCTCCCCATCCTGACCATCTTTCGGTTTTCACGCCTGTCCCTCGCTAGTCCTGGAGCTGGACCTCTCAGAGCCCAACTTCTGCTGCGCTCTCTAGCCTCGGAGGCATAGTTCAACTCTACTCCTTTTTTATTTTGGAAGGCTTTGGTGTTAGACTCTTGGGACTCAGTTTTCTCCTCAGTCCTGGTTCATGGTTGTGTCACAGTTCTTTAATGTAGGTTTGAGAGCGCTTGGTAAACTAAAGCGCTTTCTGTTGTAATGTATATTCAAAATGTTACTACATCTCAGTTTTGTTTGCCTTTGAACCACTTTCTCACTTGGCTTTCCCACCTTTTCCCCTGGGTTTTTAATCTATTGCCCAGGCATCTCAAGTGCCACCACCCTGATCTCTTATCCTGGTTCTCTCTAGATGGATCCCATCATCATTACTGTTATTTTCTGTTTAACATTATTTTGTTGTTTACTATCACCTCCTTGAATATTGTTACTACTTATATCCAAAGTATATGGTCTGCTAGTATTTAGGCTTACTCTTTTCTTCAGCACCTGTGTGTCCTAACAATTTGAGAGCCTTTTAAGGTCTCCATTAGGTATCCAAAGATCACCTTTTATTTGAAGGGCATGTAATTAACTTTTTGGGTTAACCCAGTGGTTTTATATTTTCTTTTCCATTATGATAGTACTTTTAAAATCAAGAGGTATGCAAGCGGTTAGCGTGTTCCTCACTTTTTGCCATGAAATGTGTGTCCTTTTTAGTGTGTTTGTCTAATAAAGGTGGAAGGAAGATGGACATAATACCTGACAAGACCTGAGCTCTCCTGTATCCTAGGCATTGGGTGCTTAGATTGGTGCCTGTCTGTCTCAGGAAAGGCAGTAAATTCCACTCTTTAGATGATAGTCTTCCAGTACACCAACATCACTTACCTGCTTGCAAGGCCCCTTGACTAGGTTAGGGCTATCCTCTTATTGCTGTGAAGGTTTCTCTTATCTATCATTAGGCAGAAATGATTCGTTTCCCACACTACTGTTCTGCTTGCCTCTAGTGAGTTCCTTCTGATTTTTTTCTCCTTATGGCTAGTTCACATATGTGATGAGATTTCTCCCCACCCCTGTCCTGCTTGTTTCTCACAGCTCTGATTTCCCCTTTTTGCTTCCTTGTTGCCTCTGACCCTCAATAATTAAGAAACGATTCAGAGAAGGGAGGTTTTTGTTATGATTGAAATATGGCTGAAAATGATGGCATGGGAATGAGGCCATGGGAAAGGGTTGTGGTAATTGCCTCTCCTGCGTGTTTCCTGCTGCTCTGGTTTCCTCTGGCCTCTCTCTTTAAATGCGGGCTGGACCAGCACAGTCACACCGAGCTGCCTTTAGAACAAGGCTGGAACAACAATAACACCTCTGCTTCCCTTTCCTGGTAACTAACTGGTGCAGCCTGTGCAGTACTCACCGGGAGTGTCTCATGGATAGCCTGAGTGACTTTTATTGTTTGGGAAGAAATAGTAGGAGAACATGGAGAAAAATAGGTTTACTTCATTATGTGCTTGTCTTGATGGGAACTGGTTGATATCTCTACTCCCTTAAGTATAAGCTACATGTAGAAAGTATAAACCAGTGTTGAAGATTTGAACTTGTTTGAAGTGAAGACTTCAGTTTGTAAGTGTTAGTTTTGAAGTGTTCATTCCCAGTCCTGTTTTTTTAATTTTTATTAAATGATGACTTATTGTAAGCTCTTTTTTTGTTATAAGACTTTTTTTTGGTGTAAATATGTTATGAAGAATTAATTAATGCCTGCTCAAAAGAAGCAGTCTGCATGAATTCACAAACTAAAGTTCCTCTGATCTTAAACAAATCACCTATTTCTCTTTGAGGGAACCTGTAGGTCAGCAAATATCAGTTAGCTCTTAGTTAATTTGAGTAAATGGAGTCCTTTAAAAGTTGAGTGGTATGGCACCTGTGGTGTTGACAGATGATGAGGTAGTGAATCACTGTATCTTAGAAGCAGCTGTTTTTTTTTCCCTTTATTCCATAAAAAAGAGTAACTTGAAAAGATGTAACTTGAATGGAGGCAAAGAGAGGGAAGACTTATAGGGAATATCACCATGTAAGCCTGTGGTAGGTTTTGAAATAATTCTGACCCAGCTATCAAATAAGTATTTAGGAATGGAATCTTTTCTTTTTTTAAGTCCAAGAACTAAATCAGGTTTGTTTAGACAATTATAATGCAAACTATATATGATGATATTTTCTTTTTTTTAGTTTTCTTAACAGTGTTTCTATGAAAGATGTTGCATATCCTATACTTTTTAATAAAGTAAATTATTTTAGTTTTGAAATTTCTTGGCATAGGTTTTGAAGACCAGGTTTATGAATTTCTGGCTGTGTGTTTCAATTTTCGGATAACTCTTATCATACTAGAGTTAGGAGCTAAATTGAATTGAAACCTTGTTAACTATGTGGAATTAATTTATGAAATTGGGCTTGGATTAAGGAGTAGGTGTTTCATTTAAGACTAGGTAGTGTGCACTACTTTCTTTTAAAGATTTTATTGGGGAATCGGGGAAGGGGAACAGACAAGTTGCTGTCCTTTTGTTCTTCAGTCTAGTTGTGGAGGACGTCACTTCACTGTCCCATGTTGGTATTATCATTGCGCTCTTCCCGGGTGAGGCGGTTGCTTGCCAGCCATTGGACAGCCGCTCACAGCTCACGGCAGTCCACTGCAGCCCCACTGCAGCCTATGCCGTTGCCGGCGACTCACGGCAGCTCAGCTCCAGGTTGTTCACCATCTTAGCTATAGAGGGCGCAGCAGTGAGCGTCACTGTCCTCATGTGGGATCCGAACTGGGGTCCCGCTGCTAAGAGCTGGTGTCCCAAACCAACTCCTAACCAATGCGCCACTCGGCCGGCCCTGATTAACCTGTTTTTAAGTAAGATGACACATAGGAACTTTTTTACTTAAAGTTGTGTCTACATACGCAATCTAGTAACACTTAATATGATACCATTGACTCAGATTTTTTACATTATAGTCTCAATCTTCTCATCAAATCAGTCCTAGATAATTATACCTATGAAGACTTTTGGAAGCTCAGAGTTGCTTCTTGTTAATGATGTGTTTCTCCCTCTCTGCCGTCTTTAATTCACTTCCTCCCTTTATCTTTTTCTTTTATTTCTCTCTTTCCCTTGTTTCTCTTCATTCTCTGTCTCTTTTTTGCCTTCTGTCCCTTCACCTCATTACAGAAACACTCCCAACATTCAGTCTCAACTGAGGAAGTTGTAGGCTTTCTTATTTTACTTGCACAATAATATGCTCCTCCCCAAACAAGCAGAGGAAAACCTAAAATATCTTTGCAACCACTTGGGCTTGGGCATGTGTATACAGTGCTATCTGTATTGTGTGTATCTAGCTGGAATGTGTGCTGTTTGAAGGATGGGATTTTTATTTGATAACAGTGTTTGGCTTTGTCAAATCATTGAATGAGAATAAGTGGGCTTAAAAAAAATACAAGTTTACCTGAAATAGGGTGTAGAAAAAAATGATGGGCTTTTAGAATTGATTGATAAGCCTAAGTTTAAATTGTTTTCTAGACCAAACCAGCCCCATTCTCCCTCCCTCTCTCCCCGCTTTCCCAAATTAATTTACAAATTTCCAATTTAGGGTAGGTTTTTGGGTCAGGCTGGCTGGCACTATTTTACTTAAGAAAATACTTTTGAGAAAATTTGAAAATATTAAAAAGAAAGTAAAAATGACTTATGGTTTAACATGTTAGGATAAATTTACTCTTTTTTCTTTACATAAAGTATATACTTTTTTAAAAAACCTGAGAAGGTTTACGAGGTATAAAAACACGTAGTTTTTTTGTTTTGTTTTTTAAAGATTTTATTGGGGAATTGGGGGAAGGGGAACAGACAAGTTGCTGTCCTTTTGTTCTTCAGTCTAGTTGTGCAGGATGTTGCTTCACTGGCCCAAGTTGGCACCATCATTGCGCTCTTCCCGGGCAAGGCAGATCAGTTACCGGCTTCTGGACGGCAGCTCACGCTGGCTGCTGGCTACACATGGTAGCCCATGGCAACCCACTGCAGCAGGGGCTGCAGCCTATGCTGTCACCGGCGACTCCCGGCAGCCCAGCTCCAGGTTGACCTGTTGTTCAGCATCTTAGCTGTAGAGGGTAGTGTCACTGGCCCTCATATGTGAGATCTGAACCGGGGCCCTCTGGCATCCCAAGCCAGCTCTTAACCAACGCGCCACTCGGCCGGCCCCATGTAGAGTTTTTAAAAACAAGAATAAAATGACCTACCAAGAAATAGAACATTACGGCTACCTAAAACCCCCATGTGTATACCGTATCCCAAGGCATTGCTTTCCCTCTTTCCCTACATTACCCTACATTTTGGATTTATTATTTTTTTAGAATAATTTTTATTCCATATAGTATATATCCATAAACAAGATATATTGGGTGTCGGAAAAGTCATGATGCATTTTTGCAACGAAAAACAGAAAAAATACATCATGACTTTTCCGACAACCCAATAGTTTAATATTGCCCATTTTCAGACTTGATCTAAATGGAATTTTATGATCTTCTGATACTTCATTCTCTTTTACATGTTTTAGATTCATCACTGGTTGATTTTTATAGCTATCATTTTCAATAGTACAATATTCCATGGTAAGGATATGCCACATTTTATTGTATTGTGGATGTTTATCTCAGTTCTAATTTTTGGTAATTAAAAATTATACTTGTCTTCTTGTGAATATTTGCATACCCCTTCCCCCACCAAAACAAACTGATTTCTCAAGAATATATATATATATATATATATATATATATATATATATATAAAATAACTGGAATTTTTGGGCTGTGTATGTGGTATATGTTGTACAGTCGCTCTAATTAGGCTATTTATCTGAACCACAGGACACAGAAAATTGAGTGACTATTTTTTCAGTTCTCTTTGGGTTGTTACATAACTAGTATTCTAGAAGTCTAGGGAAGTTTAGTTCATACATATAATGGATACTTTAGACACTGGAACTTAATTCTCAAGACTGAATAGTATTTTAGTATTGCTTTAATTTTTAGTTTTAGCCAATTCTAGTAGGATGTTTTAGATACATCTTTTATGAACAGCTGGATTTTGCTTTGTTAATACAACTGGCCAACTTGTCTTTTAACTGGAGCATGGAGACCATGTTTATTGCAATTATGGATATTTTGTATATATTTCTGCCATCATAATCTTCTACTTGCTTGGTTTTTCTTTTTTCTTTTTTTTCTGTCCTTTTGCAGTTTTGATTTTTGTTTGTTTGGTTTCCTCCAACTTTTTAAGATTTTTCGAATCTATAAAAATTGAAAGAGTATAATGAACACGTGTATGTATATCTTTAATGTAGAGTCACTAGTTAACATTTCTCCACAATGACTTTTCTCTCTCTATGCTACACACATTATCTTTTTTTTATTTTCTATTTTTTTAAAAGAAATTTTATTGGGGAATAGTATGTTTTTCTAGGACTCTTCAGCTTCAAGTCAAGCAGCTATTTCAGTCTAGCTGTGGAGGGCGTTTTACCAGGACCCATTAGCTCCAAGTCAAGTAGTTGTCTTCAGTCTAGTTGTGGAGGGTGCAGCTCCTTGGCCCATGTGGGTATCAAACCGCAACCTTGGTGCCACAAGCCTGTGCTCCAAAAACCTGAGCTAACCGGCTGCCCCTACACATTGCTTTTGAAGCTAAATTATTTGAAAGTAAAGTGCAAACATCTTGACATTTATGCTTAAATATTTCCATAGCAAGTATCCCTTTACAATAAAGAGCTTCGCTTATAAATAACCATAATAACATTATCCTACCTAAGAAAATGTATAATAATATATAATGTATAACATCAATAATATTTGGTATAAATCCACACTCAGATTTTCCCAATTGTTCACAAATGTCTTTTATAGTCTCCTTTCCTGTTCCATCATGGTTTCTGATTCACCCAATTTACATGTTGTTACTGTAATACAGTACTGAATGATAATCCATTTTTAAATGATTCTCAGATGTAATTGCAAGCCATCTAATAAGCAAGATATAACTACTATTACTTAGTTCAGATAATTCTTGCAAGTGTTGAATAAATTGTAATTTATTGTAGGGTAAGTGTAATTTTCTTTGGCTGTTGGAAAGACTAAAAATGTTCTATGTATCCAGTTACTCCTGCGCAGATCCCAGGTTTTGAAACACTGATGAAAGATTCTTTTGATGTGTGGGAATGAGGCCAAGCTATTACATTAATAGAAACTTCAGGGCTGACCGAGTGGCACGTTGGTTGAGAGCTGGCTTGGGACGCTGGCTCTGAGCAGCAGGGCCCCAGTTCGGATCCCGCATGAGGGCCAGTGACACTGCCCTCTACAGCTTAAATGGTGAACAACAGCTCGACCTGGAGCTGGGCATCCGTGTGTCGCCGGCGACGGTGTAGGCTGCAGTGGGCCGGCAGCCAGCATGAGGAGCCGGCAGCTGATGTGAGCTGCCAAGAACTGCTGTGAGTGGCCGTCCAGAGGCTGGCGACTGATCTGCCTCACCCGGGAAGAGCGCAATGATGATACCAACATGTGCCAGTGAAGCAACGTCCTCCACAACTAGACTGAAGAACAAAAAAAGGACAGCAACTTGTCTGTTCCCCTCCCCCAATTCCCCAATAAAATCTTTAAAAAACAAACAAACAAAAACTTCAGATACTATATTCTCATGGCAGTTTATTTCCATGAAATCAGAATGTTGCAGGTTAATATAGATTAGGCCTGAGTGATAGTTTTTGTTGTTGTTATTGATATATGCCATTACGTGTGTGTTCACTTGATCAAAGATCCATTGTCGCTACTTGGTAGCAACTATTAGGTGTTAGGGATACAGATGAACAATGCACTCTTCCTGTTCTCTAGGTGCTTACAATTCTAATGTAATGTAGACAGACAGTGCATTTAGGAGTCAGGATGCTGTTGACCGGAAAACATTATCAATTCAGTCTGGATATCCAAGGCTTCCTTGGATGGGTGGGAGACAGCCTTACTTTTCCTGTATTCTTTCTATAGGATCAACTGTGGCCAAATGCCTGAAGTTACAATTTTTTCTTTGAATTTGCTGTTGTTTTGATTACTATGTTACTATATTTTTATTTGGCCTTGATTGGAGTTTATTTGTAGCAGCTAGTAAAAGAGAAACAAAATTATTATTTTTTAAAAGATTTTTATTGGGGAATTGGGGGATGGGAACAGCGCTGGGGAATTGGGGGGAGAGGAACAGACAAGTTGCTGTCCTTTTGTTCTTCGGTCTAGTTGTGGAGGACGTTGCTTCACTGGCCCATGTTGGCACCATCATTGCGCTCTTCCCGGGCGAGGCAGATCAGTTGCTGGCTTCTGGTTGCCCGCTCACTCTGGCTGCTGGCTACACACGGTAGCCCATGCCAACCCATTGCAGCAAGGGCTGCAGCCTACGCTGTCACCAGTGACTTCCTGCAGCCCAGCTCCAGGTTGAGCTGTTGTTCAGCATCTTAGCTGTGGAGGGCAGTGTCACTGGCCCTCATATGTGGGATCCGAACCAGGGCTGTCTGGCGTCCCAAGCCAGCTCTTGACCAACGCGCCACTCGGCTGGCCCCAGAATATTTTTTTTCCACCATTGCCGTAGCACTCCCAATCACAAGGAATTTAGAAGGTACTAAATAAGCTGAAGTACCAAAGCTAATATTTTTCAAGAGGTCATCATCTGGTCTCCAGCAATTCAAAGAAGCATTTCACCAAGTAATACTATACCAGGAAATTTCTAATAAAAATGAGACCTTGATTGGAGAAAAAATGAAGTATTGAATAAGTTACTATAAAAAATTAACCCAAAGAAAATGTTTAATGTGACTAACTTACATTAAGAATAACTTTAGGGGGCCGGCTGAGTGGCGCGTTGGTTAAGAGCTGGCTTGGGACGCCAGAAGGCCCCGGTTCGGATCCCACATATGAGGGCCAGTGACACTGCCCTCTACAGCTAAGATGCTGAACAACAGCTCAACATGGAATGAGTCGCCGGTGACGGCATAGGCTGCAACCCCTACTGCAGTGGGTTGCCATGGGCTACCGTGTGTAGCCAGCAGCCAGCGTGAGCGGCCAGCAGCCGCAGTGAGCGGCCGTCCAGAAGCCGGCGACTGATCTGCCTTGCACGGGAAGAGCGCAGTGATGGTGCCAACTTGGGCCAGTGAAGCAACATTCTCCAGAACTAGACTGAAGAACGAAATGGCAGCAACTTGTCTGTTCCCCTTCCCCCAATTCCCCAGCCCATTTCCCATCCCCCAATTCCCCAATTAAAAAACAAAAACAAAAACAAAAAATAAAGCTTAAAAAAAAATTCTGTATATTACAGGATAATCCAGGTGGTAACAGAAACAAAAACTTAATTAAAAGGCCATTTACTATTTTATTATCACAGAAGAGTTTTCATTTTCTTATAGACAATTTGAGCTATTTAATTGTTGTAATGCTTATCTCACTTTACCAAAAAATCCCAGCTGTAATGGGATGTAGCTAGCATACCATAAGCCAATTTATATACTGTGATAGTTTAGCCATCTGTGGGATAAAGAAATGACCAGTGTCACAAAAGATTTTATTGGAGTGATTATTGGCCTATGGTTAAAGATGTACAATTCGGTAAATACTAAAAATCATTTAACCGTATACTTCAAAAAGATGGACTTTATGGTTTTCATTATAACTCAGTAAAGTTAATTAAATTATTTGAATAAATAAGCAGTATTTTGAAATAAACAGTATTAGCAGGGGAAAAAACTGGTCAGTGTACATTAATCTTATAGTTGCTACCGTTCATGGTAGCTTTTAGGATCTAGGGTAAGCATTTGAGGTGCATTATCTTGTTTGGTGTTTCTCACAGGCTTGAGAAAGAGTAAAGTCTTTGGTTAGGGTTTCCTAATCTAGTAACTTTGGGTAATCCAAGTCTATGTGATTCCAAACCTGTGCCCTTAATCACAATACTGTACTACTTGACCTATCTGAAATACTGCTATCTGAGAATACAGCCAAGTGCTAGCTGATAAGTCAGTGTCCACGTTTGTGGTACGTAAGGCTTTTGCACTGAGTGGGAAATGAGGGGTGGATTTGCAGGTGGGGCCCTTAAACGCCTGTGCCTGGTTCCACCGGGCCCATTTTTATCTATTTTATATGTTGGGGTTTAATCAGAGGTTTGGCTGGACTTGATTTTTTTGGTTTAAAAAAAAGAGGCTGCTCTTGCTTTAGGTTTTAATTCTGATTTGACTAGCTGTTCTAATCAGCATGCCAAGCTGGCCTCTAAGCAAGCCCTCCGCCAGTTTGGGTGCATCCTATGAGGAGGTCAGGCACACAGCATTGAGAAGTGGCAATGGATTAGCACACACTGAAAAGAGGGACAGAGGAAAGCTATAAAATTATACTTAAGAACTCAAGCTGTTGTTAAGTAGGGCTGTCTAGTATATTGTTAAGTGACCCTAAAATGCCACAGTTATTATGGACATTGAGTAGAGAGTAATTGCTATTTACATTGAGGGACAGAAAATGAGAAAATGGGGGGTATGTTTAGTATTCTGTTGAGAAAACATGACAGTGGAAGGTGGAGGCAAAAAAGCAGATGCAATTTGGGAGAATGACAGGGCCAATTTGACCAAAGTGTAGGGATTGGAAAGAAAGAAAGAGCTTGTATTTTATTGAGGAGTTGGTTTGTGAACAGAAGTTGATGGATTTTAGAATATTCTAGAAGATTAAACTGTACTTTGTCATCAGTTTCACAATTTACATTGTTCAGGCAGGTAAATAAGGGCATGAAGTTTCAGTGAAGTAGAGAGGAGGCAATAATTGATACAGTAGTTGATAAAGGTGCCTTATAATTGCTGAGTTATATATGTGACATTGACATATCAAAACTAGTACTGGACAAGGGCTACCAGCTTATTCCTAGAAGACAAGAGGCTTTAAATATCCTTAATTCAGTTGATGGCAGAGACACTGTAAAGGAAGGCATAGATATAAGGCCTTAAACCCTTTATGACTTAAATGTGTATGGGAAGAAATGGTGGCATTAGAAGAGTGTCTTATAGGTTTTGAGCTCTGGAACACTTGAAAAATATTGGTCACTTGGAAAATTTTGGAAGTTTTCAAGAGATTTGGATGAATTTCATTGTATAGTGTAGACAGATATAGGTTTAATATCTGGAGAGACACAATTATCGATGCTAGTAGAGCATACAATTTCTGTAGGAAAGAGATTGTGCTCAGGAAGTGAACAATTTTATTTTTTGGGTGGGAGAAGGATATGATGCTGCTGAGGATTTGAGAACAGAACCAGGATGGCATGGTTTCTGAGAAGTCAAGGGAAGAAAGTGATGAAATGTGTTGAATGCTAGAGACAGATGAAAAGAAAGCGAACAGAAGAAAGATTTGGGAGATTTGCCATTCTCCCAAGTTAGGAGGGGGAGATCAGTGGTTACCCGGAGAATAGCATTTTTCCTACTGTTCGAGTGATAGGATGATAGCAACTAGACTGAAAGTTAAGGGGATGTATAGTGAGGAAATGGAGGCAGTGAGTGTATTCTTTTTGAGAAATACAGCTTAAGTAGTCGTTGCTTACAAGATAGAACATGCAGTTTCCAAGAGTAGCTTGGAAGGTCATTTTTTTAACCCTTTGTTTTTTTGAGATTAATTTGAATGTATGTAGAAAATAGTTGAGCAGGTTTTTATACACATACTGTGAGAAGAAAAAGGATATGAGATATTTTCTCAGTAGTGGTGGGAGATTTCCTTATTGAGGAATTTTGTATTTGGTATTTGAATGAAAACTGAACCTGGTGCGTAAGTGACAGGTATGTTCACGTTTATTTAATTGGATTGCATGATTGTGTTTTGATACATTCTTCAGGTAACTGACATTTTGAAAAAAGTTGCTTTTGGCATGAGCGAAACAGTAATAAGGATGCCACTAGAGTAAAACAAATAGGCTTAAAAAAAACGACTCGACTATATCCTGGACACATGAGTAAGTTGAAGAATTGTAATGAAAAACCGTAGGTCTGAAGTACTTGAAAAAAATTTGGTATTTATGTTTTTGGCTTGTAGTAATAGCTAGAGATGATAAACTGTCTTGGGATAGCTTAGTATAGATATACTTAGCTTTTATAAATCAGCTGTGAAATATTTGTGTATTGTAACAATTGAGAAACAATGGTTCATGCAGAAATGTGAAAAATGAGAATAACTTGAAACATTTTAGATTACCTGTCTTGAGTAAGAAGTAAAGATTTGTAAAGTTTTGTCTGTTGTGAAAGTATAGTTGGGATTTAATCACTTTTAGCAGTAATATACAATTTACTATATGAGAATGGTTAGTAAGGATGCCGCTTCATCCAAAAAGCAAAACAACAAATTAAGGTGAGATAATGGATTAAAACTTGCAAGTGATTATGAGTTGAACTAGGTGACATTTTGAGTGGTTTGTGTATGTGATATTTCCTGAAATTCTTTTTACACCTTGGAGGTTGGAGATTTTCCTGTGTTGATCATTGTTAATGGTTTTTCTGTGCTTGAAAATAAACAAGAGTTAAACTGACATTACGGTTTGGATAATGTTTTGGCTTAGAGTACCAAGAATCATTTTTGATCATTGTGACTGATTGTGGTCAATGTGACTTGACTGAATAAAAGAAAGATTTGTCTTACTGAAATTATATCCCCATGAATGGTGAGGAAGATTAGCCTATAGTTTGACACCCTCCTCCCTCCCTTCTTTTTTTAATTAAAAATTTTTTCAATTACAGTTGACATTCAAGATTGTATTAGTTTCAAGGCTACAGCATAGTGGTTAAACATTTATATAACTTACAAAGTAATCTACCGATAAGCCTAGCACCCACCTGGTACCATTCATGGTTATTATAATATTGTTGACTATATTCCCTCTGCTGTAATTCCTTTCCCTTTCTGACTGGGTCTTAGGAAAGAAACTAAAGGGAGAAGGTGACTTCCTGCTTTTATCCATCCCCTTTTCTGTGAAGGCCTTGGGACAGAGCAACTAGTGAGAAGTTAATCTTGCTCTGATGGATGTGGAACTGGAAGATGGGGGCAGAATGGGAGTGAGCGTGCAAAGACAAAAAGGTTGTAAAAATATGTCTGTCTTTATCAGAATCTAAGACTATTGTTGGCATTAAATCTGTCCTCTTCTAATGATTCTCTGAGATTTGATTCCTTCAACAGAGGATAGGTGGAGACTAATGTGGGTGAACAGGGTTGGGGAAGAGTCATGTTAATTAAACTAGGCTTTAAGGATAGAAGAACTTGAGATGGGAACATTCAGTTGGCAATTAAAAAAAAATTTAAAAAATTTTCAACTGTCAATTTATGACCAACATTTTCTTAATACCCAGGAAAATAGGCCCTTCCTCTTCATCTCCTTTTGTGCCTGATTAATGTGTACTAATAT
>NW_017731941.1:662782-668796 GCF_001890085.2 Hipposideros armiger
GGGCTGTCTGGCATCCCAAGCCAGTTCTTAACCATCGCGCCACTCGGCCGGCCCACCAGATTTTTTTCTTTTAATTGGGGAATTGGGGGATGGGAACAGGGCTGGGGAATTGGGAGAAGGGGAACAGACAAGTTGCTGTCCTTTTGTTCTTCAGTCTAGTTGTGGAGGGCTTGCGTCACTGACCCAAGTTGGCACCATATTGTGCTCTTCCCGGCCGAGGCAGATCAGTCGCCGGCTTCTGGACGGCCGCTCACTGTGGCTGCTGGCTGCTCACTCTGGCTGCTGGCTACACATGGTAGCCCATGGCAACCTACTGCAGCAGGGGCAGCAGCCTACGTTGTCCCCGTCAACTCAGGGCAGCCCAGCTCCAGGTCGAGCTGTTGTTCAGCATCTTAGCTGTAGAGGGCAGTGTCACTGGCCCCTCATGTGGGATCCGAACCGGGGCCCTCTGGCGTCCCAAGCCAGCTCTTAACCAGTGCACCACTCGGCCGGCCTCAGAGTCTTAATCTTTATTTGATGATGAGAATTTCCTGATGCTTTTGGAGATACTATCACTGAACATTTGGACATGGATTGAATGGCACATTTAACTAATGCAGATGCTGACAAACCTGGGTTGAGACTTTCTAGTGTTTCATGGAGTAGCTTTTTTTCTGGGTTCCTCCTAACTTGTTTTACCATCTTATTGGTTCCTCAGGCTCACTGTGCCACCAGAGGATCAGAACTTGGAAGGAGATAATAGCACAATTATCTAGTACAGGCATACCTTGCTTTATTGCGCTCCACAGTGTTGCATTCTTTTTTTTTTAACAAATTGAAGGCAAGACCCTCCACCAGCAAAAAAGGTTATGACTCACTTTATTGCAATGCTCCCTTTAGTACGGTGGTCTGGAGCCAAAACCACAATACTGTATTTCTGAGGTATGTCTGTAATTCCTTGTTGCCAAAGCCTGTGAGGAACTTGGAATGTTTCAGAAATGGAGATTTAAAGCAAAACTCAAACTGTAGTTGTGTCACTGTGTATGTGGGTGGGCACAAATTCTGGGGGAGCAAGACCAGAGAAGAATACATAGGAAGACGGACAGAATTTGATACAAGTGGAGAAAGAAAAAAGGAGAAAAAAAAATATGCGAGAGACTGTGTTTAAGAATCATTGCTGGATTTATGAGGAAGCCATTAATCCTATGTTGTGGTAAGTGGATGACTTATAGAAAATCTATTTTAATCTGGTTACAGTCTGTTTTTTAAATTATTTAAAAATATATTTTATTGGGTAATTGGGGGAGAGGAACAGTGTTGGGGAATTGGGGAAGGGGACCAGCCAAGTTGTTGTTCTTCAGTTTTCGTTGTGGAGGGCGCCATTTGCCATCTGGCTTCCCATCGGCAGCTGGTGGCCTCTAAGATCAAGGTGCTGTGTTCAGTCTTAGTTGTGGGTGGGTGTAGCCACTATCCAATGTGGGAGTCAAACCAGCAGCCTTGTTGTTAAGAGCGCATGCTCTATCTACTGAGCCATCTGGGCGGCAGCTCAGCTCAGCTCAAGATTCTGAGTTCAGTCTTAGCTGTGGGTGAGCGTAGCCCACCATCGAACAGGCAATCTTGTTACACCAGCTGAGCCATCCTCCCACCTGTTGGCAGCTCAGCGACAGCCCAGCTCGAGCGCAGCATCACTGGCCCATGTGGGAATCAAACCAGTGGCCCTGTTGCTCAGAGCTCACGCTCTTAAGCTAACTCTTAACCAATGGAGTCATTCGGCTGGCCCTAGTTAAATTTTTTTTAAATTTAAAAAATAGACCCTTTACTCTAGTCCTTGTCTGTGAGGGATAACCCTCTATTAAATGTATCAGTTGGTATTATTAGGCAGGTAATTGTAATCTAAAGTACAGTACTCCCATAACTTGATAGGTCTTGTGAAATGCTGCCTACTATAGGCCTGTTTTGGGGAGAGAAAGGCCTGTTAGAAGAAGGGGTTAAGATTGAGCAATGAGGGACTTCTCAAGGGATAGGAGGGCAAAGAATCATAAGGTAGCTGCTAAGCTAGGGTTTAGAGCCAAGAAATTAGCAGAGTAGGAGCGGGACAGATGTATGGAAACATCCATAGGTAATTAAATACTTTTCCCTCCATGATTTTAGTTAACCTGAAAGAGAAATATGACTATACCAAGTTATTTTTGATGGCGTGTAATGTTGAAGAGTTAATCAGCACTCATCTTTTCCATGGGCAGATTATGTACACAGAATAGCAGGTAACATTGTGGTTCCCTTGTCAGCCAGTCCTGGGTGTAGGGGAGTTCACTCTTGTCCACCAGCTGCTTGAGGCCTGACCCTGCCCTCAGCAGCTGTGGAGAATAAAAGTATCAGCTTGGTCAGCTCCTGGCATGCAGGGCACAAGCAGTTGAGCTGCATGGAATTGGGTCTCATACTAGAGTTCCTTGGCACTCCAGCTGCCTTGCCCTCTCCTGGGAAGAAGGGGATATAGATTTCCTCTTGCTGGCTGCTCTGGGCCTCCCAAATCAGTTGAGGTTCTTAATCTAAACCAATTCCGTTCTCTGTAGGAATGAATAAGTGAATTTCCTCTGCAGAAAAAGGTTGAGAATAATGGGTATTTTCTTATTAGAAAAAGCAAGAACACAGATTGGAAGTTTAAAAATAATAAAACAGAACTAGTAACAAAAACATGACAATACAATGCCAAAGGGAGCACCTGTGGGTATCTGAAAGGCTGGAATGCTAGGTGACATTGTGACTCAGAACCAGATCTTTCGCATCAGATATGAACAATGTAGGTGATGCCAACAGTAGTTATGCTATTTTAAAGAAGAGGAAGCTGAGTTGGAGTCTATTGTGTATCTAATTGAACAGTTAACCTTGTAGCATAGAATAGTGGTTACGAGCACACCCTGAGGAGGCCAGATGGCCTTGGGTTTGAGTCTTGGCTTGACCATTTTACTAGCTGTGAATCTTGATGTCTTAGTTTTCTGTCTGTAAAATGGGAGTAATATATCTGTATTTCAGAGTGTTGTTGGGAGGGTTAATGTGTCTTGCACGTAGTAAACAATATGTGCTTGCTGCTATTTTCATTACTTACTGGCTTTAGGCTTTTAGGAATGAGTGAGTAAGTCCTTCATAAGATAGTCAGCACCAATGGCCTCAGGACTGAGTGAACAGCATCTCTGAGCATTCTTTTTTTTCCTCTTTGGTTTTCTGTGCGCATTCTTGAGGGAGACTTGCTTCTTGAACATAAATTGTATATTCTGTTTTTAGTGATTGTGTCCTTAGCTGAGTAATAATTCATGTTATCTGGATTAATTATATTCTGTTTGAAAAAAAGACATTCATTTCGCTGTTTCTGGAATATAAATTTATTTGATGCAGTAGATGAGATACTCTGCACTATTGTGTGAACCTCCTAGTTGTAGAGGTGTCTTCCAGTGCTGACACTGTGACAGTATCTTAAATAAAGCCCTTTGATGTTTTCACCAAAACCTCTGCAGTTCTCAGCATGTTATCAACAAGTGTTCTGTAACTTTTCACAATGATCAAGTGTGCCCTTGTTTTTCTTTTAGGGTATGATATTACATGGTTTTTAGATAAAGTTTTTTATGCCTTAAAGTTAGGGTCATCTTATGATGAATTTGTGGTATTTGCTTATGTAAGCTTTAATACAAGTGCAGGTGGCTGTTAACCATTTTCAGTTCATTCTACTCTGGAATTACTTGAAAAAGCAGCTGTTTCACTGAGACATTTTATCTTCAAAAAAGTCCTTGGAAAAAATAGCAGTTAATAAAACATTTTCTAAAAATTATCCCTACTACAGAGAAAGTTTTTGTAGTTTAATCAAGTTGGTTTTTTCTGCTGGTTTACTTTCCTTATGTTACAAGTCATTTAGGCCATTTTTGCACTTTAAATAATCTAGGAAGCTTTATATTGGTATTTTGCTGATACTGTTTTTAAAGAGGTTAAAAATGTAATAACGATTTTTACCTATCCAGCATATCTTTAACTTAGTTTGAATGAGCTGAGGTTAAATATGGGTTTTAAAATTTGGTTGGATAGATTGAAATAACCTGGTGCTTCCTGAAGCTCAAGAACCTGTGATATGTATGTTTGAGTTTCTACTGAATTATTTTTAGAATCTCTTGCTCTTGTCTGTTTCTATTCTAAGAATTCTCTTGGAACCTGTTCCAGGGTAGTAGAACTCTGGGGTGGAGAGTGATTGAGGGNAACCGGGGCCCTCTGGTGTCCCAAGCGAGTTCTTAACCATCGTGCCACTCGGCCGGCCCTAATGTGTACTAATATTAATGGATGCTTGCAGATGGATAAGATTGTCTCAATCACTCAAGCTAGCATAGAAGTCATTCTGCAACCTGCTGAATATCAAAAAATGTTTTGAGGGCTTAGTCTGTATAAGGGTTGGGGTGGAAAGCCCTCTCCCCTCCAAAAAAAGGACAGTGAATCAGTGATTAAAAACAATGCAGATGATTTTAAAATAAATGACAAGGAAGTAACTTGAAAGATTGCATTGTCCTTGGGTTCAGAAATTATTTTAGGAAAGTAGCCCTACTATGTTGCCCAGAAGTCATGAAGATACATAAATGCTGCCACTTTGCGAAACAAACGAAGGACAAGAAAGAAAACAATGATATGACTTATTTAGGAAAGCAAGTTCCTAGGTATGTCCTGGAATTATTAATAGAACAGATTCAGACTAATTTCCCACATCACCCCCTAAAGTTTTCTTTTATATTCCCATTATACTCAATTCCTCAGCAGAACATGGTAATTGAGATACTATAATTATAATGCTACCTTGCTTTTACATAATAGTTTATATGTTAATGTCCAGTGGTAAAGTATGATACAGCCATTTCTAAAGGATCACAATGATGCAAAAGATATAGAAAGACATTCACTAAACTGTTAACAGTGGTTAATTTTGGTGTGGTGGTTTTATTTTCTTCCACTTTTCACCATCGTTTTGGAACTTTGTGTAACAACGGTATAACTTATATGGGTAAAATAATAAAGGTGAAATTGCACTGTTTGCAGCTTTCTCATCTTTCAATTTAAACCATACAGAATAAAAAATTTCATCTAAAGTTCTTTGAGGGTAGTGATTTTCAAACTAGTGTGCATCAGTCTTCTTTAAACAATCTGGGGTGACCTTGATAATTTGCATTTGTGACCAGTTCTTAGGTGATACTGATGCTGATACTGATGTTTCAGAGAACACATTTAGAACCACTGTTCCAGAATAGTGGTTTGACATACTGGCTGCACATTAGAAACTTAGAGCATTTAAAAAAATATTTGAGATAATGTACCATAACATTCATGAAATTATACAATTCAGTGGGTTTTAGTATATTCTCAAGGTTGTGCATACATCACTATTTTTAAAACATTTCACCACCCTCCAAAAAACCCATATCCATTAGCAATCAGTGTCCATTTTTTCTTCCTCCCATCCCATGGCAACCATTAATCTACTTTTCTGTCTCTATGGATTTGCCTATTCTGGACATTACATATAAATGGATAATACAATATACATATATGTTCTTTTGTGATTGACTTATGTTTTCAAGATTTATCCATGTTGTAGCATGTATCAGAATTTTATTCCTGTGAGTGCTTGAATAATGCTCCATTGTATGGTTATACTGCATTTTGTTTATTCATTCAACAGTGGATGGGCATTTGGATTGTTTCTACTTTTTGGCTATTGTGAGTAATGCTGCTATGAACATTCATATGCACTTCTCTGGGTGAACATATGTTTTCATTTCTCTTGGGTATGTATCTGGGAGTGGAATTGCTTGGTTATATGGTAACTATGTTTAACTTTTTAGGAATTGCTTGAATAACTTTTATTTTTTTTATTTTTTTTAAAGATTTTTATTGGGGAATTGGGGGGATGGGAACAGTGCTGGGGAATTGGGGGGAAGGGGAACAGACAAGTTGCTGTTGTTTTTGTTCTTCAGTCTAGTTGTGGAGGACGTTGCTTCACTGGCCCA
>NW_017731941.1:671746-673439 GCF_001890085.2 Hipposideros armiger
GTTTCTACTGAATTATTTTTAGAATCTCTTGCTCTTGTCTGTTTCTATTCTAAGAATTCTCTTGGAACCTGTTCCAGGGTAGTAGAACTCTGGGGTGGAGAGTGATTGAGGGAATGGAAAACAAGTGTAAACTGAATTCCAGTGGTCTGCCAACTGGGTGCTGATTGCAGAAGCATTCCTTTTTACTACATATAACTCTGTTTCCAGAAAAGAGGACATAGAATTTTCCCATATGACAGTATATTAGTTAAAGATATTGATTTTTATAGTGTGGTTTCCATGCCATATTTATTTTCATAATTCATTGGTGGTAACAGTTTTTAAGGATGTTGATAATTATTTTGCTAACTTATGCTGTTACCTTTATTTAGAAATTCACTGTCTCTGGAAATTTTCTATAAAATTAAGAGAATTTGAACCATACAGCCTGTTAACTTGATATATTTTCTGAGCTCTGCTTTTCCCAGAGGATTTTATTTTACTTTTTCTAGTACATAACTTATTTTTTAAATAATTAAAAATTTTAAAATTGCAGTTGACATGCAATATTACCAGGTGTGATCAAACAATATGGTGAATGTTTAAATTAAAAAAATTCATTATAGTAAAAGACACATTGCCATTAATTCCCCTCAAAATACTCCCCCTCACTTTGAATATACTTATCTCATTGTTCTTGCCACTTTCTGAAGCAGTTCTGGAAGTCCTCTTTCCTGAGTATCTTTAGTTTGCTGTCGTGGCTGCCTTGATGTCCTGAATCAATTCAAAACGTTTAGCTTTTTTGGTCATTTTGACTTTGGGGAAGAGCCAGAAGTTGCACGATGCCAGATCTGGTGAATAAGGTGGACGAGGACACACCATTATGTTTTTTTTCTTTTTTCTTTTTTTAAAGATTTTATTGGGGAATTGGGGAAGGGGAACAGCCAAGTTGTTGTCCTTCAGTCTTAGTTGTGGAGGGTGTAGCAAGCTCAGCTCCAAGTTCATTCACCATCCGGCCGCCCCTCAGCAGCTCGTGGCTGCTCAGCTCTAGGTGCCATATTCAATGTTAGTTGTGGGTGGGTGTAGCCCACCATCCCATTTGGAAGTCAAATTGGCAACCTTGTTAGGAGCAAGGTTGTGCTCTTACAGCTGAGCCATCCTGCCACCTGTTGGCAGCTCAGCTCAGGCGCAGCTCACTGGCCCATGTGGGAATCGAACCAGCGATCCTGTTGCTCAGAGCTCGCACTCTTAACCAACTGAGCCACTAGGCCGGCCCCTGTAATGTTTTTCTTTTTTTAATTAAAAAAAATTTTTTTTTAAACTTTATTGGGCAACAGTGTTTTTTTTTCCAGGACCCATTAGCTCCATGTCAAGCCCTGTGGAAGGTGCAGCTCACTGGCCCACGTGGGAATTGAACTGGCAACATTGGTGTTACGAGCACTGTGCTCCAACCACCTGAGCCAAGTGGCCACCCTCCCGTAATGTTTTTATTAGACAGAAATGACCCTACCAGAAGCGATGTGTGACATGGAGCTTTTCCATTGTGATCAACAAATACAGCGAATGCTGCTGCCGAGTGCCATCCAATGGAAACTTCAATATGGGAAGCAGCATGTCTAACCTTAGTAACAGTTTGTGAGAAGTTTCAACTTGTTTGGTGCAATCAGTCAGGTGTGAGCTACGGTTGAGAGAAGGGAAGGTACTTTTTTTTTTT
>NW_017731941.1:674657-693637 GCF_001890085.2 Hipposideros armiger
AGAGGGCAGTGTCACTGACCCCCATATGTGGGATCCGAACCGGGGTCCTCAAGCCAGTTCTTAACCAACGTGCCACTCGGCCGGTCCTGTAATAAATTTCTTTAATTTAAACATTCACTGTATTTTTTGATCACATCTTGTATATTAGGTTCAGGTGTACAACATAGTGATTAGACATTTATGTAACTTATGAAGTGCTCACCCGATAAATTTAATAGCCATCTGACACCATACTTAGTTATTACAGTAATATTGACTATATTCCTTGTGCTATATTTTACAACCCCATAATACTGATTTGTAACCAATTTGTGCATCTTAATCCCTCCCTCCTTTTAATGCTCCCAACCCCCCTCCCATCTGGAAACCATCAAAATGTTCTCTGTGTCTATGAATAGTTTGTTTCTGTTTGTTTATTTTGTTCTTTAGGTTCCACATATAAGTGAAATCATATGGCATTCCAGAGGATTTTAGTAACACTTTTTTTCTCTCTGTGCTTGCACTGTAAACTCCCAGTTTTATCCCTACAAGTGTTTGGCTAAACACCTGAAGCATTTATTTATTTATTTTTTATGAACAGAAATTTAGCTATTCTGACATTTCAATGTTCATGTGGAGAGTCATGTTGTCAGAAAATAAGCTAGTCTGAATTTGTTTACCAAGTGTCCTTAGAAGCATGTTCTGGGGCCATCATTTTTTTTACAGTGTTTTTTTTTTTTTTTTTACAAGGATTGTATTTGCAATATTTATACTAAGGACTTTTCATAGTAGTAATTTATGAATATATATGCCAGAGCAGTAAACCTTAATTAAAAGAGAAAAATGATTATTCCCAAAAAACAATACTTAAAATAAGCCATGTATTTTTCTTGTTTCACAAAGCAATTCTGGTTTAGCCATAGAACTAGGACCATTATTTATAGTCTAATGACCTATTCATGATCAAATGTGGATTGAAGATTGATGATTGGAATAGAGATGTAAAGTTCTGATATTTATACTGAATCAGTGAATTAGTAAAATTTTAATAGTTTGAAACATAAAAAGAGTTTATGGTTTTTCTGATTGATAAATGAGGATTCAGGATCATATCAAAAAGTTTGGCTGTGATATCAAGGCTATAAAGACTAATAAAAGTATTTTTTGTAAATCAAAAAACTCAATCTTAACATCCATTCAACTTAACTTAAATTTATTGTCATACATGCAGATTTTCATCACCAGATGGCACTCCTGTAAGAAGGAATTCTCATTTTGTTATACTTAATCTACCTAGTTTATATTCATAAATGGGGACCCTGAGGAATAAACAATTCAAAAGATGAGTGGGAAAAGAATCATATAATTCAATAAAAAAACAGAACTGTTGGGCCGGCTGAGTGGCACGTTGGTTAAGAGCTGGCTTGGGACGCCAGAGGGCCCGGGTTCGGATCCCACATATGAGGGCCAGTGACACTGCCCTCTACAGCTAAGATGCTGAACAACAGCTCAACCTGGAGCTGGGCTGCCCTGAGCTGCAGCCCCTGCTGCAGTGAGTTGCCATGGGCTGGGCTACCGTATGTAGCCAGCAGCCAGCATGAGCGGCCGTCCAGAAGCCCGCGACTGATCTGCCTCGCCTGGGAAGAGCGCAATGATGGTGCCAACTTGAGCCAGTGAAGTAACGTCCTCCACAACTAGACTGAAGAATAAAACGTCAGCAACTTGTCTATTCCCCTTCCCCCAATTCCCCAGGGCTGTTCCTATCCCCCAATTCCCCAATAAAAATCTTTAAAAAAACAAACAAAAAAACCCCAGAACTGTTTAGAAATCTGTAAGTAGAGTCATACACCACTGAAATGTGTTGTTAAACGATTTCATAATTGTGTGCTTACATAACCTAGATGGTATAGCCTAGGCTACAAGCCTGTACAGCATGGTACTGTACTGAATACTATAGGCAATTGTAACACAGTGGTAAGTATTTGTGTATGTAAGCATAACTTAAACAGAAAAGGTACAGTAAAAATATGGTATAAAAGATAAAAAATGATAATACCTGTGTAGGGCACTTACCATGAACTTGCGGTACTGGCAGTTGCTCTGGGTGAGTCAGTGAGTGAGGGATGAGTGAATGTGAAGGTCTAGGACATCACTGTCCACTACTGTTGACTTTATAAATACTGTACACTCAGGCTACACTACATTTATAAAACACGAGATTAAACTGAGCACAAAGACAAGATGATGCAAACAAGAGATATAACTACTGCTGGTAGTGTAACACGGCATACTGTTTTACAGCAAACTTTTTTCTTATGAGTAGGAGTAGAATAATGATAAAAAGTACAGTACAGTAAATAAACTATACCAGTCGTTTATCATTATCAAGTATTATGCACTGTACATAATTGTATGTGCTGTACTTACTTTCATACGCCTGGCAATGCAGTAGGTTTGTTTACACCAGCATCACCACAAACATGAGTAATGCGTTGCGCTATATGGCACTAAGTGATAGGAGTTTTTCAGCTCTATTATAATCTTATGGGACCACTGTTTTATACACGTATGCAGCCCATTGTTGACCAAAACGTTGTTATGGGGTGCATGACTGTAAACTAAAAAAGATTTTTTAAAAGGTTTTATGCTAGGGACACCAGGCAGGTTTTGATTGGATGCTTAACTTTAGATATTTAGAATACAATTACAGAGTACTAAATGCTCAAGGTGATTTTAGAAATAATCAAGCAGTCACTTTACTTCAGAAATGCTAATATGTTTTACATTTGTATGATGCTTCACAATTTAAAAATGTATTTATTCTTGTGTATTTATTCATATATGAGAAAACTAAACTCAGAAAAAGCTTTGAATATAATGGCAAAACAGTGAACTTTCATATAACAGCCAAAACAACAGACGCAAACCAACAAAATCTCAAAATTGTTCAACTCAGAAAAGGATGCAAAGTGTGTACTCATATTGACTGAGAGGCAGATTCAAATATAGTAAAAAATTTTAAACCATGTTGGGCGTGTGAGATAATTCTGGTTAATTGGTTAGTTGTTATGTGTAAAAGGCAGTACCATAATATACCTGTGGCCTTTGTCTAGCATTCCACTTAACAGAGGACCTATTGAGAAGATAAGTAAATGATGTTAGGACAGCTAACAGAAAAAACCTGTCAAACATTTTTTAGCTAAAATAGGCTTCAGGGACATAATTTTCCTTGTGATGCCTGAATTGATATGCTGAATTATGTTTAGTCTCCTCTATTTTATTTATTTGTTTGTTTGTTTGTTTGTTTGTTTATTTTTTAAAGATTTTTATTGGGGAATTGGGGGGATAGGAACAGTGCTGGGAATTGGGGGAAGGGGAACAGACAAGTTGCTGTCCTTTTGTGTTCTTCAATCTAGTCGCGGAGGACGCTGCCTCACTGGCCCGAGCTGTTGTTCAGCATCTTAGCTGTAGAGGGCAGTGTCACTGGCCCTCATATGTGGGATCCGAACTGGGGCCCTCTGGCGTCCCAAGCCAGTTGTTAACCATCGCGCCACTCGGCCGGCCCTAGTCTACTCTATTTTAATTTAAGATACACCACAGGTCCAAAAGATATCTAGAAATGCTAGTATAATGTCATTTCATTAACCTGGCATGTGTTAAGATGTGTAAATAGGGGAACACTGTTCCACATCGTGTAAATGCTTGCTTGAGGTCTCCTTTACTGATTGTTCTAGAAAACAGAATTCCATTTATTGTTCTTTTTGGCATCATTGGCTCTGCTATGATTTGGATTTTCTTAGGTCATTTTTTTTTTTTAATTTTAATTTTTTTGTTAGCTTCAGGTGTGTTAGGTCATTTAAAAAAAAGATTTTATTGGGGAATTGGGGGAGGGGAATGAACAGCGCTGGCGAATCGGGGGAAGGGGAACAGACAAGTTGTTGTCATTTTGTTCTTTAGTCTAGTTGTGGAGGACGTCGCTTCACTGGCTCATGTTGGTATCATCATTGCGCTCTTCCCGTGTGGGGCAGATCAGTCACCGGCCTCTGGACGGCCACTCACGGCGGCTCTTGGCAGCTCATACCAGCTGCCAGCCGCTCACGGTAGCTCATGGCAGCCCGCTGCAGCTCCACCTCAGCCTATGCCATCGCCGGTGACTCATGGCAGCCCAGCTCCAGGTCGAGCTGTTGTTCACCATATTAGCTGTAGAGGGCACAGCGTCATTGGCCCCCATGTGGGATCCGAACTGCGGCTCTGCTGCTCAGAGCTGGCATCCCAAGCCACCTCTTAACCAACGCTCCACTTGGCCGGCCCATGTTAGGTCATTCTTAATTTCTAAAAGTTAACCAGCTTCTACAGCGTGTCAATTACACAGATTCATTAAATGTCTCTTATGTTGTCTTCTTATGTTTGGAAGGGAACAAAATAAAAGGAGTTTCTGGTCTTGTTTATGATGTTAAGGTAGGAAGGCAAGTTAAATACAGAAGAAACAGAGTTGATGAGCTAAAATATGAATTGCATATAAGTAGTTGTCAAAGGAAAGTTAATAAATAAAAAGTATTTGGAAATAATAATTCTAGAAATCTGTAGCCCGTTTTAATATTTTAAATGGACTTTGATAGAAACTTAAGGGCTTGTTAGTGTGACCTTTCTCCTATTTGAATTATTTGCCTTTTTACTTCTGTGTTATGCCAAAAGTTAAAATGATCCTGAAACTTGACATTTTAGTTTTGCATGTTTGATTGTTCTTTTTTAAGGTAATGTTTTCAAGTATACATTATTTTAAATTTTTATTAAATGTTGAGTATATAGACAGAATACTGAATCTTAGATATTGCTGTTCGTAATATGTATTCTGATTTCAGAGATTTTATAATATGATAAGTGTTTATAATTAATGGTTTGGTAATTATAAAATATATATAAAGAACAAAACAAAGAATACCCATGTAGTGTCACCTAGTTAAGAAAAAAGTCATTGTCTTTGAAGTTCCTCAGGTGCCACTTCCCGATCCCAACCTATGAATTAAGCAAAGTTAACTTATTTAGTTAATGCATTTTTGCAACGGAAAACAGAAAAAAATACGTCATGACTTCTCTGACAACCCAATACTAACCAGAATTTCCAGAATTTGTTTATCCTTTTCTTGCTTTTCTTTGTAAACTTAACACCTTTTTTCATAAACATATATCATTTTATTTTTCTTGAATATTAAATTAATGTAACCATAGTGTATATATTCTTTAATGACTATTCATTTTACGTTTGTCTTAGTTTATGCACCTGAGTTTCTTTGAACATGTATGTGGCCATTATTTATTTTCATTGCTTCATAGTATTCTTTGGTAGGAATATATTGAAAACAATGTTAGGATTGTTCCCTTGGACATACTAGTTCATGTCTTTTGGTACAGACATGCTGGAGGTATTTATATGTGGGGAGGTATATGCCAGAGAGTTGAATTGCTAAATCATAGGGTATGTACATGTTCACTTTTATTGAATAATGCCAAGTTGTTAATACAAAGTAGTTACATTAGTTTACACTCAAACCAGCAATGGATGAGAGTTTCTTTTTTTCACTTTCTTACCATTACTTGGTATTGTCATGTTTGCTAACCTTGGAGGTTTTCAAGTGATATCTCACTGTTATTTAAATTTATATTTTCTGATTACTAATGAGGTCAAGCATCTTTTAATATATTGATGGGCTATTTTGGTTTCCTGCTTTGAAATTCTGATCAAAAACCGTTTTTTTTTGTTGGGTAATTTTCTGTTTCTTGATTCATAGTATTTTTTAGTATAATCTAAATACTAATTCTTAGGAGTGTATGTTGATAAAAATTATCCCAGTAAGTTATTAATCTTTTTTGTACCTTTTGACTCTTTTAAGAAAACTATTACTATCATGAGGTAAAAATTACCCTCTAAAGGGTGAAAACGTTTGCCTTATTGTCTTCTGAAATCTGTAATTTTGCTTTTGTATATCGTTAAAATACCTTTTTTAAAAAGTAAATTGACTTGTTAATGTATGGTCTAATAAAAATTTTTTTAAGTATAGTCGACCAGTTCTTTCAACCTCACTTCTTTAAAAGTTGATCTTTCCTCACCATTTGCACTACCATCTCAGTTTGAAATAATATCTATATATGTGGTGGGCCTCTTTCTGGACTTCCTGTCTGATCCGTTAGTCAGTTTGTCTATCCCTGTACCAGTGTTGTACTGTTGTAATTACTGTAGCATTATAATCCTTAAAGCTGGAAGGTAAGTCCAGTTTTTGTTTTTTTTTAAAAATTTTACTTAAAGGAGCATTTGGCTGTTCTTGAACATTTGCTCCCTCATGTGAATTTTAGAATTAGCTTGTCAGGCTTAAGACAATAAAACCTTGTTACAATTTTGGTGGGGACTAAGTTGAATCTATAGTTGAGGGAGAATTATCACTTTTATTGAGAGAACCTTTGAAAACAGGTTGTAACATTTTCTGTAAAGGGCCAGATAGTAAATACTTTCTGCTTTTTCTCTGTCGTAAGTGTTCAGTACTGCCATTGTAGTGCAATTTCTTTAGAAATATGTATGTGTGTGTGTGTGTGTGTGTATACACACACACACATACATATATAGCTTTTTTACATATATATACACACATATGTAAAGCTGGCATGTAGGTAATTTTTGTACATTGATTTTTTTTTTTGTATCTAGTTTTGCTAAACTTACAGTAATTTATCTGAAGATCCTTTAGGGTTTTCTGTGTACAATTACTAGGGAAGTCATCTTTTAAAAGTATTATTTTCTAATCTTCGAGTGTGTGTGTCTTTTACTTGCCATAGTGTGCTGACCAGGACCTCCTATTTAAATAGGAAGCGATTGTGTCAGCACTCGTAGTCTTTGTTGTTTATTTTTGTTATCTTTTAAAAATTTTATTAAATTTATTGGGGTGACATTAGCTAATAAGATTATATAGGTTTCAAGAATACAATTCCATAACATATCATTTGTATATTGCACTGTGTGTTCATCCAAAGTCAAGTCTCCTTCCGTTACCATATATTTGACCCCTCTTCTATCTGCCCCCACCCTCCTTTACATCTGGCTTGTTTCTTTCTGTTTTATATCCCACATATGAGTGAAATCATATGGTATTTTTGTCATCTAAAAGGAGTGCTTTTAACATTTGATCATTCAATGTGGTTTTTGCTGTACATGTGTCTGTAGGTACCCTTTTATCAAGTCAAAGAAATATTCTTGTTTCCTAAGAATTTTTATTTTCAGTGGATGTCGAATCATTTTTTTTTTTTTAAGATTTTTATTGGGGAATTGGGGGATGGGAACAGCGCTGGGGAATTGGGGGAAGGGGAACAGACAAGTTGCTGTTGTTTTGTTCTTCAGTCTAGTTGTGGAGGACGTTGCTTCACTGGCCCAAGTTGGCACCATCATTGCGCTCTTCCCGGGCGAGGCAGATCAGTCGCCGGCTTCTGGACGGCCGCTCACTGCGGCTGCTGGCCACTCACGCTGGCTGCTGGCTACACATGGTATCCCATGGCAACCCACTGCAGCAGGGGCTGCAGTCACCGGCGACTCATGGCAACCCAGCTCCAGGTTGAGCTGTTGTTCAGCATCTTAGCTGTAGAGGGCAGTGTCACTGGCCCTCATATGTGGGATCCGAACCGGGGCCCTCTGGTATCCCAAACCAGCTCTTAACCAACGCGCCACTCGGCCGGCCCAATTGAATCATTTTGTAAATGGTAAACAGTGTTAAATTCCAATTTTAATGCCTTATTCTCTGTTGAGATGCTTGTATGATCCATCATTCTCAGCGTGAAGTGGCAGTGTGGTAACATTGCTTTTTGTTTTTTCACTAAGCTCCTCATTCCTCTGAATCATACACTTGGAAAGTGGGGTCCTTTCAAAAGCTAACCACTTATGGGAGACTCCATTATTTCTGGTTTCAATCCAGCGTGTTATCATTTGTACTATATTTTGCCGTGTATAATGCCTCCCATGTTTTTGGCCCAAACTTTCAGGGAATTGGAATTAGTACTACCCAAGTATAATGCGCATTGTTATTTTTCTTCATGAATTTGGGCAAAAAAGTGCACATTATACATGGCAAAATATGGTATTTTGTATTTTTTGGGGGAAGTAAGTCTTATAGACCTGGAACTTTTAGCCTTTGCCAGGAGCTGTGGATGCACAGGTGCTGTGGGGATGACAGTGGAGTGCAAGACTGAAGGAAATAATAGTTTAGGGTCCCCGTTGGTTATTATCTGGGTAGAGATGAGCATACATACAGAGGTCCGTGCTTGCTTATTATTTATTTACAGATAAATAAATAATGGCCACTTTAATAGGCAATGAAGACTTTGAGAAATATGATTAAGAAATTTTCCTTTCCTTGACCAAAAGAATATTAAGGAAATTGTTTCCAAGTGGGTATTCTTGTTTTACTGCTATCCCTTTGTAAAAATGATTTGTTACTAAAATGGATTGTTAAAACTTTTTACATGTTCCCTATAGTCTGAAATGTTATGACCATTCTAAATTAAAATTTTTAACTTGCCATATATTGCCTGTCTCCCATTTCAACTTTTTCTTTAACGTGTTATAACATTTCATATTTCATCATTGGAATTGGATTTCTGTTTTGCTATTTTCCAACTCCTTTCTCTCCCTTTGTTTTGAAGCCTCTGTTTTCTGAGTTTCCTTTAAGTTCAGATGCCTTGAGGTAGCTTTTGGAGCAATGACAGAGGCAAGCCAAAATCTTAGTAGGTTTATGATTCTGCTTTACAATATGCTGGTTTTATACATAATGGTTTCCCCATTTAGAGCCTTGGCAGCAGAGAGAGAAATCTGCCTCTTTAAAAATTGGATCTTGAGAAGGTTGATAACGTGCTTCTGGACTTTCCTATGGGGCAGAAGGGGATATGATACAGCCTAAAGGAGATGGGTTGGAACAGTTAGGGCAGCGTAGTATGCCTCTTTCCTGGACATTTCATCCATTGAATCCAAGATGTTGTAAGTGGTAAACAGTGTTAAATTCCAATTTTAATTTTAAATGTAGTAGGCTCAACATTAAAAAAATTTAATATGTAGTGCATTATTTACGTTATTGTTTCATGTGCCATATTTAGGTTAGTTGATTCAAGCAAATATTTGTGGGTCATAGAGGGTTAGTCTATATCCAATTTAAGCTCTTAAATGTGGTTCAGAAGGAAGGACATAGGTTTTCCTACTAATTATATTCATCTAAAACAGCAGATCTTTAACCTTGCCATTAGCTGATTGGGTTTGTACCATCTTAGCAGGTCTTGATGAGAACCATTTTCTTTAGAAAGGATATAGGTAGTGTGTTGATAAAATACTAAGTGTAAGTTTATTGAGGGTCAGAGAGTATGTGTTTTCCCTGATTGATTCCTTTGGGAACCAAGCAGTTATCTTTTGTTTGTAGGGGAGTAGAGAAGCCCTTAAAAAGTTTGTGAAATCTAAGATATTGTTTCATGACCACATAAGCAGTTACATTTTTAATTTTGCCTGATCAGAGATGCCCTTAAGTTTTAAGTATATTATAGACCTTTACTAAATTCTTAGAGCAGGGTTTTTAGCTCCTTGATATCACATTTTGAATTGGATTATTGCCAGAGAAAATCTTGGCTGGATGCAATATTGTCTTTGGGTTCAAATATCAACTGTAAATAGGAAAAGGCAGATAAAGCTACATGTAGTAGTGACTGCATATAGTGGTAAAATAATTACTGGTTAAAATTCTTGGTATTTGAGGTTTTTGTTTATAATTGCTATAATTGTAAATCTCAGACTTTAGATTGCGTTAGTGAAATTGGCTTAAGAGCTGCTAGGAAAATCTAAAACCCTAGTGGGTTGTTTCTTGAGAATTTGTATTCTAGAAAACCTTTGTTTTATCTCATGTTTCCTCCTCATCCTTGTATTTTAGCCTTACTTTTTACTATGATTTTGGGAGTTTTGCTTACCATGCCTGCTTTCTTGCAGATTTTCTATTTTGTACATACATTGTTTTGTATATACTGTATATGATGACTTCGGTGAGCAGTGACCGTTCCCGAGGTTCTCGGGAAAAAACACAGATTTCAGCGACACAGGCAACACAACTACAGAAACAAGTAGTACAGGTAAGTTTTTGTGGAACTCTTATTTGCCCTGTTTAGAATTACAGAAGTTAAGGGAGCACAAATGCCTTAACATTCTAATCCTTTGTAGGGAACCTCAGGATTTTAAGCCTTGTTTTTAAAAACTAGATATAGTATATAATAGGAAAGAGGAAATACTGATTCAGGTACAGTTGGATGCTGTTCCTTAACTGTTTAATCCTGAACTTTTCCATTACCACTTATCATCTAGGCCATCTCCTTTTCTTTATTATTAACCTAGGTGGTCCCTGGAATGTAATTTGAAAATCCAAAGAATATAGAGAAATACTACTCTGAGGTAGAGATATATTTGAATTATAATAGACTTACGAAAAGCTGCCTTTTCTTTCAAGTGTTGTTCCCTGGGAAGAGTGCTTTAATCTTAGAATGTCTTTTAATTAACAAGATATATTTGTATAAAATGTTTGATGTTAAAGACTCCCTTCTTCTTAATTTGTTTATACTATTATTTTAAACGAAGAAGTGAGACAATCCAAGTAAAATTCTAAACAAAATACCTGGTACAAAATTGAACATTCTATACAAGTTATTCATTAGATTGGCAAACCTTTTTCAGAGGCAGTATGGAAATAAGTAAATAAACCGTATGTAGTTCATTATAACTTCAGATTGATGGTTTGATTGTATTTTGATAGCTAATTACAAGTACTTTTTATAATCATTCACACCTAAGTACCCTGTTGATATTAAGGAACATAGAGAGTGGACTCTATCTACTTAATTGTTGCATTGCATTTTAAAATATGTTAGCTTTGTATTTTGCTGCTGTCAATAAACATTCATCTCTGTTATTCAATGCTTCTAACTACACTTACCCTAATAGGTATTTGTTTATAACTGTTGAAGAAAGACTTGGAAAAATTCGGACTGTTTGGACTAGGCCCCCCCTTTATAGATGAATGCTTTAAGAAAATGTTTCATGAATAGCCTCTTTATCAAAGAAATACAAGTTATGAGCAGTCATAGGTACAACCCTGCTAGTAATCAAAGAAATAAATTAAAACAAAGATATTTTATGTTTTTGTTTATCAAATCAGTAAGGATTCAAAGTGTAGTCTTCTGAAGGAGGGTTAAATGAAATGTTGGGAATGTAAACTGTTTCTGTCTCCCACTTAAGTCAAGTCCTTGGGCTGATTTCCAGAGAATCAGTCTCCAGACTGGAGGAGGCAGAGCTACCTTTCTCACAAGGGTTGTCACTAAGAGTTTTTCCAAGCGCCCCTTGGGGATGGCGTATTTTATCTAATTAGAAGAAAGAACTGCTAATCGAACTGCGGGAAGGATTCCTAGACCCTTAGATAACCAATTTTTCTTTCTGCAAAAGTGTTGTGAGAATTTCTCAAATACACTATTCTGCATTAGTAAAATTGTTCATGTTCATTTATTCATTAATCCCATTCTGGGAAGTATATCCTAAGGAAAGAACCTTAAAGGGAGCGGGGAAGGCTTTATTTTGAAAGATGATGATTGCCCAGTTCTAAACGTCCAGTGATCGAGGTGTTCTGACATAAACTATTGAGGTAGCAGGATGTAAGAGAGAAAACCATGAGCTCTTTTGAATGTGAATAAACCTGGGTTTGGGCCACTTTATCAATTAGATGAATTACTGAAGTCTCTTTGAACCTCAGTTTTTAAAAAAACGTGCTTTGAGACTTAGAAAATAATATCAAAAGTAGTATACATTCGGGGGCAGCTGGTTGGCTCAGTTGGTTGGAACGCGGTGCTTATAACACCAAGGTTGCCAGTTCGATCCCCACATGGGCCACTGAGCTGCACCCTCCACGAGATTGTAACAGCTACTTAGAGCTGATGGGTCCTGGAAAAAAAACACTGTTCCCCAATTAAAAAAAAACACACACAAAAAACCAAAAAGAGTAGTATACATTCTTAAATATCCTCCAGATGTTGACAGTGGGACCACTTTTACTTTATCCTTTGCTCCCTCCTTCTACAGAGGACAAACACCTTTTCCCCTGAACCTCTTGAGAATAAGTTGCAGGTGTGGTGCTGCTTTACCTGTGAATACTTGAGTGTGTACAGTATTTTTTAAAAAACAAGGACCATCTTTTACATAATCATAGCACAATTACCAAAAATCAAGAAATCACCATATTAATCTACAGATCATATTAATATTTTCCAGATTGTCCCAATAATGTCCTTTTTAGTTAATTAAGTCCTTGATCTTACATTGTATTTAGGCATCGATTTCCTTTAGTCATCTTTAATGTGGAGCTTCCTGTTTCATGACATTGTCATATTTGAAGAATATAGGCCAGCTATTTTGTAGACTAGCTCCTAATTTTGGTGTGTCTGATATTTTTTCATGATTAGGGTTATGCATTTTTGGTAGAAATAGCATAGAAGTGATCTGTTCTTAATGCATCATATCATGATTAACAGAGCATAGGTTTGTCCTATATACTGGTGGTCAGTTTTATCATTTGGTTCAAGTGATGTCATTTGGTTAATGTTTCTCTAGTATCGTGGAGAGATAAAAACTAGTTTTTAAAAATTTAAAATGGCGTGTTATATATTTGCAGAGGATGGTTGTAAGGAATTCGAAATTGCATAAGGTGTGACCAGGAAGTGGTAACTTTTACTATATTTCACATAAGTTGTGAGGTGACTATGATATTTGAAATCTTGATGGGAAATGCCTGATTTCTGATCAACTGAGAAAGGATACAAAATTATACTTACAGTGTAGCACAACTGTTAAGACATTGAAGAGTCTAGTAGACTATGTTAATGATGTTTATCTTTGAGTGATGGGCATAAGGATGACTTAAAAAAATAATCCTACTTCATCACATTGTCCAAATTTTCTGGGCGACTGATCCAACAAAAACATTTGGCTCCATTAGAAAAGCTATTAACACATTCTTTATTGTGAAAGTAGCTTAGCTCAGTATAAGCCAAGTGAATGGAAGAGAGACCCAGAGGAAGAGATTAGTAGTGCTTCTTTGCTTAGCAAGGTTTTTTCCAACTCCAAAGTTGTATGATAGATGTCACTAATGTTTTGTTGTAGGTGAGGGTGCACTAACTTTGTTTAACTTTGAATTACTAGTTGATTCTGATTATTCCTCTGATTTTACAAGCTGTAGAGACCTCTTGTCACTTCCTAGAACTCAGCCTGGCAACTTTTCTGTTGTACTCTGATTTATGTTTGGTGCTTTGTTTGTCTAATACTTGATTTACTTCTTTACTAGGGTAGCTAGCAAAGGTAAAACTATTTAAAGTTGTGATTTAAAATATTTTATATTTCATTAATGTGCTATACTAGTATTGCAATACTGTTCTTGTTAAACAGCTGTTAAGTGCATCAGCTGTGCTTTCAGAAGTTATATCTAGATGGTCTATACCCTTTTAGGAACAAAATAGATGATATCACTGGAGAGAAATGCAAAGGATATTTGAGTCATAGTACTTAAGATGATAAAGCTAAGTTTGAATAAATTAGTAATTGGCATTTACCTTACCTGTGATAACTTTAGAGATGTGTGGGTGAAACAGTATCAAAATGAACATGTAGAAATATGTAACAGCTCCAGACTGTTGGCCTTTAGCAAAATATTATTAATAAGTATTCTACTTAAAATCTTTAGTGAAAGTCTGTCAACTTGAGTGTTGTATTTTATAAGATATTTTAATGGAGTCAGGAGAAGCTTTCTTTGTTTCTGCTACTTGTGTACATTTAGGAAGCACAGGCAATTCTCAGGCAGTTTTCAAGTTTAAATATTGCTGCTTGTAAAGCTATTTGTGGCTGTTTACCCCTCTGCTTCATTAACTTTTTAAAAGAAATTTTATTGGGGAACAGTATGTTTTTCCAGGACCCATCAGCTCCAAGTCAAGTAGTTGTCTTCAATCTAGTTGTGGAGGGCGCAGCTCTTTGGCCCTTGTGGGACTTGAACTGGCAACCTTGGTGTTATGAGCCCGTGATCTAACCATCTGAGCTAACCGACTGGCCCTCCATTAACTTTTAATTGGTTCTACACCCTTTATCAGAAAGATATTACAGCCAGTTTCCCTGGCTTTGGTCTATTTTATGTTCTGTGACATTTCTGTGTGCTGTATTTTCTGTCTGAAATGTCCTGAGTCAGACACATTTTTCTAATACACATAATACAGTGTGGTTGGGTGTCCACAAGTGGTCTGCAATTCACTTGGATTTTTTTTCCTTTTATCTTTTTATTTTAACTACTGTTTAACATCTGTTTCCCCCCTTTTCCTTTGCATTTTCTTTTTGACCATTCCCAGGGCTTCTTCTGATCTGTTGAATATTTTTCCACTAACATTTTATTATGAATATGTTCAAATACAAAGAAAAGTTGATAGAGTTGTACATGAGCACCATACACTCAGTTATTTTTTTTTTTACTATATTTGCTGTATCTCATCTGACTAGCTATCCATCATTCTATCTTATTTTTTGATGCATTTCAAAGTAAATTAAAGACATCAGTCTACCCCTAAACACATTAGCATACATACCATCAATGAGTTTAATATTTGTTTAGGTCTCCCTGTTTTCAAAGGTGAAATTTACACGATACATTTTATTTTTATTTTTTTAAAAATTATTTTTAAAGATTTTATTGGGGAATTGGGTGAGGGAACAGTGTTGGGGAATCGGGGAAGGGGAACAGACAAGTTGCTGTCCTTTTGTTCTTCAGTCTAGTTGTGGAGGATGTCGCTTCTTTACTGGCCCATGTTGGTATTGTGATCATTGCGCTCTTCCCGGGTGAGGTAGATTGGTCGCTGGCCATTGGATGGCCGCTCACGGCAGCTCATGGCAGCCCACTGCAGCCTATACCGTCGTCGGCAACTCACAGCAGCCCAGCTCCAGGTTGAGCTGTTGTTCACCATCTTAGCTGTAGAGGGTGCAGCGTCACTGGCCCTCATGTGGGATCTGAACTGGCGGCCCTGCTGCTCAGCTCGTGCTCCCAAGCCAACTCTTGACCAACGAGCCACTTGGCCGGCCCTACATGATACATTTTAAATGTATGAGATCATTTTTTGTTGACTGCATATAAACCCGTGTAATCTAATCCCCTGTCAGGGTACAGAACATCATCCTCATCCCAGAAAGTTCTGCTGGTTTTATTTTGTTTTGGTGCAGACATACTGCGTGCTTTAGGGTTCTGGTGATTTTATTTATGTACTGCTGACTGCTTTCACCTTGCCCCCAACTCTCATTTTTATCTGTGTACCTCTTTTCAGACTCTTGCAGGTTTCCCATAACTTTTTTTTTAAAAGATTTTATTGAGGAATTGGGGGATGGAAACAGTGTTGGGGAATTGGGGAAGGGGACCAGCCAAGTTGTTGTTCTTCAGTCTTCGTTGTAGAGGGCGCCAGTCGTCTTCTGGCTTCCCATCGGCAGCTAGTGGCCTCTAAATAAGCTCAAGGTGCTGTGTTCAATCTTAGTTGTGGGTGGGTGTGGCCACCATCACATGAGGGAGTCGAACCAGCAGCCTTGTTGTGAAGAGCGCACGCTCTATCCACTGAGCCATCCAGGTGGCAGCTCAGCTCAAGGTTACGAGTTCAGTCTTAGTTGTGGGTGGGCGTAGCCCACCATCAAACAGGCAATCTTGTTGTTACACCAGCTGAGCCATCCTGCCACCTGTTGGCAGCTCAGCGGCAGCTCAGCTCGGGCTCAACGTCACTGGCCCATGGGGAATCGAACCGGCGGCCCTGTTGCTCAGAGCTCGCATTCTTAAGCCTACTCTTAACCAGCTGAGCCATTCAGCCGGCCTGGTTTCCCATAACTCTTAACGTGGTCTGTGTTCTCCCAGTTTGCACATGTTGTAGTCACTTTCCTCTGTCTTTAAATATAAAATGACACACAAAGAAAATCACCCCTTCCTTCTAGTCACAACCTCACTAGCCTTAGATCCTCATTGCTACATTCTTAGACCGTTAAAATAGTTTCCTCCCTCACTGGGAGGCAGCATGATTGATGTATTGGACACTACACTCCTCTGGTAGTTACGGAGACCTGTGCCATTAACACCCAGCATAAAAGATGAGTAAGTTATGGGCTGGCCGAGTGGCGCGTTGGTTAAAAGCTGGCTTGGGATGCCAGAGGGCCGTGGTTCGGATCCCACATATGAGGGCCAGTGACACTGCCCTCTACAGCTAAGATGCTGAAGAACAGCTCAACCTGGAGCTGGGCTGCCGTGAGTCGCCAGTGACGGCATAGGCTGCAGCCCCTGCTGCAGCGGGTTGCCATGGGCTACCGTGTGTAGCCAGCAGCCAGCGTGAGTGGCCAGCAGCCTCAGTGAGCGGCCGTCCAGAAGCCGGCGACTGATCTTCCTCGCCCGGGAAGAGCGCAATGATGGTGCCAACTTGGGCCAGTGAAGCAATGTCCTCCACAACTAGACTGAAGAACAAAAGGACAGCAACTTGTCTGTTCCCATCTCCCAGTTCCCCAATTTAAAAAAAAAATGTTTTTTAAAAAAATGATGAGTAAGTTACTTAGAGGCACAGTACAGAGTTGAACTGAATTGCGATTTCTAAGATTCTTCCCAGCAATAAAATAGAAGCTCTACTTTGTGATGTAATAATTTTATAATAGGAACTTCTGATCTTATAGAAAGATAATGCTTCATGGATGAATAATTTCATGATGCCTCTTTTCCAGATTGCTGTTGGCCGTATTTTGTATACACTTTTAATATGTTTTTCTCAAGTTTGCATACATACTGCAAGGGTGTATATTTGGACATTTTCCTGTGTTTGTCTGGAGAGATGTATACTTTGTATTTAAAAGCCATAAGAAATTAGTTTATGTATATATTCTTTTTTTAGTTTATGCATATATTCTACTTTACTTGCTTAATCACTTAAGTACTTTCCTTATCTAATTGCTTTAGTTACACCCTCCAGCACAAATGGTCAGAACAGACATCCTTGTTCTGTTCTTGGTCTTGGGGGAAAAGCTTTCACTCATCTTTTACCATTAACTATGATGTTAGTTATGGGTTTTTTGTAGATGGCTTTATTAGGCTGAGGAGTTCCTTCTATTTCTAATTTGTTGAGTCTTTTTATCATGAAAGAGTGTTGGACCTTATCAAATGCTTCTTTTGTGAAATGATCATGTGTTGTTATCCTAATATGGTGTGTTACATTGATTTTGAGATGTTAACCTTGCACTTCGGGGATAAACCTCACTTGATCATAATCCATTTTGTATGTTTCTGGTTTGCTATGACTTTGTAGAGGATTTTTCCTCTATATTAATAAGAGGTATTTTTCTGTAGTTATCTTGTGATGTCTCTTCTTTTGGTATCAGGGCAATACTGAGAGAATGAGTTAAGAAGTGTCCCTCCCCTTCTCTATTTTTTGGATTAGTTTGTGAAGAATTGGTGATTGGTGTTAATTCTTTCATTGTTTGGTAGAATTTATCAGTGAAGCCATCTTTGGCTTTTCTTGGTGGGAAGTTTTTTAATAACTAATTCAGTTGCTTCACTTGTTACAGATTTGCACTTTTCTTTGAGTCAGTTTTAGTAGTTTGTGTCTGTTGATTTTTGTCCAGGTTTTCTAATTTGGTGGCATACACTCGTTTATGGTATCCTCTTATAATCCTTTTTATTCCTCTAAAGTTGGTCGTGGTGTTTCCCATTTCAGCCCTAATTTTAATAACTTGAATCTTCTCTCTGTTTTCTTGGTTGTTCTAGCTAAAGTTTTTCCAGTTGTCAATTTTGTTGCCCTTCCTCCCTGAGCAAAATTTTGGTTTCTTTGATTTTTCTTGTATTTTTCTATTCTTTATTTCATTAATTTCTACTGTAGTCTTTATTTCTTTCTTTAAAATACCTTTTTGGAATCACTATTTTGGAATAATTTTAAGATTTGCTAAAAAGTTGGAAAATGATACAAGGAGATCTCGTTAACATTCACCCAGCTTTCCTTTTATATCAAGTGTTGGCAAACTTTTTTTATAATGGGTCATGTAGCAGATATTTTATACTTTGCAGGCTGCACTTGATCTGTTGCATGTCTTTTGTTTTTGTTTCACAACATTTTAAAAATGTTAAAACCTTACTTAGCTGGCACACTGTACAAAATCAGATCCCAGGTTGTAGTTTGCTAACCTGTATTATACATAACCATTTGTCAAGACTAACATAATAACATTGGCACAATATTATTAACTAAATATAGACTTTATTTGGGTTTCACTAGTTTTTAAAACTAAGGTCCCTTTTCTGTTTCAGGATCCAATCCAATTAGTTGTCTCAGTCTCTTCTGATCTGCCACAGTTTTTCAATCTTTCCTTGTTTTTCATGACTGTCATACCTTTGAAGAGTATATTTATCAGTTTTTAAAATGATTAATTGGTTACCTATCATCCTCCAAAGGTGAATAATTAGTATTTTTGAAACTCTTATGAATTTATGTATGTAAACATTTTATGGGTTTCAGTTATTCTTAGTTGTCCTTTTTGAAGTTCAAATTATCCCATCTTTGGCCAGTGCAAGTCTCTTCAAGTTGGCTCCTGAGGGTGTTTTTAAAAAATTTAATTATGGTCGACATAGAATATTAGTTTCAAGTGTATACTATATTGATTTGACATTTATGTACCTTACAAAGTGATCACAATGTCTAGTAACCATCTGTCACCATGCATAGCTATAATATTATTGACTCTGGTCCCTATATTTTATATTACACCCTCATGACTCCTGAGTCATGGCTCCCAAGTGCTTTTTTTTTTTTTTTAAAGATTTTTTTTTATTGGGGAATTGGGGGGATGGGAACAGCGCTGGGGAATTGGGGGATGGGAACAGACAAGTTGCTGTCATTTTTGTTCTTCAATCTAG
>NW_017731941.1:694042-695803 GCF_001890085.2 Hipposideros armiger
CAGGGGTCGCCTAAGACCATCGGAAAACACATATTTTCGATGGTCTTAGGAACCGAGACACCGCTCCTCTATCGTCTCCAGGCCCACATGCAGATACGCCCATATACGAGTACCCGGTGACTCCTGTGAAAGGGTCGTTTGACCCCCAAAGGGGTTGCGACCCACAGGTTGAGAACCGCTGCTCTAGACTTACCTTGTACACTTCCCACTTTGTACCTAGAATCAGCCATTGCTCTAAGGAACTCTGGTATCTTTTAGTGGGAAATGGTATTTAGATATCTCAAGCTGGTAACTTTACTAATGTTTATTGTTACTGGGTTGGTCATTGTTCATAGGTCTCTTCAGTGGATGGAGCTATGAAAAAATTTGTTTCTTAAGGTACAATGCCTGATGAGTTAATGCTGATAGTTTAAATTCAGGACTACTTTTATATCACATGTATATCACCTCCACAGAGAATCCTGGTTCCCTGAGAACTGGAGATGGTAAAATTACAATATGCCAAAATCACTTACTTGCTCTATGGATATAATAGTCTAAGAATAACAATAGTAATACATTACACTGTCATGTTTTCCCCATTTGTACTCTCATGTCTCCCCAGCCCAACCTTTAACATTTTAAAAAGAAGTAGGGGAGGCGCCTTTTTCATTCCAGAGGCTTCCATAAATGTTGGTTTGTTTTTATAAAATATCGTGGTCATTGGCATCAGAATTTGACACTCTAAATATAAATATTTAAATTCTGTCTGCTGGGGCAGCAAGGTGTGCATCAACTTCTGTTTCTGTAAGAATTTTCTGGATTAGGATTTTCAGTTTTACCTTGAAGTCAGTTGATAGAACAAATGTCTTAATCAGATATTTTCTACAAACTTATTTCAAGGGAATTACTTGGTTCAGTTGATTTAACTCCTTTCTGTAAGTAGCTTTCAAACCCACAACAGTAACATGCAGGATGATCACACTTATATACCCGAGGGCCTTGGTCTTTATCAATATTGCTGAACATCATTCAGTAACCAAGAGGCACTCGGTGTGTGGACCTGGCAAGTATCTGCAGTTCTTTTACACCACAGGGATTGCACAGCCAGACTTTTTTTTACTCTTTGCTCTCTCATGCTTCCCCATACCTGGAAACCATTGTCAGCTGTCATTCCATTATTCCATTACATAGCCAGTGTTTTGGGTTATCTAGGATAAATTAGTCACTCTACCAGAGTTCAGTAATTTGTCATCTGCTCTCTTCTATGTGAGCTACTATGTGGTTTTTCCCTATGGCAGTCTTAATACAAGTCCACCTCAATACCCTTAAAAGCATATTTTACTTGATAGAGGTGGACCTCATGTGAAAAATGATAACGTGACAGCCAGTGAGGGCTTGAAGGTTAGATAGATGCACCCACTGCTTCAGGGTACAGCCTTTGGGACTCATGGCACCTCAATCAGCTGTCAAGCCATCTGGAAGTGCAGAGACGACCCCTTCCCTTCTTAAAATAGTTCTATGTTTACATACTTTGTTCATGTACCCATGGTATACTATACTTTCTCCCTTTGAGACATCATTTAGTTTTATTTCTAAAATAAGTATATGCTTAATAGTCACCATTAATACTATGTCAGTGTCTCTAGTCATTTTGGTTGTCTCAACCCAATGCTGTTGTTGATTCCTCATGAAAGGCTCATGTTAATAATAATCCCTGAGTTCTTTGGTGCTGGTAACAATTCATGCCCTTTATACTTGAGTATAAAGTCATTTTTTTTT
>NW_017731941.1:703798-731293 GCF_001890085.2 Hipposideros armiger
ACCACCAGCCCACACCACACCAGCTCTTATTCGAACTAAAAAAGTAATCCTATATGTTGTTTGCTGATAACTTGCTTCACTTATATCATGGCTCTCTATCTTTGTACATCTGGGTAACTCTTAAAATGGCTACATAATACTCTCTTATGGATATTCTAGAGTAGGTACTGTCTCAACTAGATATTTGGGGAATTTGTCCCTATTTTATTCTGATCATTGTCTATATCGTAATGCTTGCACAATTATCAGATTATTTTCTCTGAATAAAGGCTTAGAAGTAGAATTGCTAGGTCAAAAGCTGTGAACTAGTCAAAATTGTGGATACTGTTGTGAGGTAGTCTTCCAGGAAGGTTAAAATAGATGCATTTTACCAGAACTAAGAATACCTGGTTATTCTGTTGTAACTATGGGGTATTCTGTTGTAACTATGGGGTATTGATTTTTAAAATCTTTATCAAAGCTTACAGGTGGAAAATAACTTGTTTTAATATGTTGTTTTTCACACCTAATCATTTTATATGTAACTAAATATACGAGTTCATCAGAGGTTATAGATATTGAGAAAATGCCTTTTAAAAATGTTTTAAATCTGGCCTTCACCATTTTGGAAATAAGTCAGCTGTATCTCTTTAATTTTAGTTTTTTAATCTCCAGTACTTATGTTTATTTGGATATACAACATTAGTAATTTTCTTTTTTTTTTAAGATTTTTTTTTTAAAGCTTAAAATAGTTATTGCTCTTATTTTGGGATTGAATCACGTCAAATCTTTTGTGAAAATAAAGTAGATTATGAAAAAGGAAATAGAAACAAATGGGCCAATTTTGGGATTCCCAGAACACACCCTGACTAATATCCTAATACTTATATTCACAAGAACATAGTGTCTTATTCTTTTTTCCTGCAATTTTTAAATATATGGTTTGATACGATTTGGCATCACTTTTAGAGGAGAGGTGGGGAAGGGAGGTTATATAAATCATTTGATTTCTCATTAGAACAGGTCTTTGAGGTTGACATTTTGGGTATTAAAAAAAAAAAACTGACCCCAAATTTATTTGTCTACCATTAAAATTTTGTAGATGTTTATTTCGGATAACTGAATAGGGAAAGTTGTATTCCTGAGATTTTAGGGCATCATTTTATGTAATTTAATCTTTGAGCTAATCTATGTATTTAATAATAGGTTTAAGGTCTCCTAGTGAGGTAGGTGGAAGTGGCATAGAGTGGGAGCTTGGGGAAATAACAATTACTTCACTCTCAAATCAGCATAGTTTAAAAAGGCTTTCTGGTGGCACAGCATACAGTATGTTGTCAAACGAGCTAGTTGCTGTAATCTTTTGTGCTTTATATAGCAGAGGAGCTTAGCAAAAGGTTTGCTGTCTTTATTATCAGAAAGTAGAACTATACAGAAAAGAATCAAAATGGTAGGCAAGTGAGCTGCAAGGCGTGGGTAATTAGGTTTGAAAGACACATGCATGTACTCTTGATAATTGTATACACTTTGAATGACAACTCTTATCTTTGGTAGACTTCATGGGAGACTGTAGGGGGGAAGAAGAAGAATTTTGGAAAAGAAAGCTCAGAAAATAAAGAGAATAGAGAGAAGAGAAGTGAGAGAGAAGCGAGTCGTGGATGTGGAAACAACAACCGGAAAGGAAGAGGTGGCAATCGTGGGAGAGAGTGTAAGTATAGACCTTTTCCCTCAACTTTTTGTGATGAAAATTTTCATGGATACTGAAAAGCTGAGCGTTCCAGCGAATGCCCATAAACCCACTTCCTCAACACAACATTTGTTATTATAGTTAATACTTAGTAATGAGCTACAACTAAGTAGTTCCATAGAACCCTAACCGATGCAGTTTCCTGTCAGCACTGACCTGGGCTGTAGGTAATTGTGTTGTATGCATTAAGACTGCATTCTGTTGTGAATCAAATGCATCCTCTAATTTTAAAGGTTTTTCATTTACTGATAGGTGAAGCTGTTTGTTCTTCCTAACTTATGAATACTCATGATATAGGCAAGGGTTAGGTTAAGCAGAAAGTTGTTGAATAGGGAAGATTTTCTTAGTACTTTTCATTTGACCTAAGTTTTGGCATCATTTACCCAAAACAACCCAACCTGCAGTATAGACATACCAGAGTAGCTAAATTATGAATGAATAAAACGTACTAAATATGTAACATCACCTTAGAGACTTGCTCGTTTATTCCATGGATATTTACTGAGTACCTTCTGTGTAGCAGATACTCTTATAGACAGCGAATAAAACAGAAATCTTTGCCCTCTTAAAACTTACCTTTTAATGGATGTAGAGTGAGATGTAACAATAAAAAAGAAAAGCAACATGTTAATATTATAATTTTTTTTTTATTAAAAGATTTTACTGGGGAATTGAGGGAGGGGAACAGCATTGAGGAACCAGGGAAGGGGAACAGACAAGTTGCTGTCCTTTTGTTCTTCAGTCTAGTTGTAGAGGACATTGCTTTACTGGCCCATGTTGGTATTATCATTGAATTCTTCCCGGGTGAGGCAGATCGGTCGCTGGCCTCTGGACGGCCGCTCACGGCAGCTCTTGACAGCTCACACCAGCTGCCCGCCGCTTACGTGGCTGACGGCCACTCATGGTAGCTTACGGCAGCCCACTGCAGCACGGGCTGCAGCTCCCGCCGTGCAGGCGACTCACAGCAGCCCAGCCCAGGTCGAGCTGTTGTTCACCATCTTAGCTGTAGAGGGCAGTGTCACTGGCCCTCATGTGGGATCCAAACCAGGGCCCTGTTGTACAGAGCTGGTGTCCCAAGCCAGCTCTTAACCAACGCACCACTCGGCTGGCCCAATATTATAATATTTTAATGGTGTTAAGTAGAAATTATGCTGTGGGGCAGGGGAAGGCAGAGAGATGGGGATTATAGAGAGGACTGTGGCAAATTTAAATGGAGTGGCCACCAAGGAAGGCCTCACAGACAACTCATGGGAGTTAAGCCCTGAAAGAGATGAGGGCAGCAAGCTGTGCCAATATTGCTCATAAGATTTCTGTATTCTATGGAATCACTAATGCCAATATAGGAATGAGGAGAAGAAAAAAGACTTCACATCTTCTGACGCTATCCTGTAAAAACCTGTCTCTAACACTAATTTTCCCCAATAACTCAATGTATAGAGGGTGCCAAAAGATGTATACACATTTTAAGAAAGGAAAAAACTGTATTAAAATTGTAATACTCAATATATACCGATAACAAAAGATGAATACAAGTCATGTTTGACTTCTGCAATTACAAGAGGTGCTCAANCCTCTGGCATCCCAAGCGAGTTCTTAACCATCGCGCCACTCGGCCGGCCCTATAAAGTCATTTTGATGGCTGTAAATGCTGGGCTCAGAATTGCTTCACTTGAGTATCTTAAATGTTACTTTATTTTCTTTTAGCACAAAGCACTGCTTTTGACAAGTTTATTGATAATCTTCATATTAAGTCTCTTGCCAGTTCTGCCTACATACCCAATGGATATTTTCATTTTAGAGTTCAAATCTTTTACTAGAAAATATCTTAGTGTGAGTTGTTATGGGTTGATATCTCAAGTATACGGTGTTTTCTTCACATATTTAAACATTGTTTGCTTTCCAGACATTTTTCTTGAATTTTAGTTTTAAGCATTTGTATTGTTCCCTTTTTCTTCTTCAGAGACTTGTATTATCCACAGGTTTAGGTTGGGTTTTCTTTTACCTGTGTTCAATATTAAATTCTTCCTTTTTTCCCATTTCTTCTTTTCATTTCTTTTTTACTATAAATATTTACCCGTTTCACCTTATATTTCTCTTGAGGCATTAACTGTTAAAAGTTTATTTTTGTGTTTCTTCTGGTTTAATCTTCATTTTCATTTCTGAACTGGAAAAACTTAGATACATGTTATTCTTTTATGTCTTTTATCATTTTCTTCATGCTCAATATCTTTTAGTACATTTTGAAACAGAAGATAGCCGTTTTGCTTTGTTCTCTAGGCACTTTTTTTTTTGGCATGCTTTCACTGACTGTAGGAGTATTCTCCTGCTCCTTCTTCTTTTTCTCTTACAATAACTTTGGGATTTGACGTTTATTTTTCTATCACTTTTTTAAGAAAAACATCACAAACAGGTTTTATTTGTCACCATGAAAAGTCTGAATTTTAAACAGATTCTTGGACTGGAGGCTCATATCCATCAGCTTTATATATCCAGTTCAACTTTAGCACCTGTCTCATCCCAGTAGCTTTTCCAGAACTGCCAACACCACCATGAAGCTCCATGAGTTTTCCCAATTCAAACTTGGACTGCTTCATAATTTTGACTTTTCTAACAAAGACATCATGGGGCGGATAAACAGATTGGCAGGCCTTTTCTATGTCTTTTCCAGTGCTACCTGGAATCAATTTATTGACCACTTCTTTCAAGTCATTTGTACCTCTGCAGTCACAATTTCCATCATTTTACAGACCTGTTGATGCCGAGCATTAGAGGTCTTCCGAATCTGATTATTGTGTTTTTTAGTAACACCCCCACAGAAGAAGCAAATAATCATCAGTAGCCTTGACATCAACCTGAGCTTCAGTCATGGTCTGCCGTTTTCTGATCGTGGAGCATATACTGTCACGGGTAAGGCCCGTGCTGTGCAAATTAGGCAGTTTCTACCCTGAACATCCTCAGTAATTAGCTTGAATTTTCTAAATGAAACTTCATCATTCTGCAGATCAGCTAGGCTCACTTCAAACACGTGACTCTTGAGACCATCAGATGCGATTTTGGTTCCTTGAGTCCTAGTGACTAGTGTTTTCCCAATATTTCTTCTATTGAAATAGCTGGTGCTTTCACATCATACCAGTCTTTCTTAGAAAATGGGCCAGCCACTTTCTTCTTGGCTCCCTTCTTGCCGTCTTTCATAAGATGCTTGTTCTTGCCGACTGCCTGGTGCTGCTCCTCTATTGCTCATTTTTATGTGAAATGAGTTTTCTTGGACTTTTAGACAGCAATTATGGTTCAGAGTGGCATTTCCAATTTCAGAAGAGTGTTTCCTCTTTTCTATACAATTATGTTGGCTTGCTTTCTGAGATTTCCTGGCTCTGTTTTCTTCCCTCATTGTGGATCTTTTTTTTCTTTCCTGTGTATGTGGCTCAATTATGATTCTACTCCTAGTAGTTGCTCTTGATGGAAGCCCTAGCTGGTTAGTATCAGGAGTTTATGATGTTAACTATCCCAGCCCTTTGAAACCTTTTTGCAATCCTGGCACTTCTTACAATTGGAGTTGTCAAAACCCCACAGTGCCAGCTGCTGTTCTCAAATTGGCCCACTTTACTTTGCAGTGAATACCTCTTAACTACTTGGGGTTTTCCTGTTCTTAGACCAGTCAGACATCAGTGCTTGCCTCTGTTTACCTCACATGGCACAAATTGATACCAGGCAGATCTTGTATCTGTTGGTGGTTTTTCTTGTTTGTATTTTGAGGTTTGTGAGGGCTACCTTGTCACCTAGTTTTGTTGTACATTGTCCATGGGATTTTGGTTTGGCAGTAAAGTTGCAAAAGTAGTTTAGAGAACTCTCATGTACTCCTTATGTTGTTAACATGGTGCCACTTTTGCTCTATCATATTCTTTTGTCATGTCTATATATACACATACACATTATTTATTCTGAACTGTTTGAGAGTTTATTAAATACATTTTGCCTTTTACCCTTTAATATTTAAGTGTGTATTTCCTAAGAACAAGGATGTTTCTTTATATAGATAGACACAGTTGAACTATCAAATTTTATAAGTTTAGCATTGTTACAATGTTCTATGGTTCATATTCCAGTTTTGTCAATGTGGAATTTTTACTTATTCCATGTCAATTGCTCCAGTAATGTTCTTTTTTGTTTGTTTGTTTTTTAAAAGATTTTATTGGGGAATTGGGGAAGGGAACATTGTGTTTTTCCAGGACCCATCAGCTCCAAGTCAAGTTGTTGNTCATGCCTTTTCCAGGCCTTAAACCGAACCAATGAGCAGATTTTGTGGTGTATTACGTAGTTGAATAACAAAGGTGGTTTTTGAAGCAAACTTACGTTAGGGGAGAGCAAGGCTAAATAGAAGAAAAAAAAGTGACATGTCATTTTAATTTCTTTTCAGAATTTTCACCTATCAATTACTAAACAAGGTGTGCTGTCTTCAGTTTTGAGTCACTTTTTGGTTTTGTTTTTCCGGTTGTATGAACTCTGATTAAATTTTAGCATTTTTTAAAGTCTTTTGTTCTTGCCCTATATAGCTGTTTGAATTGATTATGTATAAGAGGTGCTCTTTTCTTCCTCAGTTAGAGGCGAAGAGAATGGAATTGATTGCAATCAAGGGGACAAGCCTTCAGACCGTAGCAAGCGAGCCCGTGGTAGAGGTAAGACGGAATAAGGGGGAAAGAGATGGCTGTGATCTACAGGGCTCTTAGTAAGGCATGACAGTGTACTCTGAAAGAATGGTTCATCTTCTGAAATCTTTTGATTCATTTACTGATGCCTGTGAATGAAATGTTTGACTTACCTAATTTTGAGGAAGTTTGTTGGTTGTTTTCAAATGAGCTGAGAAGACCCTTTATATGAATAATTTAAAACTTGAAGTTCTGACAAAATGTTATTAATTTTCTAATGTTGGGCTTTAACAAATGTGCTTTATTTATACCCACTGGTTTTAAAATTAAAATTATTTGCTCATTGATTACCCCCATCCCACCTCCTGTTTTCTGTTAGTGATCATTTCTTAACAATTATTAATTTGTGATGTCATTAAGCCACTTCAAGAATGTAGTTAATTATGCTTTAGAGTTGTGACCGAATTTTCTCAGGGTTATAAAATCAAGTACATGAGGTAACATGCTGACGACCCTCTTTTGGTTCAGTGGAGGAGCTACCTGGATTGACTGATTCCTGTTTGATATGTTCAGTGCCGTTGTGACTCTTCTCCAAATGAGCATTTTATAGTGACAAAATTGTTTTCAAAAATATAAAGTGTAGAAATAATGTAGGTAGTACATATACTACCAACTCCCTCAACTGTTCATTTACCCAGCTATCATTTAGTAAACTTCCACTATGTGGGTCAAAGGTAAATGATTTCCAGAGATCAGAAAAGGATAAAATTATATATTAACTTGTCAGGCAGAGTCAAAATTGGATTGGAATTATCAAACAGATTTTAATTTTAATTCCCTTTTCTAGCCTTTTTTATCATGACACATTTTAAACATAGACAAAAGTGGAGAGAGTAGTTAAATAAGCCCCATGCCCTCTCACTCTTATTCAATAACACTTTAAGGATTTTAGCCATATTTGCTTTATATGTCCCCTCCCTCCCTTCCTCCCTCCCTTCCTTCTTTCCTTCCTTCCTTCTTTGCAGAAATATTTTAAAGTAGATTTTTGGGTCACTTACCCCTAATTACTATGGTAAGCACCTCTGAAAAATGTAGACAGTTTCATATGTATCCATAATGCTATTTTCACACCTAAAAATACCATAATAAACTTTTGATCATCTGATACTCAATCCATACATAAATTTTCTTGATATTTAAAAAATGTCTTTTCATAATTGATTCCTTGAATCAGGATCCAAACAAGATTTATATATTACATATTTTGATTTATTTAATCTAGTAGTTCTTCCCCATCTTTTTTGTACCTCCACTTTTTTCTCCTTACGTTGATTTGTAGTCAGAGCCATGTCAATTGTCCTATAGGATGTCATGTTTCATACTCTGCATTTGTCTTTTTGTATCTGTGGTGTCATTTAGCTTATTCCTCTAGCCCTCATATTTACTCTAAATATAACTTTAAAGATTAGATCATGCTCAGTTTTTTAGGTAAGCATAGGTGGTGTTATGTATCTATATTGCATTGCATCATTTTATGTCTTCCTTTCAATTTTTTAGTGATGTTTAAGTTAATCATTGAGTTGTTCATTTTTAGTAAGTTCATCAGTGGTTTTAGAAGTAGTTTAACTGGAATTCTCAACATATCCTGACCTTGGTTTTTATAGTTTTTTAAAAGATTTCTCTCAGAATTCAAGAAGAGTACTGCAACATATATAATTTTCACGTTGTGATTTTTTTTTTTTTTTTAGTGAAATGAGTTTTTGTGACGATTACCTAAGTCTTTAGAATTTCCTGTTTCTGGAATGTTTTTTCTCTCTGTGAGTTGGTAGGAACAGAACAAATAATAATAGCTAACATTTACTTTGAGTACTTTATTGTGTAGTAGGCATTTTGCTAGTAATTTACATGTATTTTCATTTAATTCCTCAGCAAAACCATCTGAGGATTGTTGTTGTTATTCTCATTTTACAGATGAGCAAACCAGATTATTTGCTCAGGGTCAGAGTTTGAACTAATTCTGTCTTATTCTGGAACTCTCGTTGTTCAGAGAGACCAGGGAGGAAGGGGAAGGTTAAAGTGGGTAGTAGGTGTTACCTGCCTTGTTGCCTCCTTCCTTCATCAAGGATGACAAACTTCTTGCTATTAGAGGTGGAGGTAAATAGCTTGCCATTATGGAGATGGAAGGACTCAACTAGTGGGTAACCCTGAAACCAAGTCCACTAGGAACTATTGAATAGTTTTATGAGAGACTGGATTGAAAGTAATCAAACCAAATAAAATCTTATACAATAAAATCTTATACAAATCTTATACATTAAAAGTTGATATTGGCTTGCTTTAAAATCCCTAATTCAAGCATGTTAACTTTAAGAAAGGATGTAAAATAGTAGGTAAGAGACTCAGATTGACTCTTTATAAACCAAGTTAGACTTAAAAAACAAAACAAAACAAAACAAAGCACCTTCCCCCACATATAAATAAACTTCAGTGAGATATACCGTAATTTATTATTATTATTTTTTAAAAGATTTTATTGGGGAATTGGACGGGAATAGCGTTGGGGAATCGGGGAAGGAGAACAGACAGGTAGACAAATTGCTGTTTTGTTCTTCAGTCTAGTTGTGGAGGACGTTGCTTCACTGGCCCATGTTNAGTGTCACTGGCCCTCATATGTGGGATCCGAACCGGGGCCCTCTGGCATCCCAAGCGAGTTCTTAACCATCGCGCCACTCGGCCGGCCCTCATGACTCATTTTTGCAACAAAAAAATATGTCATGACTTTTCCGACAACCCAATAGCTAAACATAATGAAAACACAACAGATATTTAAATCATACATTTATCAACTGATAATTGAAAAACTTGTATTGTGCCTAATCTACAATTGTTTTTTATGATGAAAATGTTAGGAGCTTTAATTTCCCTTGTTAAAGAGAAGGCACCAAGATTTTGTTGATTATTTTTTATTATTAGTTTCATGTGTACAGAACAATACAATAGTTATCCTTTTCACCCCTCACAAAGTAACAACCCCTCCCCCATCCACTGCCCTCCCACCCCCAATGTCATACTTACGTATTACAATTCCATTGACTCCAATCCCACACTCTACTCCATGTCCTGTGACTATATATAATTGTATATATAATTGTAGTTGACATACAATATTAGTCAACATCAGCTTCAGAAATACAGTGCGGTGGTCAGGCCTCTACACTGTCTATACAGTGGTCTCTTTAGCAAGACATGAGTCCAACTGGCCCCCTATAAAATATTTACAACATTATTGATTATATTCCCCGGACTGTCTTTTCTATCCCTGAGGCCATATTATTGATTAAACATAGCACCCTGTTGAAGTTGCTTGAGAACTTAGTATATCTAGGAGTGAGTTTTGTGGTAGCTGCAGAATTCTGCTTGTGAGACCTTAGGGTGTTATGACTTATGTATATAATGTTCTCTAATCCAAGCAGTAATAGCTTATGTAGGGAATTTTGTCTCTGTGGAACACAGTTAGACTGGGTGTTCTGTTAATGGTGGCCACATACTCACATTTGGTCTTTTGGAAACATAGTCCCACTTAATATTCGAGTAATTCAGAATTTTGGGAATCAGGTAATTGTACCAAATTTGAATAGTCAGCTGATCCTGAGTATTCTGAGAATGTTGGGGTGTGTGTGTGTGAGTACATGTACGTGTGTGTGTACATATGTACACATACAATTGATATATGAGTATGCTGCTTATTAATCTGACATTTGGTCAGCTTGGAGGAGGGTTGATTTGTAGTTTGACTCTGCCAGTATTGGTGAAAAGACATGAGTGGCCACAAAAAACAGGTAAACCTGTTCTTGGATTGTAAGCTACAGAGTCTAGAAGAGGCCATCTTCATGTGGAAGTATTGCATAGTTTCCATCTTTATATAGAAGAATCTTAAAATTAATATCAGGTACCGTTTTTGGGTCTTCTAACAATTTTCTTATAATTGCAACAGCTAATGGAAGTGACAGGAAAAAATCAAGATGAATGTATAGTAGCCCTACATGACTGTAATGGAGATGTGAACAAAGCTATCAATATATTGCTGGAAGGGAATTCAGATACGGTAAGATTATTAATAAGTATTATTAATTGTTATGCAGTGCTAAGATTTGTCTCCAATTCCATACTTTAAACTTCACCTTATATGGGGGTAGGGATGGAGGAGATTATGGGTGCCATTCCATATTTGTTTTAAGTTCCAGAAAGAACACTAACCTGAAATGACTGTTTTTGTTATATATGATTTCTGTATGAAGTCGTAGAATCGGAAGACTTGAAAGAGAACTTGGTCATCTACTCCAGCCTTACCCAGTTTCCAAAATTCTCTGGGCCTGTGGACATTTTCACCACCTGAAAAAACTTCTCTTGGCTCCACTGTTCATGTTTTCTTCATCTCAGTCGTAACCTGTTACTACTCCTTATGTCTCTAGAGTAACAGAAAACCAGGATTTGCTGGTATATCTATTTGCTAATGTGTGAATATTCTACAGACACATTTTCATGTCCGTTTAACAGATGTATAAAAGGAGAAAAGATTTTTTAGCTTAGTAAAGCTGAAGGAATGTGTAGTTACACTAGAGCTCCTCCTCATCCTTGTTTTTTTTTTTNCAGTGTCACTGGCCCTCATATGTGGGATCCGAACCGGGGCCCTCTGGCATCCCAAGCGAGTTCTTAACCATCGCGCCACTCGGCCGGCCCATATTGGCACTTTTTAAAGTTGGGAAAATTTTGAGGAAGCAGGCTCTATTATACTGCTGGTGGAGTAGACATCTTTGCAAACTTTGTGCAGAGCATTTCTGAGGAGAAGATATGAGATTTTAACATTTTTCTAGATACTTATTTCATATCTTTGTCTTCTCAGAAAGCTGTCACGGATATATATACAAATTAGGTATAAAATGGATCTCGGTAGTGTTTAGGTAGTAATGAAAAATTTGTGAGTAAATAAAATGCAGGACATATCCAGTGGATTGGTTGGCAGCCAATAAACATTCTGCTATAGATATTCACAATAAATTGTGTGTGTGTGCGCGCGTGCGTGTGTGTGTGTGTGTGTGTGTTACCCTACAAAGAAATAAGTTTAATATACTGTTTTTGATATCAAAGAAAAATATGTAAGTGCCAAATAAATAGTTTTGGTACTAGATGGTTACCTTAGGGGTCACTGTAATTTTCTTGAGGGATCTGTGACAATTTTGTAATTTAAGGAAATTTAATTGTGGGATACAATGATCATTAATGTACTTGGAATGGAGCAAGGCTGAATGAATACGAGTAAGGTACAATTTTTAGATTTGAGACCCAGGGAGTGGAAGATATTGGTATTTAAGGAAATTGGGCAAAAATTGATCATGTAGGCTTTCAGCATCAGGGGCACTAAGGGTTTACTTTCATTCATAAAAAGTTGTCATTACCCAAAAACCCAAATGTATAATGGGAAGTGCCATCTTTCCAGATCTCATCCTCTTGATTTTCCCCTTTTACTTCATCCAGTTATTTCATGCCTTTGGTCCTTTTGGCCGCAGCACTAGGACTTCTCAGTTGATTGTGGGTTAAGAAAATGATTGTCTGATGTGTAGGTAGGTATAGTGAGAGTATATGTAAGGCCCTTATACACTGGGTAGCACTGAGGTAAAATTGGCAGTATGTGTAGACACTGAGTTTCTGTATAAACATGTTTCTGGCTGTAATGTAGTAGCACTATAAGCAGTTCAACTGAGGCCACAGCAGGCTGGCATAGGTTGGGATGAAGGGATTGATTGGCCATTAGATTGGAGGGATCAGGCCAAAGCTAGCTGGATCTTGTAGAATCAACCACCTGTATGAACTATGAGATTATTTGAAATATATATGTTTCAAAGCAGAGAAAAAAGTTGTTCATTATTAGCTCCTTGTGGGGATGATTTAGTAATTTGAACTGTTTAACATTTTAAACATTTATGTTGGGAGTTAGTATAGATTTGAGGTAACGGTAACTTTGGGGGGGGGGAACCCCACAAAACTGTTTTGGAGTAATTTTAGATTTACCAGAAAGTTGCACAAAGATAGAACAGAGGATTCCTGTATACCCCTCACCTAGTTTCCCTGTTGTCATAACCATGGTACCTTTCTCAAAGCTAAGAAACCAAATTGACATATTACTTATTAACTACTGCACAAAAGAGTAACTTTTAAAAATACCTTTCTAATTTTTTGTTGCCAAAAATACCACAAAAGGAAACCTCAAAAATTCAGTAATTTGATTATTATTATTTTTTTTGTTAAAGCTGAGCCATCCTGCCACCTGTTGGCAGCTTAGCAGCAGCTCAGCTCAGGCCAGGAATTGAACCGGCTACCCTGTTGCTCAGAGCTCACATTCTAGAGTGAGCTCTTAACCAACTGAGCCACTTGGCCGGCCCCTGATTTTTTTTTTTTTAAAAGAATTTTGTGTGAAAAAAGCAACTGGGAAATAGTCCTTTTCTGCAGAGGCGACTAATTTAGTGTTTGCAAGTTTCCATTTAAAAAATTTTGTGAAAACCATTTTTTTATTGTAGTTAAAAAAGAGTGACTTTAAAAATAAATTTTATTTAGATAAATACAGCCTTTTCTCTTTAGAGCTGACCATTATAGCTTTTTAGAGCTTTTAGAACTTCTTTGCTTTTTTGACAGCAAAGCTAGTTCTAAGATTGTGTCCTGGCAGCTGTTCCCATTGCTTCCTGTTCGACCACTTTGTTTTGTGTTGGTTACTCCCATTTCCCCTGGGGAAAGAAAATTCAAATGAGTACAGGACCAGTGATGATGAACAAGAACTTTAGGGCGTTTGGCCAAAGGAATGGGATCTTTGTGATATCTAATTTGATCTCTATTTACATTATGGGAACAGATTGTATACATTTGAGAGGTCTTAATTCAGAGTCCTTTTGTGTTTTTTAAATCAGTATTTCTGTTACCATAGTGCTGGAGTGCTTGAGAGCTTTTATCTATTTGCATCAGATTTTGGCATCCAACTTATAATTTTGGTGTTCAGATCTTTAACAATTGTATGTGCTTTCCAGGCAACAGCTGAACAGATGCGTCTTGCTCAAGTGATCTTTGATAAAAATGATTCAGAGTTTGAAGCTAATGTTAAACAGGTAAGTTTGTAGCAAAGGATGCTATAATTTTTCTAACCTATTTTTATTATGCCTTAAAAATATAATTTTACTAGATATTTTAATTTTAAAGTATGCTTCTTGCTTAGTCTCAACTAATTGTGTTTTGAACTTGTGATTAAATACCTGTGTTCGTGGCTAGAATGAAGGAATTGAAGAATATGTTCATCCTCTTGGTAGTAGAATCTTTGAGTTGTATTAAATGGGAAAAATGAGCTAGACTTTTGTGAAAGCACATTGACATTGTCTATACATGTATATAGAAAGTATATTTAGTTTTTAGCAAGTTCTCAGAAAATTTTGTTTAATTTAAAGGAGAGCTGAGTGGCCCTTTCAGAATTGGTGGTAATTCTAAACACATGTTGGAAAAGTAGGAAATTAAATTTTAGGGTGATGTCTGCACTTATAACTTAGTTTTTAAAAAGATTTTATTGGGGAATTGGGGAAGGGAAACAGCCAAGTTGTTGTCCTTTAGTCTTAATTGTGGAGGGCGCAGCCAGCCCAGCTCGGAGTCCAGTCACCATCCGGCCGCCCGTCGCAGCTCACGGCTGCTCAGCTTGGGTGCAGCTCACTGGCCCTTGTGGGAATCGAACTGGCGACCCTGTTGCTCAGAGCTCACACTCTTAACCAATTGAGCCACTTGGCTGGCCCCTATTAATTAGTTTTTTGACCACAGAGAAATCACTTCAAATGTTGGGGTCAAACTATTTTGAACTGCAGCTAGTACATGCTAAAATATAGGGTTGTGGGAGAAGTCATGACTTTTTTTTATTTTTTATTTATTTATTGGGGAATTGGGGGGATGGGAACAGTGCTGGGGAATTAGGGGAAGGGCAACAGACAAGTTGCTGTCGTTTTGTTCTTCAATCTAGTTGTGGAGGATGTTGCTTCACTGGCCCATGTTGGCACCATCATTGCGCTCTTCCCGAATGAGGCAGATCAGTCGCCAGCCTCTGGACGGCTGCTCATGGCAGCTCTTGGCAGCTCACGCTGGCTTCCGGCCGCTCACGCTGGCTGCCGGCCACTCATGGTAGCTTATGGCAGTTCACTGCAGCAGGGGCTGCAGCCTACGCCGTAGCTGGCGACTCATGGCAGCCGGGCTCCAGGTCGAGCTGTTGTTCAGCATCTTTGCTGTAGAGGGCAGTGTCACTTGCCCTCATGTAGGATCTAAACCGGGGTCCTGCTGCTTAGAGCTGGCATCCCAAGCTAGCTCTTAACCAGCGGGCCACTATGCCGGCCTGAGTGAGATATACTTTTTATATCATAACACCTATATTTAAATATATTTAAACAGGCAATTGAAGGGTAATGGTTTATGTCTGGAGATTTCTTTGAATCATTTAGCACCCAATGTCCAGAACAGGGCAGGAGGGGGAAAAACATTTATAATAGTACCCAATAGGCACAGAAACAAAATTGACTTGCTCAGTGAATATCAGTAAAGTCCAGTTTGATAGTAAGTGAATAGTGGTGCAGGACTAATAGTTTACATCACCTTCATAATTAAAGCATAAATGTTCTTTGTTTTATGTAACAAGTTCCTTCACAGAAGTTGGGTTGCAATTATTTAATGTCTTAATTTACTCTCTCTTAGTGTGTTGAATTAGCCTTAAAGCAATTGATTGTTCTGTCCCTTCCCAGTTATTTTTGGTGTGTTGGGTAGCTGGCAAATTTTAAAGTGTATTTAAAAAACACGTACATGCTTTAAAAAGTGTACTTTAGGGGCCGGCCGAGTGGCGCGATGGTTAAGAACTGGCTTGGGATGCCAGAGGGCCCCGGTTCGGATCCCACATGAGCGCCAGTGACACTGCCCTCCACAGCTAAGATGCTGAACAACAGCTCAACCTGGAGCTGGGCTGCCCGTGAGTTGCCGGCAATGGCATAGGCTGCAGCCCCTGTGGCAGTGGGTTGCCATGGGCTACCGTGTGTAGCCAGCAGCCAGCGTGAGCAGCCAGCAGCCAGTGTTAGCGGCCAGCAGCCGCAGAGAGTGGCTGTCCAGAAGCCGGTGACTAATCTGCCTCGCCCGGGAAGAGCGCAATGATGGTGCCAACTTGGGCCAGTGAAGCAACGTCATCCACAGCTAGACTGAAGAACAAAAGGACAGCAACTTGTCTGTTCCCCTTCCCCCAATTCCCCAGCACTGTTCCCATCCCCCCAATTCCCCAATAAAAATTAAAAAAAAAAATGTGTATTTTAAAAACGATTCTTTAAGGTCCCCATTCCATTTATTCTTTAATTTGACTATACTTGTGGGCTACTTGCTGACTTCACATTGGCTGTGCCTCAGAACACCAATCTACATTTGTGATTAAAGCTGCTAAAATTTCAAGTTGCTAAAATTTCAGTAAGTCATCTTTTTCCTCCTTAATTTTTGCCTTATCTGCGTGGTAGTGGCTTAAAAATATTGTTAAACAGAATGGATTTAATATGCTAACCTATAATTTTTTGGATAATCTAATTAAGATTGTGATAATGATAACAAAAAATCATATAATATGGTAGTATGCTTTATAGCATGAAAAGTATGAACTGTAGCAAAGGAGTAAAATTAAATTCCATTTATATGCTTGGTTTTTCTATACCTTTCCCTATATGTTTGCTGTGTGTTCCGAGGAGTAAGAATTAACACAAGGAGTAAGAATCATAAAAAAACAAATAATTTTTCTATAATTCATGTAAAGTTTGTGGAATGGTATTGTGAATTGTGTGTTTTGTGAGAAAAAAGCAGCGTTTTTAGAGGAGGAGAGGAGCAGTTGTGCTGGGCTGTCTTCAGTGTCCTGGTCTTTGCTTTTTGGAAACAAAGTCTGGCATTTGGTGTGAAAACCTTTGGAACTTTATAAATATTGACCATTCAATGGTACTTAGCTATCAAATAAGTTTGGTTTTTTTTTTGTTGTTGTTGTTTTTACAAAATGTAGCATTTAGCTGGTATTTATTAATTATTCACTGCATGACTAGAAGTGTTCCTGAATGATACTGATTTAATCTTTTTTAAAAAAATATTTTTATTGGGAAATTGGGGAAGGGAACATTGTATTTTTCCAGGACCCATCAGCTCCAAGTCAAGTTGTTGTCCTTCAATCTTAGTTGTGGAGGGTGCAGCTCAGCTCCAAGTCTAGTTGCCATTTTCAATCTAGTTGCTGGAGGGTGCAGCCCACCATCCCATGCAGTAGTCGAACCGGCAACCTTGTTGTTAAGAGCATTCACTCTCACTAGCTGAGTCACCCGGCTGCCTGTTGGCTGCTCAGCTTGGGCACAGCTCATTGGCCCTTGTGGAAATCAAACCAGCAACCCTGTTGCTCAGAGCTCACGCTCTAACCAACTGCACCATCCGGCCAGCCCGATACTGACTTAATCTTAAGGTTAGATTGAAGACCATGTTAGAAAATCTTTGAGATTTGGAGTGTTCTGGATAAAGTTCTTTGTCACATGCCATGTAGTCATTAATAAAAACTAAGTTCAGTTCTGTGTTACAGGAGCTTAAACTGCTTACTATTGTGTATATTTAGGAACAGTTTTTATAGATAAAATTCCAAATTTACCACTGTCACTTTAAGAATAGAAAGATGGTAAGGAAGATGCATGGCATCTATACTCCTTGATTTTTAGGCCTTAGACCTCGAAGTGCCTGCCTTGGAAGGAAAAGAAAACAGGAGGTAACAAAAAGAATAGAATGATTTTACTGGCCAGTAAATTTTGCTATACTTCTTAGGTCAGGGTACTCACAGTGTAGTACCGATGTCATGTGCCTAATTAATCCTTACCACCCGATTCTAGTTAGAAGATAATTGCTGTGCAATTCCTTTGTTTTAAAGTTTCAGGAATTCATAAGAGCTGGGTGTCTTAGCAATAGGTAGAGGTTTTTCTTTTCTAGGATATTTGATTCTTGAGATGCTTCTCCTGGCCTTAATGGGCTTCTTAGAGAAACGGTCAGGTCTTCATGGGTGAATTCCCACTACTGCACTACAAAACCCTTCAGTTTGGCCCTTTGAGAGTGAGAATCTAGTCACAGTACTTAGATTGGTTGCTTAGGGACATATTATAAATAGAACAGATTTATTGTTATAAAAACACATCTTAGGGAATAGTAATTGATGAACATGAATATAGATGGGAGTTGGGTTGACTAGTGTTATTTTCTTGAGGTAGAGTTGATATGTTTACTTTGGTTTTATTTAGACAATAAAACTAAAATAAATAAAACTTAACAGGCCAAATAAAATCACTATAAAATTTCCTTAATCATAAATGTCACAGATGAAGTCTGCAAGGGATCTGTGTTTTACTTGATTTCTTCATGTTTTTTTCTAGACTGCATGGTGATTGTTCATAGAATTTTCCCATTGGCAAATTTAATAATTGATAGGAACAGAATGCAAACAATCAAAAAAATACTGTCCATTTGAACTTGGTAGGTGAAAAATGGGAACTCAATATTCCTAGTCAAAATCTTTAACAATAGCTTGATATAAAACCAGCTATTGAGACCATACTATTTTGTTGACTTTATTCTTGGCTGGACCAACAAACTTCACTAGATAGTTAAGTTTATACAAGAGTGGAAAGGAGCCAGACTTAAGCTAAACCACTTGGAAAATTATTCCTATAGAGTTTATCTTTTAAAAGATTTTGGAGTATTGGGATTCAAGTTGAAGATTTGTCCAAGGAATTGGGTTAAGGCTGAAACACTAGAATGTCAGGTAAGAATGTTTACTATCAGGCTCTTTGATAGATTGTCCATGGTGAAAAGAGGGGCTGCTGGCTGTTGGCAGTCCTACTGAACTTTCCTAGGACTTCGCTGAAGCTTAGCTCCAGGGTTGTAAAAATCTATTGAAAGGAGTGAGCCTGTGTTGGCCATTTGTGTGATGATCATAGGGGAAGGAGCAACTAAAATTTTGTTTTTTTCCAACCATTATTCTGAAAGTGGGAAAGAGATAAGCAGATAGGAGTTCAGTGTTTTATAGAGAATAGTGTATAGGTGGTATTTTTTGTAGTCTACATCAGTGTATTTAAAAATAATTTTAGGGCTTCTTGCCTTCAGTATTGTAGACTTTCAGACTTGATACCGCATAGGCCTTTACTTTCTAGCATACCTTCTTCTTTTTTTAATTGGGGAACAATGTGTGTTTTTCCAGGACCCATCAGCTCCAAGTCAGGTAGTTGTTTCAATCTAGTTGTGGAGGGCGTGGGGATCGAACCAGCAACTTTGGTGTTATGAGCACTGTGCTCTAACCAACTGAGCTAACCGGCCGCCCCATTCCATCTTTTGTTTATTGGTATTTCTGTGTGAATATTTTTCCTTAAGTAAGTTATCTCTTTCTTTTTTGGCCTTGGTATATTTAGGACTCCAAAATAATATAAAATTTAGCATGGCTCATCATTTTCATTGGTCATTTTATTTAACTTAGTGTTGAATATGCTTTATGCAGAAAAAGATATTATAGTACTCTTCAGATGGACTTTGATATGGATTATCTGATTTTCTATGCTAAACCAGAATGTGTTTATGTATTAGAAATGACATTCTCATCTTTTTTTTTTTTAAGCTGAACCATCCTGCCACCTGTTGGCAGCTCAGCGGCTGCTCAGCTCGGGCCGGGAATCGAACCGCTGTTGCTCAGAGCTCACACTCTTGAGCGAGCTCTTAACCAACTGAGCCACTCGGCCGGCCCATTCTCATCTTTTTTGAAGGGTAGTTTATATGAAGTTATTTCTAAGTTATCTAAATAAGTGGGAAGTTATAGTCAAGTCATTCCTCTATTATTCCTATAAATTTGTTTATTGGTGCATGGTTTGGTAGCATGAGTATATTGTTTTTGTCTTGTCTTTTGGTGATATTGAGTCAAGTCAGGTAGTGAATAATACTTGAGATTTCAGGAGGGTGATTTCTCTCTGGATGGAAGAAAAATAATGCTGTGGAAAAGGCAACAATAGTTTACTCCCTAACCAGTTTCACTCCTTTACCTTACTTACCTCACTATTTTGTATTTAGCAACCCAAATTAGTTCTACTTTTAAAACTAATACACGAATGTGGTCTATATAATATAATTGAAAAATAATTATTGAGCATCTTACTATGTGCTGACATTCTAGTTTTAATATCTGAATCCTCTGCAGTGCCTTCTCAGGTCCTGGTACAAAAAGTATTGGAGAAAATGCAGTGTTCTAAAATCAACTGCTGAACAGCTAGGCTATTTTCTGTAATTAAATAGTGACATTATTATTGCGCTTCTAAATATTAGAGTTTAATTCATGAAAAAATGACATTTATGAAACTGAGATTACAGTTTTAAATGCAGCAACTAATATTTAGATACCTATTATATTGTTGAAGATATTGCTGTGAATAAGACGTGGTCCTTCACATTCTGGGTAGGAAAGGCGGAGAGACAGTCAAGTAAAAGCACTTTTCGATTTACTTAAGAAAGTGATTGTTGATGTGATCAACTGTCACTAGTTGTCTACAACTGTCAATAGAGTCTCCTTTAGATTGAGTTGCCTGGGGAGGTCTCTGAGGAGGTGGGATTTAAGCTGAGGAGGAAGACAGCCATGTGAAAATCTGGGTAGGTACATTCTATGGAGAAAGGAACAGACAGCTAGTGCAAACATGAAAAAGAACTTGAATTTTTCACAGAATAAAAACTACTTATTGGAATATGAAATATACAAAGAAGTGCTCAGGGTGTGGATTTAACATTTTATTTTGAAATTAAAAAATACAATTTTGCATAATGTTCATCCAGATTCCCCCAATTTTAAGATTTTATTACATTTGCTTTATCTTCTCTATGTATGTATTATTGTTTTTCTCAGAAACCTGTGAGTCTAATTTCTAAACATAATGCCATTTTACCCTTTAATGTTTTAGTGTATGTCTTCTAAGAAAAAAAGATATTCTCTTATAAAACTACCTTAAAATGATAAAGTCAGGGAATTACTACTGGTGGAATCTAAGGTCTTAGTCAGAATTTTCCAGTTATCTTGCTGATATTTTTATAGCAAAAAAGAAAATATTCTGGTCCAGGATCCAATCCAGGATCACAGATTGTATTTAGTTCCCATGTCTCTTTAGTGTCCCTCAATAACAGCTCATCAGTCTGGAATAGCTTTTCTTGGTCTTTCATGGCTATGATGCTTTTGAAGCGTATGGACTCTTGTAGAATGCCCTTCAATACCAATCTGAGAAGTTTCCTCATGATAAGATTTATCTTTACCACAAAGTGATGATAACTGTCCTCACTCAGTCCATCATATTAGAGAGCACATAATACAAGTTTATCTCATTACTAGTGATGTTAGTTTTATTAAAGGAAGGTGGTTTCTGCCAAGTTTCTCCTTTGTAAAGTTGCTACTCCTCTGTAATTTATATGTATTTTTCTGTGGGGAGAACTCTGAGACTATGTAAATAGCATTTTTTTTCATTAAACTTTCATTCACTGGTATTAGAATTCATAAATTCTTTCTTGAAATAATTATTGTGACACATTTATAATCAGACTGCTTTGCTAAGGAAAATCTAATACATGAAGGTAGATTCTAAGCTTCCTTACTCACTGAATCACAGGGGTATTTTGCTATTGTCATTTGTCTCATTTATGCTGCTTTAGGGTTGGGGAAGGTGTGTTATTCCTATATCTCTGAGAATATACCCTGACTTAGGGACAGAGAGGCACAACTTGCCTGGTTTCCAAGTCTCTAAGCTACGCAAGCCCCAGAGATGCCCTACTTTCTGGTGGGCTGAGTAGGGTTTTGGGCATGGGGGGAGCTCATAGTTAAAACACACCAACCGTCTTTATCATTGAACCAGCCCTGAATATTTGGGAACTTTTGTTGCTACAAAGAACTTTAGAACTAGTCAGGACCCAAGGTATGCAGTAATGAATTCAAGTTCATACTTTCTGGCACATCTGGCTATTATCAAAGCCCTCCTTATAGTCTTCTGGGGATGAGGGAAGGGGATTGCTTTCTATCTTAGATTAGGATTACTCTCCCTACTTGCTTCTCTTTACATTACACAGTTACATATGTTCGGTAGCAGGGGGGATGTCTGCAGTTAGAATCTACTTCCATTAGAGGTAGTTGGCTGTTCTCTGAGTTTTGGCTTTTTTTTTCTTTTTCTCCAAGGGAAATGAGCAACTTTTGTATTCTGGCTCTCAGTGTAAAATACATAAATATTAAACAATTAAAAACTTGAGCAATCATTCAGCGTACATGTAGTGCAGACCCCCTAGAGGGATTTAGGAGAAAAGGTAAATCATTTATCATTACATTGGTTTATTCTTTGTGATAATCTTCTTTAATCTTGTTTTTCTCTATTAAAAGACGTTGGATCTTTATTCTGAGCGGTTAGGTGAAAACAGCTGTTTGTATCAGATAACAGTGTAGGGAAATGGTATAAATGCAGAAAACAATGTTACTGGCAGCATTACTAGCCAGGGGAATAGGAAAGAAAAATTTTATCTTGCTAAAATTTATAGGAAAAAGATGGGTTTGGTGTTTTAAAAATCTACCTAAGATATTTAGCTTGTTTGTGGTTAATACTTGGGTGTAAGTATTAACTATATCGATATCTGAAGGCAGAGAGATATGTATGTAGTTGAGACTGACTGTTTCCAGGGGATTTGCAGGATTTCTTGAATTTTGGCCTTAGGATATGTATTTCTTTCGCCTCTTTCATGCACATCTTGCTTTCTGGATCAAATATTTTGGTTATCATTTAATGATTTCTTAGCATCCCTTTTTAAAATTTCGCCACTATTTAGTTATTGTTTAACCACTGTTAGTGCCTTTTGCCACATGCATGCCATTGAAATGAATTCTCTTTTGTTATAATGGGTGCACATAAATCCACTTTTCATGAGCAGTTGTGTTTTTTCTTTTGCTTCCTTAGTAACAGTGTTCATTATAGCAAAAAAGAAAATATTCTTGAGATATAATTCACATACTGTACAATCTACCCATTTAAATTATACAATTCGGTGATTTTTAGTATTTTCATAGAATTATGCAACCATCACCATAATCAATTTTAGAACATTTTCATCACCTCACAGAGAAACCCTGCACCCTTTATTAATTCTCAGTTCTTTTACCTTCCTCATCCTTCACCCTAGCAGTAAACAACCAGTAATCAACTTGTTACCTGTATAGATTTGTCTGTTCTGGATATATCATGTAAATAGAATCTTATAATTTTTTTTCGTGACTGGCTTCTTTCACCAGCTTAATGTTTTAAAGGTTCATCCATGTTGCAGCATGTGTCTGTACTTCATTCCAAATCACAGCCTGTTGTATGGGTAGACCACAAGGTGTTTTTTTATGATTAAATGTTTTCGGTCTTGACCTTCTTGTAGGCTGTGGTAATAGCTGTGTGTGTGACGTCTTACAGTTGCTTTTTGACAGCACTACAATATGCATTATTAGGATTCTTCCACTTTTTACAACATTTCCCTCTAGTTCCCTATCTCTGGGAATAGGGTAGACTTTTGTCAACCATATTTTTAATAGTTGAACTTGAACTGTTGGGTAAGTTAACTATGCATGGTTAATATACATTTTAGTTATATTAGCATGGCTAATATAGCCCCTGGCAACCACCTTTCTCTGAATTTGACTATTCTTATGTACCTTATGTAAGTGGAATCATAAATATTTGTCCTTTTTTTAACTGGCCTAGTCCACTTAGCACAATGGCCTCAAGGTTCATCAATGTTGTAGCATGTATCAGAATTTCCTTNTGTGTGTGTATATATATATATATATATATATATATGTATATATATATATATATATATATATATATATATACTACATTTTGCTAATTCATTCATCCATTGATACATACTTGGGTTGCTTCTACTTTTTGGCTATTGTTAATAAGGATTCTGTGAATATGAGTGTTTAAATATCTTGTTCAAACCCTACTTTCAAATTCTCTTGGGTATATATATCCAGAAGTGGAATTGTAGGATCATATTGTAATTCTATTTTTAATTTTGGCGGGAACTGCCATACTATTTTTCATGGTGACTGCACCATTTTACATTCCTACCAAACAGTGCACAAGGGCTTCAATTTCTCTACATCCTTGCTAACCCTTGTTACTTTATGTTCTTTCTCTTGCCTTTTTTTTTGTTTGTTTGTTTTTTTTTGTTGCTAGTAAGCCATCATAATGGGCGCCTGGTTTTCCTAATGATTAGTGCTGTTGAGAATATATAATGTGCAAATATTGTATGGGTTGCCTTTGTACTCTGTTGATAATGTCTTTTGATGCATAGCGCAAATGACTATTTTTTTTCTTTTCTTGCCTCTGCTTTTGTGTCATATCCAAGAAATCATTAACTCAATGCTTTGAAGCTTTTGCTCTATATTTTCTTCTAAGGGTTGTATAGTTTTAGCTCTTACATTTAGGTGTTTTATCCACAGTTTAGGATTTTGATTAATAAAGACTGAAGAGTTGTTGAATAAAACTTTCTTCTTGCCAGCTGTCTTGTTTGCTGCCATTTTGGTTATTGGTCAAAGTCCTAGTATTAAAAACAGTATTTAATAGTACCATTTACTTAGCAGTTTCCTCTTTCTGCTTCCCTTTTCCCCTTCCTTTCTGTTTCTCATGTCGTTTTATAGTAGAGGCTTTACAATGATGGTGTTTGTACTAGCGGTTTTAAAAGACCCAGAAAATTTTCTTTAAACCTGCCTATGTTAAGCTGCTACATATCACATATTATGCAAACAACATTTTGTATTGTATTCTTTTCTGTCCTTTTAAAGCAATAATTGTGTAAGTATTGTCTGTAGGGACCAGCAGATTGGGTGCACTGGAGGGAATGATGGTGCTGTTAGGAACTATGATGGTATTGTTTGGGTAGGTACATTGTAGGATGAAGTTGGTTAAATTATAATTGTGTAGACATAAGTATTATTTTACACTATAATTTATTTTTAAAGGATTTGGACGTGGCAGAGGGAGAGGGGCAGGAAGATTCTCAACCCAAGGCATTGGGTAAGTCTTAGCCATCCTATTTTTGTAATTATTTCCTTTTCTAGTTGTTACTCTAAGATTTTCCTTTCTCTGTTCTGTACCCAATTTATCCTGGTGAGAAAACAGTAAAACAAAATAATACAAATAAAATTGTATTGCAGTAGGCCTTAGAGCAGAGTTTCATGCCCTAGCTCTGTGGACATTTTGGATTGGATTGGGTAATACTTTGTTGAAGTGGCCAGGTGTCCTTTAAGTTGTAGGATGTTTAGCATCCCTGGCCTCTCCCTGATATTGGGTTGTCGGAAAAGTCATGACGCATTTTTGCAACGAAAAACATAGAAAAAGTACGTCATGACTTTTCCGATAACCCAATAGATGCCAGCAGCACCCCTCTCAAGTTGAGACAACCAAAAATGTCTCCTCCGGAGCAAGGTGCACCATCACCCCTAGCTGAAACCACTGCATAAGTATTGTTGGTAAATCCACCAATTGTCCTTGAGTGGTAAGTAAATGTAGTGTTTGTTTATGTAAACGTGGTAATTTTTTCCCCTGAATTGTAATAGTGAAGGGTGACCATACTCTTAGTAAAAAAGTGGTAAAACCAGTTGTTTATTCATTATTTATTACTGTTTTTGTTTTTTTTTTTTCCAGTTTTTGCTGGCTGCTTTTAAAACATTAATTAGCTCCTCCTGGATTTTTAGAAAAGTTTTTAAGCACCTTACAAAGCCATATGTAGATGCCTGTCTAGAAAGGAAGGGAGTCATTCAAGGAATAGCCCTTGTTTCTCCATTGCTTCAGGGCAGGACTGTTGGGGCTCATTGCCTTCAGGTGCTAGCTACCTCCTGCTGTGTCTGTTTTTTACCTGATCTCCCTGTAGACAAAGGGAGATGGAAACAAAGGGAGCAAACACACGTTTTTAAAGCCCAGTAGCTTTAAACTATTTTTGTGGATTTTACTTTCAGAAACACTCTTTTGTGATTAAAAAAAAATAATAATTGTCAATGAGATAACTCAATAAAGCTCGAAAAAAAAATCTGTTGTGAAAATTTTAGAGGTAGCATTTAATTTGGCCCTAGTTAGACCTCTGTATCATGGGTCTTGAGGATTTTAATTAAAAAAGAAAAAAAAAAGAGGTACTGAACAAAATATTTTTATTTACTTTTAAAAAAAAATTATGTTCATTGTTTCTATACAAAAGGATCATATACATCTGTTTTAAAAGGTTCAAAGCCAATCATTGATTCTGACTTGGGAAGGAAAGACTCGTTGCCTATTTAAGTCTGGCTTTAATTTTCAGGGGAGCTTTAAATAGCGCTCCTATACTGCCTAGAATAATTATGTTTCCACACCTGCTTTAGGATGCAGAGGACAGCAATTTAGGGAAATAGGGGTATTATATAAGAGTGCGTGGAAGGTTCATAGGCAGCCTCTGCTTTTCAGAAGATCTACATCCTAGTGGCCAGAGGAATTAGCTATAATTGAATAAGAGAAGGTGGGTGAAGTTTCCCATAGTGGCTATTAGAAAGGACAGAGCTTGTTTTGGGGAAGATGATGTACAGTTAATTTTGTGAGTTTGGTGATTGTTTCATTTGTCTTTATTCTTTATTTCAAACCCCAGAACATTTAATCCTGCAGACTATTCAGATTCTCCATCTATAGATGGGTGTGGGACAAAACCAGTAGTTTGGGAAGCTGCTCAGAATGGCGCAGCAGAGGGAAGTGGTAAGTGTCTATTCTAGTCAGAGATGTGTTTTAAATGTTTGAGCTGTTAACATACATACAAAGATGACATCAAAGTGTGCCATTGGAGAATGATAAAAAACATCCTGCTGTCCTACTTCTGAGACTACTATTAGCCAGTTCTTACACCTCCAAAGTCTCACTTACAAATTTCATTGATGATAAGGTATTTGATTTTTCTCTTCTGCACTCTGAGGAAGAGGTTATAATTAGTCTGTGTAAGTCAGCACAAACCCACGCTCAGATCTCAGTGTGTCAAGGATTTTTAAAGAATTTAATTTTATTAAAAAAAAATTTAATAAAAATTACAGTTGACATTCAATATTATATTAGTTTCAGGTGTACAGCTTAGTGGTTATGAAGTGATCCCCTGATAAGTCTGGTACCCCCCGACAGCGTGTCTCAGGGATTTATAGAATTTCTTAGGAGAATATTTGTTACTGAAAGTACTTAACATTCCCAATGGTGGACACTAAATTTGGCCAGATAAAGTGGTAGATATAGATGGGTTTGGGGCAACAATTGCTTTTGCATGATTTTCTGTATCCTGCTGTTTTTTTAATTTGGGAATTGGGTGAGGGGAACAGCGCTGGGGAATCGGGGGAAGGAGAACAGAAAAGTTGCTGTTGTTTTGTTCTTTAGTCTAGTTGTGGAGGATGTTGCTTCACTGGCCCAAGCTGGCACCATCATTGCGCTCTTCCGGGAGAGGCAGATTAGCCGCTCATGGCGGCTGCTGGCCGCTCACGCTGGCTGCCGGCTGCACATGGTAGTTTATGGCAGCCCACTGCAGCAGGGGACTGCAGCCTACGCCGTTGCTGGCGACCCACGGCAGCCCAGCTCCATGTTGAGCTGTTGTTCAGCATCTTAGCTGTAGAGGGCATTGTCACTGGCCCTCATATGTGGGATCCGAACCGGGGCCCTCTGGCATCCCAAACCAGTTCTTAACCAACGCGCCACTCGGCCGGCCCTGTATGCTGCTGTTTTTGGATTATTTCTTTTCTGAAATTAATGGGCAGATACTTGTTAATTAGCATGTTGATGTAATAGAGCTCTTTGGAGGATTTATTCATGATTTTATATATATATATATATATAAACTACTGTGATTATATTTATAAAGACATAATCTGACACTTTCATATCACATCAACCCTGGTCAGAAAATAAGGCAGTGCCACCATCACAGAAGGATAATCATTGAACTAGAAATCAAAGATACTGTAGAGATGGGCCGGCC
>NW_017731941.1:731788-788386 GCF_001890085.2 Hipposideros armiger
AAAAAAAAAAAAAAAGATACTGTAGAGATGATCAACAAATGTTATAAATGGTAATTTGAAAATGTTATAAATGTTAAAATGGTAATTTATAAATGGTAAAATTGATAAACTTACTGTGAGTTTGATAGGGAAAGAAGAGAAAAAGCATAAATGGTTGTAAGAATGAGAAAAGGAATACTGATATTAATTTATAATTAATTGCTCTAATAGTTATAATTAATATAGATATTAAAAGATCATAGGAAGGTTCTAGATGTCAATTTTGTGCTAACATTTGAAATTATACATTAATCTCACTCTTCAACACAGATGTAGAAGTCTTAAGCCAAAATATTGGAAAACAATTCAGTAAGATAGAAAAAGGATAATTCATCATGGTGATGTTAAATTTACACCTGGTATTCAAATTTGTTTAGCATTTAAAATCAGTCAACTCCTACATAATATATTAAAGAAAATAGAAGACTTAGGTTCACACAAGTGTTCATAGAAGCATAACTCGTAATAGCTAAAAAGTGGAAACAAACCAGATATCTTTCAGAGGACGAATGGATAAGTAAAATGTGGTATATCATTCATACGATGGAATATTCATTCTGCCATAAAAAGGAACGAAGTACTTGATACATGGATGAACATTTAAAACATTATACAAAACGAAAAGAACCATCATAAAAGACTATATATTTTATGTTGTATGATTTCATTTATCTGAAATGTCCAGATTAGGCAAGTAGTTAGAGACAGAAAGAAGATTGGTAGTTGCCAAGGGCCAGGAATGTTTGGGGAAAATAGATACAAATGGGTTCAAGATTACTTTCTGGAGTGATGAAAATATTCTGGGATAGATAGTCCTGATTGTTGCACAGCTTGTGACTATATTATTATAAAAATTACTTATCTGTGCATTTTATTTTTATTTATTATTATTATTATTAGTAGTAGTAGTAGTTACAAAACAATGCAATAGTTATCCTTTTCACCCCTCACGTATAGTTAAAATGTCCATACTGCCTAAAGCAATATATAGATTCAATGCAATTCCTATCAAACTACCAAGGGCATTTTTCACAGAAATAGAAAATATCTGTGCACTTTCAAAGGGCGCATTTTATGCTGTGTGAGTTATATCTCAGCAACTCAAAAACAATGAGCATTATTCACCCTTTTAACAGAATAAAGGAGAAAATTAATATTATTTCAATAAGGAAGGCATTTGACAAAACCCAACACCCATTTTTGATTTTTTTATAAAGCCAGGCAAATCTGGAATACAAGGAAACTTCCTTAACCAAATAAGGGAAATCTATGAAACTTACTGTAAACATTACAGTTAATGGTAATTTGTGAATGTTTTCCCCCTTCTTCCTTCTCTGGTCTCCTATTTCTCCTCCTTCCCCTCATTCTTATTTAGAGTAGCAGATTCCTTGCTGAAAAACATTTAGATAAGCAAATTGTGTTTGCAGAGTACAGAAAAGGATGTCTGTTTAACTGGAGTGGGTGCTGGCTATTTTTCTAGAGGCCTCACAGAATAGTGTTGTCTTGTTGATAACACAGAGTTCTGAGTTCAGCCCTCAGTGTTCCAGCCTCAGAAATCCGACTCCTCACATTATAGTAAGTTCATTCCTTAGAGGCTGACTGGCACTAACCAAAATAGAAAGACTGAAGGAAAGTCAGAATGTTTATTTATAAATTTACTTTAAAAATATACCTGTTAAATAGTTTGGAATGCTTTCTTTGACATATGGGAAGGGAGCTCAGTGAACCTGGGAATGAGAACAAGAGTAGTTGATATAAATTGAACATTCAAGGACCATCTTTCTAATAAGATTCATACTTTAGTCACAGTGGCTTGTCAGAGTATGGATTGCAGTAATTTCCCTCAGATGCATAGTATATACTGAGCTTTGATGCTTTCATTTCTCTGTTTAATTTGCTGACCAGTTTTTTCTGATGAATACCTTAATTGTGATATGTTAAAACCTTCCATTTTACATTGATCCACAGAACTGGCATCAAATGCTCAAAATGTAGCTCAGAATCTGCCAAACAAAAATTCTTATGGACACAAAGGTATGAATGTTTAAATATTTAAAATATTTCCTTAGTTGAGAATTTTATAAAATGCTTACAGTATCTGCTATCTTCCATTTTCATCAAGGCTAGCTAATCCATCAGATGTTTATCATTTATATTTTTACAAGTACTAGATAAAATAATTATCAGCTTTTGATTATGGAAGTGTTTTTCAGATTGGTCTTCAAGGCACCACATATTTTTGCATCATTTTCCTTTTTTCTACATGGCCACCTTATATGTGCTTTTGATACACTATTATCAAGTTAAGTGGAACATTAAGCATACATCTCAAATTTATTGTTTTAAACTGAAAATCAATTAATGTCATTGAAGTTTTCATATATGTTTGAGGTATAGGCCTATAATGGGGACCAATCTCTTAACTGTAAAATTCTAATGTTCCAAACTAGGATTGGGACCTGACCCTGTATTCTTCTATATCTAAAGTCTGGTATTTGTTATAGTCTATTACGAGAGTCGGGTACTGCAACAACTTGGTCCTGGCTTCTGACATGTGGCTTTCTCCTCTTTTGCCTGCCATACCACTTTACCATGTTGCACTTCTTACAACTACATATGTGTCTGTGTGTGTGTAGGCTTCTGCCCGCCCAATTCTGCATGTCTAAGTTTGTGTTTTAATTATTTTCATAATACTTTTCTCTAAGTGGTAGGCCAGTCTCTTTACATATAATGTATAAGGAAGTATGTTTTAACTTAATACCATTGAATTGTACACTTAAAAATGATTATATAGTAAATTTTATGTTACAAGTATTTTACCATAACTTAAAATTTTTTGGAAAAGAAAGTGTGTTTTAAACTTTAGTATGTTTCTAATTTTTTATGTGTAGGTTTTTGTAATGCCTCATCATTGTTTCTTTCCCCTGGAATATCCCTTCGTTATGTATCTGTTTATTCATCTATTTTTCCGCCTTCAGTTTTTTGTTTTTTTTTAAAGATTTTTATTGGGGAATTGGGGGAAGGGGAAGTTGATGTCGTTTTGTTCTTCAGTCTAGTTGTGGAGGATGTTGCTTCACTGGCCCAAGTTGGCATCATCATTGCGCTCTGCTCTGGCGAGGCAGATCAGTCGCTGGCTTCTGGACGGCCGCTCACTGCGGCTACTGGCTGCTCACGCTGGCTGCTGGCTACATACGGTAGCCCATGGCAACCCACTGCCACAGGGACTGCAGCCTACGCTGTCGCTGGCGACTCATGGCAGCCCAGCTTCATTCAGGTTGAGCTGTTGTTCAGCATCTTAGCTGTGGAGGGCAGTGTCACTGGCCCTCACATGTGGGATCCGAACCGAGGCCCTCTGGCATCCCAAGCAAGTTCTTAACCATCGCGCCACTCGGCTGGCCCCGCCTTCAGGTTTTTTTGCTGTGCTTTATCTAACCCCATAGCTTTCTCCTACTATTCTAGCTTTCATTAATTTCTTTGCCTCCAAATTCCAGTGTATTTATCAGCTTCATGTAATTTACCATTCATGTGATTTATCCCTCACAAAATTTTTAATTGGCTTTCCAATGAGATATGACTTTAGTACCTAGCATTATGCTTAACATGTAGATTTTTAACCCAGTATTGGCTGGTTGATGATTGATGAGGGGGTTGTAAGGAAAATTCCACTATAAATGGTTTTCCTTTTATCACTTTAGATGCCTTGAAAGTGAAAGTTTTAGGAATGATTTTTGAGGCCTTGAAATTGTTCTGTGTCTTGATTAGAATATTCCTAAAACTGCTTAGTTCGAACCTGCTTTTTGTAGAATTTGTTAATCTTTAAATTAGAAAACTGTCTCCTATGATGAATTTGACAACATGAGCATAGGGCACGTTGGATGGAGGTGGCACCAAGAACACTAAACTGAGTTTAGTTGTGAACTTTTAAAACTTATACATGTAGTTAGAGAAAAGTCTGGAAGGAAATACATCAAAAGACTAGAGATTATGTATTAGTACTTAAAAGAACATCATATTGTAGAAAGAAGATAGAGTGAAAGGTGGGTGGACTGCTTGCCTTAGATTCATTTAGCCTCGCATACAGTGTGCTAAGTAAGAGACCTGTGCAGAGGTCTACAGAACAAGGTTCTCTAGCACCGGTTTCCAACAGAGACTAATTGTACTTTGTGTTTTTTTTCACTTAAACTATTCTTTCTACTTTTGTTAAAGAAAATATGTTAATTCAAAGAGATGTTATGAATTTATGTGCGTAAACTCATATTTGCTTTATGACATCTCTGGAGAAATTATGGAAACCATTTAAAGATATGAGGAGTGAGCCAATACAGAGGATCAGATTGCCAGTTCAGGTATTGAAATCTTTCTCTATCAAGCCTTACTATTAAGAGCTGAGCCTTGAACAACACAAGGGTTAGTGGTGCTGACCACCCGACGGTGGAAAATCCCTGTATAACTTAAGTTGGCCCTCTACATATGTGGAATTTCAACCATGGATTAAAAATGCTGTTGACCGCGGAACAACATGTGTTTGAACTGCACAGCTCCACTTACATGAGTTGTTCAAGAGCCAAAGGATACATGTAACGAAAGGCACACAAGAGCCAAAAGGCACACAAGAGCCGGGAGTGCATCTACCCACGTTCTTCCTTCCTCTAATATGCCCTGTGATCCACAATAATAGACGAGGTGTCTAAGTAATGTGTGTATGCTTTTCACACGGCATGTTTTCAGTTTGGAAACATCTCCCCTTTTTACCCATATAATGTCATGTCTTAGGTGATATTTTACAGGGAGCCATGCTCCATAAATCCATAGATTCTACATTTGTTTGCCTCAACCGATCCTGTTGTAAATTAGGGACATCCTATTGAAGGCATTCTATCAACGACTCTTTTCCTAGATAACGTCACCCATTTGTTTATGAGGTGGTTGGTTTTTAGGTTACTGACATGATTCCAAGAAAATTAGATCTGGCTACCTGCCTGTTTTTCTCAGGAGTGTGCCCCTCCTTCTCTCTTTCTCCTTTCCACATACAAACCTCATTGTAGGTCAGAAGTTCAACTCATTTCTTCCCATTGAAGGAACTGAATGAAAACATTCACAATCCTGCTTGCTGGGGGTGGTTATAGTTAATATTTTGGTGTATTTTAAAACCATTTTCTGTAGGTATGTGTTTGCACATATGCTTTAAAGTAGTGGGCCTATATTTATACAGAATCTCGAAGTACTAAAGTCATGATTTTTTTAACACCAATGTTTTTCTTTAAAGCTTAATTGTTTTATGGATGATTGTTCTCTGAGAACTGTTTGAGTATATCCTCTGTACCTGCTCATGAGGAATTGTAGCACCAGCCTTTATTATGAGCAGCATTAATGTTCAGCTTTGCTGGAGACCTATTACAAAACTACCCAGTGGAGCTAATATCTTATTAAAAAAAAAAAAGGACACTTCTCTAAATTTGATAATTCAGTAATTGACCTGAAAAGGTCCAAGGCAGACCTGCTTTTATTGAATTCTGTTCTTTTAAAAAATTCTTTATGTAAGGAATGATCTCATTGTTTAATGTACATGTTTGTGCTGTGCCCATACTATCTTACTCATGGTAGAATTGCCTGGATATGATCTACATTGAAGCAGAATTAATTTGAGATGTTGCTTTGAGTTTATGTGGATAGTACCTAGCCAAGTTGCATTTGAAAACATGATGAATTTTATTGAGAATAGATTAAGAACTTCATATTTCTTGGATTGTAAACTAAATTGCTAATGAGATATATGATAACATCTTGTGCAGTACACAAATAGAGAATCATTTGGAATCAGGTGATATTTGACTTTATGGTGTAAGCTTGATTGTTGTCAACAGGGGCCTGGAAGAATTCTGTGGAAGAGTGGACAACAGAAGACTGGACTGAAGATGTAAGTGTTTAGTATCCGATCAGACCCATCTTTCTTTGGATTCTGGTAGGGGCATGCATATTTTGAATAAAGCTTGACATATCATATGGTTGTTCTTGGCTCTTTTTCAGACATCTGTGATTACCATGTTTGATTTTTTTTTTTTTTAAAGCAGATGCTTCTCAGAAGGAGGTTGGTGTTTTTAGATTTTTAAGAAACTTGGTTTTAAAGTGGCCACGTAAAAATCACCAGGTGTTAAATAGGACTGAAATAATTTTGTAGCTTATGTTTGTTTTGTTTGGCCTGATAATCAACTAATGCTTTTGCCCTGGCCTGTAAACTATTAATTATTCTTTATAACACTTTTATTAAAGGGGAGAGTCTATGTTTTAGGTCACATTTGAAATTAACCTGAATAAGTCGTTCTGGTTCTAGGCCCAACTTCTTTCCCTTTCATCTAGACTGGCTCTTTTTTTGGTATTCATTTATTCCAGACATTTTTAAGTATACTATACTAGCTTCTGGGTAGTGTCAATCTTAAATAAGTTCTGGGTTTAGCACAAGCTGTTCTTTGATAAAAATATTTAATTTGAAAAAGAAAAAGAACTGAACTAGTGCTATACCATATTTTATACCATTTATCTGTTTGACTCTCAAGGTCAAGAACCAGATGCCATGTACATGATAGAGAGTTACAGCAGACATTGGGAGGGAGAAAATAAAGGAGTTACAAGCATTGACCTTCAAAATCACATAATTGACCCAGATTTTGAGATGATTTTTTCCCTATGTCCCATTTTGTATTCAAAAGTATTTAAAAACAAAACAAAGCACCAAACTGCAGTTACGCTTCCTTTCTTTTTTAGCAGCATTATATCTGGCTCGTCAGGAAGTGAGCTGGGTTGGGTATGAGGAAGGAGGAGAATAGATATGCTCATCTGATTGGGATTTATGACAGTTAGGATATATTTTCATTTCTGCCACATACTAACCGTAAGTTCTTGGAGTATGATGTCACTGGGCTTCTACTACCTGTAACATGAGGAAGCTGGACTAGATGGGTGGTTATTTGAATCACTGGAGGGATGGGTACCAGGGGTAAGAGGAAGGGAGAGCGAGCAGCCTGTGAGCACTTCTAAAGGTTTTGTGTTATTATAAGTTTTGCTGAGAGTTTGTTGGGAGAAAAAGATGTTCCTAGGTCTCAAAGCTTTACTTATGTTGCCTGTAGTCTGGGTCATAGGCAGGGTAGAAAATCAGCAGAGAGTCGGAAGGGAAAAGGAGTGGATTCAGATTCTAGCTGGGTTGACCTCTTGACATTGGATGAGGCACCTTTCCTTTCTGAGCCTCCATTTTTCATCTATACAATGAATATCGTAATACCTTGTCCTGCCTTACAGCGTTTTTCTGTGGGTCAGATGAGGTCTTACGATGAAAGTCAGCTAACAAGCAGTTTAAATGTACACACATAACAGAGATATTAATATTCTTCTGTATAGACCATATTGTATCATAATGTAATTTATAACTACTGAAAATAATTAGCATAGAGAATTTGGCCATCTTCTTAGGAGTTATCAAAAAAAAAATCTAAAAGTTTTTTGAGATGATACTAAGTAATGGTGATTGAAAGGTGAGTTGAGTAATCTAAAATGCAAATCCTAAATTTCTTCTAGAGTGTAGAACAATAATAACTATTCACCTCTTCTTCCTCCTCCTCCCCTTTTTTCCAAAAGAGATGAAGGAAACATTCCAATTTTCTGTGTTATATCAGTTAGATTGGATGTCAATGATTAATGTGGTTCTGTTTACCTTGAACTTACTAACATTTTGAAGACTTTAGATCTACCCTATCATTGCTTTTCGTTGAAGAAAAGAATTCCTCCTTTATTGCTTCTCTTTGTCTTAACTGTTTAATTTGTAAGATTCTTTAAGGCAAAAATGGATTCTTTGGGACTCTTAACACATTAAGGACGGGGCATTTAAATGTATAGAACCAAATCTGTGTCACCGATCCACAATGTGTTAAGATACTACGTTGGAATAGAGTTCAGTATTAAGCCCTTCTTGTTGAAATAGTAATCAATTCAGTACTTTCTGTTTTTATAGAAAATGAACACCTACTGTCTGCTCTGCTTCTGCCTGAATATTAATGTCCGAGGAAGTTGATTTTATATGTTGTGTCAGAGTTCTGAGATGTTTAGAACTAGTAAGAATTAAAGCAGTCTTTGAATAACATTTTCATTGTTTTTTTTATAGTATCTTATTAGATCAACATTTATCAGCCTTTAAAAAGCCCTGCCCCACTTTGAAATGTGAAAAGAGCCTACCTTTCTCTCAATAATGTCAATTGAGGTTTTAAAAAATTTTATCCTGTGTACCTTAAAAGTGCATTAAAACAATGCATGTATCTCAGAATAATTGAGTGAAAGAAGCAAAAAGGGGGGCATATTTTTCAAATCCACTTAAAATTCTACAAAATACAACCTAATCTATAATGACAGAAAGTACATTGATTGTTGCCTGGGGATGAATGTGAGTGGTGGAAGGGATTGATTGATTACCTAGGGACAGGAGCAAACTCTTGGGATAATAGGTGTCGTTCACTGTCTTGATTTGGTGATGGTTTCATGGGAGTACACATATGACAAAACTCATTTAATTATTCAGGTCGCATATTTGCAGTTTACTGTATGTGTTATATCTCAATAAAATTATTTTTATTAAAACAGCAAAAAAACTTCTGACTTAATAAAAAAGGAAATTGCTAGTAAGAGCTTGCTAATAAACAAAATACTAAAGCCAGCTATCTTTGGGGAAAGAAAACATCAATTATTTTGCCTTTTCAAACTTCTTTACTTTTTTTTTTTTTTTGGTGTGTATGGAGACATTGCTGGTGGTTTTACTGGTATTCTCATTTTGTGTAATGGAAAATAGAGGAGTGAGACTGGGACTTGAACCCTGGTCTGACCACTTCACTGTGTTGTTTCCCTGGTGTGAAATCCTTATTGTGGGCTTATCGATCATAAATTACCTTCAGCTTAAGAAAATTACTTGTCATAATCACCTGTATATTTCCTTTCCTTTAGACCACGTTTTGGGTGAACTATAATGAGAGTACAATGAGTAAAAATTGTCAGGAATTTGATATGTTTTTGATTTTATGTTTTTTAAAATATTTTTTCATCCCTTTCATACAGCTTTCTGAAACAAAGGTCTTCACTGCCTCATCTGTACCACCAGAGAATCACGTCACACCTGGGCAAAGGTAAACACTTTTTGCCACCATTTGTTATTCAAAAGCATAATTGAAATTTCTTGCCCCAGGAACATTGTTTTGGTTCTTGGGTCTCTTTTTATTTTTTTCTATTTTCTTGAATCTTTTTCTGTTTTCTCCCTTTTCTTGAATCTCTTTCTGTTTTCTCCCTTTCCGTACATGACTTTATCCCTCACCTACCTGATGCTTTGACAGAACCTTCATCATTTCCTAATGGTTGTATCCACTGATGAATTAAAATAGCAATTATGTTGATATTTGTGGCAGAGAGTATGTTAAACCTATTTAATGGTTCTTTTTTACTTTTGCAAACATGTTTTTTGACAGCTGAATGTAATACAAAATATCCTTTGGTTTCTTCATATAATACCATTATTTAGATCTTTTCAGGCTAATACAAACTTCTCATTTTGTATGGATTCTACAAGTTTTAATCTAATAATCTCATAGATTACAGAGAAGGAGCTTTTGGGGTAATACAAATGTTGTTAGAATGTGTAGAGAACTGAATTATTGAAAAGCATTTATTTACATCTTAGTTTACACAGAAACTCTAAAAACCTTTGATTATGGTTTCAAAATGCAGTGATCTAGGAGGATGAAAGTCATGATATATATGATACCTGAGAATTGAACTTAACATGCTCAGTTTCATGCTAAATGAGATGCTTGTAAGATTTTGTTATAGGGGAATAAAAACAATAAAAGGTTATGTCTTGCAATATATTGTTTTGTGAATTGCTCAGAATTTCTTGTTAAATGTATATAACTTCTTCATTGTAGTTATTTCTCAATGAATTTGAAAGAATCATTTTTATTAAAAAAATAAGTGGACTTCTTATGTGGTTATTTTTCAGAAGACAGTGCTTCATGTCTTCTGTTTCATGCATATATCTTATCAGTCTTTTGGAATAGAACTTGCTCTGTTTTTTTGTAGTAATGCAACTTTTGGGGGATGGGTCATATGTGATATAAGTACCCTGGATTTCTATCCCCGAAGTTAGGATATCATAAGCTAGAACATTACCCTGGAATCCAAAATGCTAGTCTGGAACTTCAACCTGGTTATGGGAAAGTGAGAGTGGTAGTGCATAGGGAGCGGAACTCAGGCCCAGGAAGTTTGCTCTGAATCAGGAATGAGTTGAATTATTTCACCTCTCAGAATCTGGTATGGTGAAAGTTTCATTTAGGAGAAGTGATTGGAAACTGGCCTTTGCAAGGGTTTAGTGGATCGAATTACCATGTTAGGTAATTCTGTGCCCCGGCAGGTCCTGTGGAGAAGTTATAACTCACTCACATGTCAGGTACTATATGTATCTGGAAGATCATTTCTTTCTCATGCTTTCAGGTTTTAGGCCACGGCTCTCAAATGGAAATATCTGTATTTCTGGGGGCATTACAAGAGTTGTAGTTAACAGAGTATTTGTTAATACAGTGTACATTTTTTCCTGAATATTTAAGAAAAAAATTATGAGATTTATACAAACCTAAATATATTATTGGATAGAAAGCAGAACTTATAGGAACATTTATGATAAATGTGAAACTGCTTCAATGGTTTACTGTGGCTGTGGTCCTCATTCCCAAAAATATTGGGTTCACTTTCCTTTGGGAAAATTTGAGACACTGGTTCCAAGTAATAAGAGGGGCAAAATATTCTAAAAGGAATGAGGTAAACTTCAGAAAATTGTTGACACAGTTGCTCTAGATTTTCAAATCAGTTGTCATTGTGTCATTTCTCTGGAAATAATCTCAATGTGCCTTTTTGTTTTTCTTCTCTGCAAAGTCCTGTGGCTTCATATGCTTTTTTTGGAGGCAATTGATGCCCACCTTTTGGCTCCCTTAAACTCCAGTTTCCACAGTTATTCCTCACTTAAATAATTTTTAGCATGAGCTTACTTTATATTGATTCACTTCTCAAATTCATTTGTTGGTAAGATTTGTTTATGACTTGTTCCTTCTTTGCTTTTTGTCTGATTAGCATTGATCTGGTAGCCTTGCTCCAGAAGCCTGTTCCTCCTAATCAAGCCTCAGAAGTCAACTCCTTTGAAACTTCCCAACAGCAGGGCTTTGGCCAAGCCCTTGTTTTCACAAATTCTCAGCACAACAATCAGATGGCACCAGGGACTGGCAGCTCCACTGCTGTCAACTCCTATGCTCCTCAGAGCTTGGTAACTCACTTTTATTTCAGTATGAGATTTTAAGGAATGTACCCATGAGCAAATGTATTCTAGAGTGACACGTGCCTTATAATTTTCTAAATATAAAAATGTCTGCAGTGTATCTCAGTCCAGAAAACAATGATGTCTTCATTTCCAAGCACATATCTGATGATTCCATGTGGAATTCAACTACTCTGAGCTTTCTGGATAAAGAGAAAAATCTTTATGATTAGTTGAAATATTTTCAATTGTAATCACTCAGACATCTTTCTTATTAATAATTGTTTCTTGGGTTTTATTTCAAAGCCTGTCTCTATACTTAAGATGTTAAAATTGTCATTTATTTTCCAATTTATTTAAATGCAAATGTTTGTCAGTATTGGCTCCAAGTCTGCGTAGGTGCTTATATTTTTTTGTATTTTTGGTTTTTTAGTCCATAAACTTAATGCACTTTTTCTTTTTCTTTTTCTTTTTTTTTTTTTTAAAGATTTTATTGGGCAATCGGGGAAGGGGAACAGACAAGTTGCTGTCCTTTTATTCTTCGGTCTAGTTGTGGAGGATGTTGCTTTACTGGCCCATGTTGGTGTTATCATTGCGCTCTTCTTGGGTGACACAGATTGGTCGCCAGCCACTGGACGGTGGCTCTTGGCAGCTCACTCTGGCTGCCAGCCGCTCACGGTAGCTAATGGCAGCCCACTGCAGCTTCACTGCAGCCTACGCCGTTGCTGGCGACTCACGGTAGCCCAGCTCCAGGTTGAGCTGTTGTTCAGCATCTTAGCTGTAGAGGGCAGCCTCACTGGCCCTGATATGTGGGATCCGAACCGGGGCACTCTGGCGTCCCAAGCCAACTCTTAACCAATGCGCCACTCGGCCGGCCCATGTTGTTCACCATCTTAAGCTGTAGAGGGCGCAGTGTCACTGGCCCTCATGTGGGATCCTTACGGAGGCCCTGCTGCTCAGAGCTGGTGTCCCAAGCCAATTCCTAACCAACGTGCCACTTGGCCAGCCCAGATCATTTCTGTTTTTGATCTTTTAGGTAGTTTTAAAAGTAATTTTTGACAAAGAACTACCTTTTCAGAAACTGAATGATTTTGATAATATAAAAATGCAGTTTGTCTGCCACTATGTTCTCTAGTCACAGGCTTTCATTCTCGTGAGATCTTGATATCTGACCTGACAGGATAGATGGGGAGGTGTAACATTGTCTTTTGTATGCTTACTTATAGAACGTATTTGGTGTTTTAGTCATCTAAATTAGTTGAAATAAACACACCAGTTTCCACGGTATCTGTTCAATACACAGATACCTTCTGTGTAATTCAGTGTCTGATTTTGGAATACTAACTTTTTAAGTAAGTGCTGTGACCTGGTTCTGGTCTTGTAAGCTGACCTCATGGCTGATCTTTTTTTGTGATCAAACCTATTCTAATTATTAAAGGTGATTACTGTTCCACACATTAAGAAAAAACTATTTTTGTTTTATAAGCTTGTCTTTATCATTTAATTCATGGTATTCCTCCTTAGTTTAAAAAAACAGTAGTATTTTGTTCGTGGATTTGTGACACCACTTTTTAAAAAAGTCAATTTCTTGGGCCGGTGGAGTGGCGCATTGGTTAGGAGTTGGCTTGGGACGCCAACTCTGAGCAGCAGGGCCCCGGTTCGGATCCCACATGAGGGCCAGTGACGCTGTGCCCTCTACAGCTAAGATGCTGAACAACAGCTTGACCTGGAGCTGGGCTGCCGTGAGTGGCCGGCGACAGCGTAGGCTGCAGTGGGGCTGGCCAGCTGGTGTGAGCTTTCGTGAACTGCCGTGAGCGGCCGTCTAATGGCCGGCGAGTGACTGTCTCACCCGGGAAGAGTGCAATGATAATACCAACATGGGCCAGTGAAATGATGTCCTCTACAACTAGACTGAAGAACAAAAGGACAGCAACTTGTCTGTTCCCCTTCCCCGATTTCCCAACGCTGTTCCCCTTCCCCAATTGCCTAATAAAATCTTAAAAAAAAAAAAAAGTAAATTTCTTAAAATCCAGAGAAAATATTTGCCTTTCTTTTAACCTCTTATATCAGAATCAGGAAGGATTGCTGGATTTATTTAGTGAGATCTTGTTGCATAGTAATATTTCATGTAGTATTTATTCATATGAGTCTTACTAATTCAGATTTTTGCTCTAGGTTATAGTTTTTAAAATCCTTGTGAAAATACTTGGTGTGTTTTAAAGCCTGGGGTAGAAATTCTGTATTGCTGAGGATTTCTGCTTTCTTTTCCTTTAAAGTCATCTGTCCTCGGTTCAGGATTTGGAGAGCTTGCACAGTCAAAAATGGCAAACATCACCAGCTCACAGATTTTGGACCAGTTGAAAGCTCCGAGTTTGGGCCAGTTTACCACCACCCCAAGTTCACAGCAGAATAGTACAAGTCCCCCCACAACCACTTCTTCTTGGGACCTCAAGCCCTCAGCTACCCAGTCCTCAGTCCTTAGCCATTTTGGTAAGTATACATTTTCTCTGGTGGTTTGCCCCCCAGTGGGGACATGCAAGACATTAGCAGAGCATGTTGATTTCTGAACACTAATGTGGAATTTGTCCAGAGATTTTTTTTTTTTATAGCAGAACATTGCAGAGTTTCTGAATTAAGTCAGTCAGCTTTGTATTGTATAAACAACTGCACTTATTTGTTGTTACTGTTGTTAACAGTAGTACATACTTTGAAGAGATGTATGAAAGCATGGTAAGGGCATGCAAATATAAAGAAACAATACTTTGAGGAAATGTCTAGACAGAATTTCCTGAGCTGTATTAGATAGAATAGGGTGTTGACAGAAGGTGGAATGTAGACAACATTTTAAATCACACCCCTTAGGTTGTTTTCTCATTCTAACGTTTGCATGTATCCACCACGACTTGGTCCAGCCTTACTATCTGTGGTTTATAATTTAAAGGCACCACGTGTAAGTTGGATGTTTTCTAAACTGTACTCCCAGAGACTTTGTGACATTAAGCCAACATTTCCCACCAACACACACCTCACTCTGTATTAAGGAATTTCTTGGCTGAATGAAATAACTTACTGGAAGTACCTGAAACTGTTCCCAGATTTGAAGTGATGTCTACCAAGGAAATTCATTAAAGACTCAATTCCTAAGATTCTTACTGGGGGGCTGGTTACGTAGGCACCCTCTGCCTAGTACATGCCAAAATTTCACATTCCCAAAAGGAAAGCAAGTGCTCAACATAAACCACGTTGTACAAACATTGAAGGCAGAGAGTCACTTTTATCGGTTAGAGTGTTGGCATCCCTTTCCTAGAACATACCAGCCAAGAGCCAGTCTTGCAAGCCAGCATTTCTGATGGCAACTCTAGGCTTCCTGTGTTAACTTTTTCCTACACACTTACTGAGTGATGATGAGTTTTTAGATTTGAGCATGCTATTTCCATATGCTTTACAAAGCCTGTCTTTTTCATAGATGCTTCTAATATTAAGTCCAAAAGTAGATTCATCTAAGATGGAAATATACTAAGTCATATGTTGGCAAACCTTCAACTGGATCTGCCACCTGTTTTATAAACACAGTTTTATTGGAACACAGCCATTTACATATTGTCTATAACTACTTCTAGTCTACAAAGGCAGATTTCAATGGTTGCTAACAGATGGCCTTTCAAAGCCTGAAATATTTACTATCTGGCCTTTTGCAGAAAAAGATCTATAGAGGTAGCATTTGAAACCAGTGATGTAAAGGTGTTTATTGCTCTTGGATATCTGGCTAAAAAATGAAGTTGTATCCCTAATACTTACTCTAAACTGAAGTGCCAAATAAGTCAAATACTGAACATAAATAGTGAATCTAGAACAGTAATAGAGAAAAACATAGGAAGATTTTAATATGCTCTATGTGAGGTAGACCTTTCTAGATACGATAGAAAACACCATAACCAAATCAGAAGAGACAAACTATGAAAAAATCCTTGAAAATCATATAGACAAAGGGCTAACTTCCTTAGTATAAAAAGAATAACTAATCAAAGGAGGACCAACAAAGTAAAAAAATGGTCAAAGAGGTATGGACATGTCAAGTTCATAGGCAAAGAATACCTAATTATATGAATGATGCCTAAATGAACTTAGATCATTTTATTTTGCATCCTTTATACCATTTCCCATCAGTCAAACTAGGAAGGATAAAAGTTTAGCATTAAAGTATGTTAAAAGCATTTGTTCTGTCTGTGGATAGGAATTTTGAAGTGTTAGTCAAAATTTAAAATATCGTTATTCTTTGAACAAGCAATTCTATTCTAGCATCTGATTTTGCAGGTATACTTGCATTTAAGCAAAATGTCTTACATAAAGATACAGTCATTGCAGCATTGCTTTTCCTAGCAAGAGATTGGATGGAAGACCTGAAAGTCCATTAATTTAGTAGTAATTAAAAAAAAAAGATACCTGTGTACACTGGATTACTATGTGGCCATAAAAATGAAGTAGCTCTTCACACATTAATGTGGAACCGTTTCTGAAACTTAAATGGCTTGTAAGGAAGCAAGCGATTATATAATATATAAAAATGTATGTGTGTGTGCGTGCGCATGTGCGTCTCTTTATATTTATAGTATGTGGGGATACAAGAAACTGGGTATAAAAAAAAAACCGGGTATAGTGTTTGTCTCTGTGGAGCGAATCTGGGGATGAGGTAGAAGGGTGATTAGTAGTCATCATATACATTTTTTTACCTCTTGGATTTTGTAATATTACATGGTACTTAGTGAAAAAAATTAATAAAATAATTTCTAAAAGTTTAGTAGAAAATCCATAAAGCAACAAAAATATAATTTTCTGTTAGCTGAAGGCCAGGTGGTGTGTATAGCAACTATCCTTACCCACTCCCTACCTCATGTGCTTTAGAATAAACTGAATCTTCTCTGTGCTTAAGAAATTTGCTGCAAACCCATTCAGGAATCCTTTTTCATTCATCATATGGGAGGGGCACTTACGGGATAGAGCTAGGAGATGGTTGGGAGAAACTGGTGGTGACTGTAACTCCTCACTGCCAGTGATGGTGGACAGCCCATGGGCCTAAATAATTGATTGTTGCTTGCTTTTTTTTTTTTTTTGTACCCCCCTCTTTACATATTTCATAGACTTTAAATCTCAGCCTGAACCCTCCCCAGTTCTTAGCCAGTTGAGCCAGCGACAGCAGCACCAGACTCAGGCAGTCACTGCTCCTCCTCCTGGGTTGGAGTCCTTTCCTTCCCAGGTAAAACTCCGAGAGTCAACACCCAGAGACAGCACCTCCACTGTGAACAAACTCTTGCAGCTTCCCAGCCTGACTGTTGAAAACAGCCCTGTGTCTGCCCACCAGCCACAGCCTAAACACATCAAGCTCCCTAAGCGGCGGATACCTCCAGCTTCTAAGGTGGGTATTCCATTGTAAAGTCACAGTCCTAATGGTGAATGTATTTTAACATTTAGCTCAAGTGTTGGGTTAGCAAGTCTGAGAAACTGTGAATGTGGTATTTTTCAAGCACATAGCTTACTGTTTTATGAGGAATTGGCTGTTTCTGAGTGAATGGGCTAATATCAGAGGGAGTAATGGGTTTATGCTGAGAGACCGAGACTGTTAATTCAAATTACAGGATCTGGCTCAAAGAGTCTGATGGTCTTTTGCATTTAGCTGTGTCCCCTAGATAGAGGATGAGTGGGTCTTTGCCAGGTAATGCTTTCATCAGAGGCCCACTCTCCTTCACTCATCCATGACCATAAGCCCCTCTCCCATATTGCTGTAAGAAGCAGGTGGTAGCACTGACCATTTTCCCGTTAGCTTTTAATTTTTCTTTGCTCTTTTCCCTTTTCTGTATTTAAAAAAGATCCTATTCCTTTTTCCTTCCTTTAGGCCTCTTGTTCCTCAGGCCTGCCAGCAGTGCCCTGGCTACCCAGTGCCCATTTGGCTCTGGGAGTTGGAATCCCTGACCTCTGTTCTGACATGGCGGCTTTGCTTTTTCAGATCCCAGCTTCTGCAGTAGAAATGCCTGGCTCAGCAGATGTTACAGGATTAAATGTTCAGTTTGGTGCCTTGGAATTTGGATCAGAATCTTCTCTCTCTGAATTTGGATCAGCTACAAGCAGTGAAAATAGTAACCAGATTCCCATCAGCTTGTATTCGAAGTCTTTAAGGTACACAACTTCCCACTTCTCTGGTTTTGACTGAATTAAGTCTTTTATTTGCAAGGTAAAACAAAATAGAGCCTAAGAAATCACCTGGTGGAGACAGTGCACCCTGTGGTAATAGGTTTGTACAGCCATCCCCAGTATCTAATTCCAGAACTTTACTTCCATCACCCTAAAAGGAAACCCTGTGCCTATTAGCGGTCACCCCAGTTTCCTCCTGCCCTCATCCCTGGCAACCAGTAATCTGCCTCTGGATTTTCTTCTCAACATTTCATACAACTAGAAGCATATAATTTGTTGCCTTTTGTGTCTGCGTTCTTTCACTTGGCATTGTGTTTTCAAGGTTCATCTGTGTTGTAGCATGTATGCGTTTTGTTTTGAAATAATATTTTATTGTGCAGACATACCACATTTTGTTATCCATTCATGAGTTGATGGATATTTGATTTGGATTGTTTCCACTCTTTGGCTATTATGAATCACGCTGCTATGAACATTCAGTTACAGATTTTAAGTGCTTTTGGTTCTTAGGAAATCCTCTGTTATATGTTAACTCTTATATTTAACCATTTGAGGAAGCATCAAACTTTTTCCATGGTGGCTGCAGCCTTTTACATTCCTACGAGTAATCTCTGAGGGATGCAATTTCTTCACATCTTCCCAACACTTACTTTCCTCCAGTGGAATATTTTATAGAGAAGCCCAGATTTTAGATTTTATTTTATTAGTTAATTTTCCACTTTCCAGAGTCCAAATTCTGATATTTGCTTGGGCTCCCTTTGTAAAGATGGTCTTAGATCTGGATTCCTTAAAGATTCTTCAAGCTGTCCCTCTGCCTGTCAATTAAATAGGTGCGTCTAGCTTTTTCGGGGGGTTGTTTTCAATCTTAAGTGCATTGTTAATGCATTTAAAGAATGCAGTAGTATAAATTTATAGTTATAGATGTGTTTACTTAATTTAGAATATGACAAAATGATGAAATAGTTCTACTTCATGAAGCCAGGTAAAGGGACGCAAATTTGTGTCTCATACAAACTTACGTCTAATTTTATTCTTTGTAGTGATTCTTTGAATACCTCTCTGCCAAGGACCAGTGCAGTACAGAACTCCACCTATACAACTTCAGTCGTTACCTCCTCCAGTCTGACCAGTTCATCCCTGAGCTCCACTAGTCCAGTAACAACACCTTCCTCCTATGACCAGAGTTCTGTGCATAACAGGATTGCATACCAAAGCTCTGTAAGTCCATCAGAGTCAGCTCCGGGAACTGTCATGGTGAGTGGTCTTTCAGCTTTCTTCTCGTCCTGTTTGGAGCTAAGCGTGTAGTTGGGGAAATGAAGATTTTTGGGTGGGATTTTTCTTTTATTAAAAAAAAAATATTTTTTTTTTAAAGATTTTATTGGGGAATTAGGGGAGGGGAACAGCACTGGGGAATCGGGGTAAGGGGAACAGACAAGTTGCTGTCCTTTTTGTTCTTCAGTCTAGTTGTGGAGGACGTTGATTCACTGGCCCAAGTTGGCACCATCATTGCGCTCTTCCCAGGCGAGGCAGATCAGTCGCCGGCTTCTGGACGGCCGCTCACTGCGGCTGCTGGCCGCTCACGCTGGCTGCTGGCTACACACGGTAGCCCATGGCAACCCACTGCCACAGGGGCTGCAGCCTACGCCGTCGCCGGCGACTCACGGCAGCCCAGCTCCAGGTTGAGCTGTTGTTCAGCATCTTAGCTGTAGAGGGCAGTGTCACTGGCCCTCATATGTGGGATCTGAACCGGGGCCCTCTGGCGTCCCAAGCCAGCTCTTAACCAACACGCCACTCGGCCGGCCCGGTATTTTTCTTTTAGAAGTTGGGTCTGGTTTTGTTGAATTTGCTAATAGTGAGCATCTCGTTTGAGACATGCATTTTAAGCACCATACATAGAAGTGTGTGAATGGCCCCAGAAGTTTGGTATGAGGACATACCCCAAATTGTTCATAGTGGTTTAGATGGGATAGGAGGGGACTATAATCTTTTTTGTAAGATTTCAGTTTCCTGTAAGTTAAAGACATTTAATCATTACTGGTGAGAGCTACTTTAAAAAGTGGATGGGAACATAAAAATATTAAAAACATGAATTGGCCTAGCAGAAATTTAGGTACATTTTCTAAATTTCCTTCTAAACAGGAGATATTTGTACATCTCTACTTTAGAGTGGTTTTTTTAGTCTCCTTCCCTTTTGTTGTTTTATATTTTAAGTTAGATGTTTTCCTCAAATGTCTGGTGATACATGACATTAAAAGAGGGCTCTGTCTTGGGGTGGGGGTGGGGGTGTAGGTTTTTGAATGTGCTTTGATGTGGGACAACATGGGTGGGCCATTTCTTTGTGGGTGGGAAACGCCTTTGTCAGCCCCCTTGGGCCCTGTGGTTGAGCTTGCTTAGATTCTGCAGGGACTGTGCTTCCAGTCTCTTCCCTGTAGGGCCTATGCCTGTCTGACAGTGTCCTAAGAGCCTAGTGGGAAACGAAGGCTGCCCTTGGAATGCTCGTTTTGTCTACATTGACTTGATTCATCTCCTTTTTACAGTGCTTTGGCCATGTGTTACCTTCTTGATAAAGCTTAGAGCCTTGGGAAAAGGTGGGAGGGAAAGAGGGGATCTGGTTCTGTGTAGTCTGTGCAGGAGTGGGCTGTGCATATCCTCCTACACACAGCTCTCACTCCACTCCCACTTTCAGGGTTATCTGGTATAGAGAAATACTGAGTTGCTTTGTTTTCTGGTTTTCCCTACTATTGGCTTAGGGTTTGGTTTTACAGGGTCAGCTAAGTCAGTTACCATTTTTTCATCTGTATTTGTCTTTCTGGGTTTACATATTTTTTTTAAAAACATGTATTCTTTTTTTTTTTTTTAGCTGAGCCATCTTGCCTGTTGGCAGCTCAGTGGCAACTCAGCTCGGGCCGGGCATCGAACCGCTGTTGCTCAGAGCTCAAACTCTTGCACAAGCTCTTAACCAACTGAGCCACTTGGCCGACCCCCAAAAAAACATGTATTCTTGATCTATCATCTTTAACAAGGAGCTTATTCCTACGCTTTCCAATACGGTAACCACTAGCCACCTGTAGTAGTTTATTTAAAATAAATAATTATAAGTTTAGTTTCTCCGACACACTAACCATATTTGAATGCATATCCAGATACAGTTAGTGGCTGTAATATAGGACCATACACATACAGAATATTTCCATTTTTGCAGAATATTTCCTTGGACAGTGCTGGTCTGTGCATTTTCTAAAACATCAGTCAAACTACTTGCTATCCAAGCTTAAATCTTTGTCATCTCCATGGCATCTCAATTCCAGCTCTAACTTTACCTCTTGTTTTGCTTGCACATATATGTCACTGTTTACCTCATTCCTTGCTTGGCTAGCTGAACCAAAACCCTTGTAGATTTCTGATCTTCCCTGACCATTTGATACTTTACTTTTGTTACCACCATTTCTTTTGCCTTGAATTTCCTCCACCACAAATAATGTGGCCCCTTTGTTGTGTCAGTTTGTCTATTGTTTATGTTTTTAAAATGATTTTGAAGGTGAAATGAAATATTCCTCAGGTCTGATGGCTGCTGTTTCCTGTTTTGAGTAGACTTCTTTGTATGTCAGGGTTTGTGTTGTTCAGGATGCATATGCTCAGTGTCATGTGTCTATATGTTCAGTGAGTAGTGACCCTCATTTAGAGGGAGGCAAAGGAGTACAACTTTGAATGCTTCTCACCCATCTTTATGTATTGGTGAGGTGTGCTGTTTCCCTTTCCTTGCCTTTAACCTTTTAACTTTTTATCCCCCCCCCTACCCCCCAGCAATTTTGTTTTATTGTTTACATTTCTTGTAAATAATCTCGGGCCGGCCGAGTGGCACGTTGGTTAAGAGCTGGCTTGGGACGCCAGAGGGCCCCGGTTCGGATCCCACATATGAGGACCAGTGACACTGCCCTCCACAGCTAAGATGCTGAACAACAGCTCAACCTGGAGCTGGGCTGCCGTGAGTTGTCGGTGACGGCGTAGGCTGCAGCCTCTGCTGCAGTGGGTTGCCATGGGCTACTATGTGTAGCCAGCATGAACGGCCAGCAGCCACAGTGAACGGCTGTCCAGAAGCCGGCAACTGATCTGACTCACCCGGGAAGAGCACAATGATGGTGCCAACTTGGGCCAGTGAAGCAACGTCCTCCACAACTAGACTGAAGAACAAAAAGGACAGCAACTTGTCTGTTCCCCTTCCCCCAATTCCCCAGCGCTGTTCCCATCCCCCAATTCCCCAATAAAAACCTTTAAAAAAAAATCTCAATTTAAGAATAAAATGTGTTGTAAATTACATTTCATGCAGAAATTGTAATAGATTTGGGTTAATGTAGAGGTAATGGCTGTAAGGTTTGTCTTTTCCTTTAGTCATTTTGACATTTGTAAGAAGGAAATGTCTGTTAGCAGCTTCTTTCTTCCATCTAGGGACAGTGTCTGAGCCTTGTAGGCTTCATTATCAGGCCCTCTCTGTCCTGTCTCCCCTGCTCAGTCTGGAAGCAAAAGTTTTCCTTGTGAGTCGGTTCCCATGAAATACCTTATGGTTAACTCAAACCAGTTGATTTCATGTTCTGCTCTTTTTGGGACTACCACACTGTCCCAAACCAGTGTTTCCCACCCACTTCAGAAAAGACAAGTTTAATAGTAACATCCCTTTTTATCTGAGAACCATTTTGCTATTAATATAAAATGTATTCCCTATAGGAAAGATATCTTTGTTATAATTTGGAAAGTTTTTCTTTCCTGCATGAGTGGTCTCTCAGGAGACAGAACATACATGAGACAAGAAAGTTTTCTGGTGCTCCCAATGTAATGAGAGTTCCTAAGTTCTTTGTACTGCTTAATAATTTTTAAGACTGTTCTCTTGCTTCCTGTGATTTGGGTCTTATGTTGTGACCTTGTTACTTTCCTAAATACCCAGTCTGATTCTCAAAAATGTCAGCTCCTTGAATTTATTAAGAATTTGTCATATTGCCTTTCCTTTTATGAAAACACAAAATGAAACAGGCCACTGTTCCTTGATTAATTTGTATTTCATATGTTTTTGGATAAATCCAAATAGAAAGTCATGTAGTTATCATTTGATTTTTGTGGGTTTACTTACTTTCTTTTCTCTTTTTTATAGAATGGACATGGTGGTGTTCGGAGTCAGCAGACAATAGACAGTAAGTGTATAAGCTAATTTTGTTATGATTGGTAAAAAAACAACAAAAAAACTAAATGTGATAGGGCAAACAAATTGATAGCTAATTCTGCAAAAATAGCCCTTTTAGGTTTTTTCTGATAGCTACTTCTGATCTATTGTTGGCACCCTTTCTTTGGCAAGGTTTAGAAGTTCCACTAGAGATTCTCATGTGACCAGGTTGTAGCTGGTGTTGTTATTAGAAATACCATAGCCCTGAAAGGAGGTGATACAGTCTCACATTCTGCCCTAGCCAGTCTACACCCAGAGTATTGTTTCAAAAGATGCTTTGCTCAGAGTGCATGTTCTAAGATGGTCAGAGGGCTCTCACTCCAATACTGTGAAGGACTTTTAAAGCTAAAATTGGTGTGCTAGTTCAGGAAAGACATGCTTATTGCCTATAGGTTCTGATGGACTGACTATTGCTAGGAAGAGGGATAAAATGCTGCTCCCTGTAAACTCTTGGGAGAAAATGAGGGGATTCCCCCTACTGCAATTCTGGTACAGCTCAGTGATCACTGGAGAGAGTGTAGGTGACTACCTGTTGTTTCTTTCCTTCGCTCTCGGCTACCTCATCTGTGATTGTTTATGATGATTTTTGTTGATCATTCAATGAGGCAAATGGGTATTGGGTATGGAAACCAGAAAAACTTTCTTTTTATTTACCATTATTTTTGGAGTGCGGACGTGGAACTTGACCAGACCAGGACTGGGCCTCGGGTGGAATTGAGAGGACACATGCGATTCACCCAGAGTTGGTTTTGGTATTGCTGGGCTACCAGGGCTGTTGGAGATACGCTGGTAGCTCTGAGAATGTGGGATGTCAGAGGAGGTCCTCACTCCACAAGCTGTGGTGGTCAGTTTCTCTTGTCCTGACATGGGGGTTGAGAACACATAGAGGCATACTAGATGATTTGGAGATTTTAAAGGAGAGAATGAGATACGAGATGTCTGGAAAACATAATGTACGTTTTAGATAGGCTTTTTTTTTTTTAAGATTTTTATTGGGGAATTGGGGGAAGGGGAACAGACAAGTTGCTATCCTTTTGTTCTTCAGTCTAGTTGTGGAGGACGTTGCTTCACTGGCCCAAGTTGGCACCATCATTGTGCTCTTCCCGGGCGAGGCACATCAGTCACCGGCTTCTGGACGGCCGCTCACACTGGCTGCTGGCTACACATGGTAGCCCATGGCAACCCACTGCCACAGGGGTTGCAGCCTACGCCGTCGCCGGCGACTCAACGGCAGCCCAGCTCCAGGTTGAGCTGTTGTTCAGCATCTTAGCTGTGGAGGGCAGTGTCACTGGCCCTCATATGTGGGATCCGAACCAGGGCCCTCTGGTGTCCCAAGCCAGCTCTTAACCATCGCGCCACTCGGCCAGCCCATTTAGATAGGCTTTTATCTCTTATGCTCTCTTCTTCCCCCATTATCTTTTTTCACCCACATACACTTGTTCTTTGAGAAGCTTTTCATGGATCTGTTAACACTGTGATCTAAGACCTAGGGAGGTGACTTTTGGGGTCTGAGTTTTGAGTCCGGGACATCTGTGGTGTCTTCATTTGATTCTGTAAGAATAGGTGTCACGTTTGGAATGGCCTGTCAGTAAAAAGCAAACCTCAGGCGTGTAAAGGCTGCTGTAAGGATTGGCCGGGCTGTGTGTTGACTGTGTTGCTGCCTGTGCTTATTTTCGAATTGTCCTTTCTCTTAGAAATGAATGTGTTTTCCCCTGGGCTCCCAGGGAGCGCTGCAGGAGGGTAAAATCGCCTCTGCTTCCTAAGTGGAAAAGACAATGATGCTTTATTTCCAAGCACATATCTGAGTTGTATGTGTGGATGGTACTGAAACTGAGTCTTTTCTGCAGTTAGCATTGATTGCACTCATGGTCTTCTAAGAAGCCCAGCGTGCTCAGGTTGTTCTGTTCAAGCACATGTGGAGGAAATAAATGCTCACTGTGCCTTTGAAAGGAGGTATTGGATGTGTATTCTTGCTGCAGATTTGAGACATATGTTACTTCACAGTGTATGTACCCTGGGCTTTCAGCCCCCACCTGCTTTAACCTGGCTGTGAGCTCTCACAAGATCAGCCTGATTTGATAGAAGCAAAGACCTCGCTAGCCCCGGGTGGTCTTGCCCACCCGATTTTCACTGGTCCTTGTTGTACCTTTTGAGGAAATTTGCCTCACGTTATAATTATATAAATCAATCTTAGAGCCTCTTGCACTTTTCGGGTGCGGCTTAGGGTCCGGTTCCTTTAGTTGGGAGAAGTATGTCTACATCATAGGACAGTTTATGATGATAAAGATGTCATTTCCTACTCTTTGCTTGAATCCTGTGCATCTGACCATCGTGTGTCCTTTTGATCGTATCTAACAGAGAAGAGACTGGTGACATGCTTGGGCATTTTCCATGGGGAATGTAACTTTATATATGTCTAAACCGAGCCTGACATGTCCCAAAACATATATTTCAGACGTTCATGGTTGTTTCTGGAGCTAACAGATCTGTTTCTTTCAGCTACTTCCTCCGTTCCAGCTCCAGAGACAGCAGACCCTCCCTGCGCGCCCCCGCCTGTGGGCCCCCTGCCCAGTACCACCTCCTGCGCTGTGCTTCTACCCTCCGCATCCCAGCACACTGCCACTTTGCCTGCCTTGTCCCAGCCTGGTGACCTGTCCAGCAGCTCTCTCTCTCAGCTTAGCAGGTATGGGGAAAATGTGGGTCCAGAATGAATGGTGCACTGGGGCACATAGTCCTGGAGCCCTTATAGAAGGCTCTTCCCATGAACAAACCCCGCTTGCTGTCCCGAGCGTGATGTCCTGGCCTTTTGCAGTAGTGCTCTAGAGTAGGTTTTGGCTGCATGGGGACACAAAAGCACTGGAGATGAAATCTGGCATGCTTGTAATGCCTCTGCTGTTACAGAGCACTGGGCTTCCTGGGAATGGGCTGGATCCAAGGGGTTGCTGCTAACTCTTCCTTGACCTTCAGAAGGGTGCCCCTAGCTGAGCCTTTCCTCCCAGCTTTGGCCTCTCATGAAGAGTGAGAATGATGTTGGGTTTCTGAGCAGGTCTCTGATTTGCACTTGTCATGGCTTCAAAGATCAAGTCATTAGACTAGGGTGTAGGAGAATGGGATTTGTTTTGTTCTCACTCTGTGTCTTTTGAGTAGTTTACCTCTTTTCCCCTTTAGCCAGGAGCAAAAGCACCTGATCTGAATTCTGGATTTGATGGGAATTCTGGCTGTGACTCTGGCAGGTGGGGTTGAACATAGGAATTTTCTTCCTTCACACACAGATATAATGGGGACTCCAAGGCTGGCAGTGTTTTTAGTGCAATCCTGTTCTTTTTCCAGTCTAAAGAGCAAATGGTCATAGCCGACTGAAGTTGGCTCTGGAGGTTTCCCTAGCTAGTGACCCCTTAGGTCATTCTAACCACCAGAACACCTGGAGTGGGTTCCAAGGTGATGGGTGGCAAACTTACATCATCTAGCCCATGTAGACACGTAGGCCCCACTCCTGTGGAGTGTCTTGGTGAGGTGGACACACGTGGTACTCTTGTTTTGTCTTCTAGTTCACTCTCCAGCCATCAGAGCAGCCTCTCCTCTGCGCATGCGGCCCTGTCCTCCAGCACGTCACACACAGTAAGTGTTCCCTGGGCTCCCTTATCCTTCCTGCTCAGTGAGCTCAGGGCTCAGTCTCCTGCTGGGTGGCCTTCCGCTCGTGGGTTTTAAATATCTGAGATAATCTCGAATTCCTTCTCTGTACTGCCTCCATTGAAGTACATGGTTTGAGCTTTTGATTTTCTAGGTACCATGGAAGACATCTTACTTCCTCATTAAGTTCATGCCTCTGTGAAAGAATTGTTTCTCCAGACCTGAGATGTGATGGGCAGGGCTGTCAGGTGGTGAATTTGTTCCCAAGAATTCGCGGAGCTCCCTGCCCGTTATGGGAGAACTTTCTGTCTAGCAGAGGTGATTTATTTTTGGGATATGTTATGTTGAGGTATTTGCAAACTTTTTAGAGGGAAGTGGGCTCATGGCTAACTTCATCTTGGGCTCCACTAAAAGACAACTTTAATCAAGAGCTTTTTTCCTGGATAATCCTCTTTCTTTGTGAAGGCCACTGTAGATAAAATTCTTGAAGGGAAAAGGGAGAGCTTATGTGAGAATATTCATCTGTTGCCATGTACACATGTGTATCTCTCTCTCTAGGACTCACAGCCCTGGTTCTTAACTCCAGTCAATGTGACTGCATTCTAGTTCATATGTGGTCATGGGGACTGTCCTGGTCGTGGCATTAGGTATTCTGGTCACTCTTACTTCGGGCCATCTCAGGCCATCTTCCCCAGCTCAGGCAGAGACTGGGGAGGCTGACACTGAAGAAAGAAGTCGAGAGTGTGGAGAGGCAAGAATGGAAGCAACAAGTGGGTGCCAGCTGCAAGTGCAGATGCGAGAGAGTAAGCCTAGGTGTTCAAGTGTGGCTGCTGACCGAGTGAAGTTGGAAACATGGTCTTAGTGGTAGGTGTCAGTGTAGATTGTAGTGGGCTGAGGAATGAGTGATTCTGAAATGGTCAGGAGGCAGGGTAGTGGGAGGGTGCTTAACTAACAGCTAGAGAGAGACTTGAGCATAAGGATCAGTGGAGAGAAAGGTGCTTGAAAAGAACAGAATGTCCCTCCCAGAGACAGGAGGCTTCTGGCACGGCTGAAGTGGGTGGGTCCCCAAGCAGAGAGGGTGGTTTGGGGGTACAGATGAATGGGAGAGCCAGGAAATTGGGGAAATTTGTTTCCTCTGAAGAAGAGATTAAGTCGTTTGCTGCAGAATTGGGTGAAGGAAAAGGGTTCAGTTTTCACTTCTTCCATCATGATCTGGCTAACATTGTGGCTTTCAGACTCTGCTTTTCCAAGTGAAATGTGATGCATAATTCTTTGTTGTAACACACACACAGCACCATCTTCGTAGCAGAGCACAGTGGATTCCTCTGCCCACCTACCTCTGCCGCATTTGGCCCGTGGGAGCTGTGAGCGGCCGGTCGTGAGCACTGTACAGCCTACCTCCTGTTCCCCGGGCACTGCTGTGTTGGCAGCCAGTGCTCTCGTTTGCATGGGCTCGCTGCACTCTGTCTTAGCAAGAAACTCCAAACCACACAGTGCAAACGGCTGTAGCCAGAATTACCTTGTTCAGGGACTCCTGCACTTTGTCAGTGTGACAGAACTGCCACATGGCTAACATAGTTATAAGATTCATTAATAAAAGATAGAAAAGCTTTTCAGCATGTATCTTTTTATGTTTCTCATCTGCTTAGTTCTATCCCCCTTCATCCTATTTGCTTGATCCTCTAGAGCAGTGGTTCTCAACCTTCCTAATGCCACAACCCCTTAATACAGGTTCCTCATGTTGTGGTGACCCCCAACCATAAAATTATTTTCGTTGCTACTCTATAACTGTAATTTTGCTACTGTTATGAATTGTAACGTAAGTATCTTTTTGTTTTCCTATGGTCTTAGGTGACCTCTGTGAAAGGGTCGTTTGACCCCCAAAGGGGTTGCAACCCACAGGTTGAGAACTGCTGCTCTAGAGATTTTTTTAACCAATAAAATAGAAAGTGTATACATAGTCATTTCCCCTTTGCTCTTTCTTTTTTACTTACAATATAAATGGGAGTATTCCATATGTAGTGTCCTTCAAGGTTTTCCCCCACTTAACAGTGTATCTTTGAAATGTTTCTATGTTGCAATGCAGTTCTCTGCTCTTTTTCCACAGCTTTCCTACATTAGTTATTTAATCAGCACTTTACTATTAGAACTTCAAGGCTGTTTTCAGTTTTGACACTACAGTGATAACCTCCTACATGTGTCGTGTCATTATGCAGTAATATCTAAGGGTAAATCCTAAACGTGGGATTGCTAGGCAGTGGTCCTTGCCTACAAATTGCCACATTGCCCTGCACAGTGATTAACCTATTTACGTCCCACTGGCCATGAATGAAATGTCCTATTTCCCCATTGCCTCATGAAATGGTGTTATCGAACATTTGCATTTTTCTAGTGTGTTAACAGAAAAATGATCTGTCAGTATAATTTTTGTTTTAAGATTTTTATTGGGGAATTGGGGGGATGGGAACAGTGCTGGGGAATTGGGGGGAAGGGGAACAGACAAGTTGCTGTCGTTTTGTTCTTCAGTCTAGTTGTGGAGGATGTTGCTTCACTGGCCCAAGTTGGCACCATCATTGCGCTCTTCCCGGGCGAGGCAGATCAGTCGCTGGCTTCTGGACAGCCGCTCACTGCGGGTGCTGGCCGCTCACGCTGGCTGCTGGCTCCACACGGTAGCCCATGGCAACCCACTGCCACAGGGACTGCAGCCCACGCCGTCGCCGGCGACTCACAGCAGCCCAGCTCCAGGTTGAGCTGTTGTTCAGCATCTTAGCTGTGGAGGGCAGTGTCACTGGCCCTCATATGTGGGATCCGAACCGGGGCCCTCTGGCATCCCAAGCGAGTTCTTAACCATCGCGCCACTCGGCTGGGTCCCCACCATCTTTTTTATATATCGGAAACCGTCATATTATATTTCCCTTTTTGGTGAGCTATTTATATTGCTTGTTCATTTTTCTGTTAGGTCCTTGATGTCTATCTATTTCTAGGTAGTCTATATTCAGGAGACTAGTAGGTAGCCCTTGATGATGGAAGGTGCAGATATTTTCCCTAAGCTTGTCATTTTAGAAATATTTTTTATTTTTATTTATTTTTAATTTTATCATTTAAAAAAAAAAGATTTTTATTGGGGAATCAGGGGAGGGGAACAGACAAGTTGCTGTCCTTTTGTTCTTCCGTCTAGTTGTGGAGGACGTCGCTTCTCTGGCCCATGTTGGTATTATCATTGTATTCTTCCCGGGTGAGACAGTCACTCACCGGCCATTGGACAGCAGCTGATGGCAGCTCACGAAAGCTCATGCCAGCTGCTGGCCAGCCCCACTGCAGCCTACGCCATTGCCAGCGACTTACGGCAGCCCAGCTCCAGGTCGAGCTGTTGTTCAGCATCTTAGCTGTAGAGGGCGCAGCGTCACTGGCCCTCATATGTGGGATCCAAACCAGGGCCCTACTGCTCAGAGCTGTTGTGCCAAGCCAACTCAACCAACGCGCACTCGGCTGGCCCATTTTTTATTTTTATATAGTCAGTTGTATCAGTCTCCCTTTCATGGTCTATCATAGTTAGATTTCTCTTACTTTAAGGTTATGAAGGAAATCTCAGTGTTTCTTCCTGACCTTCGTGTGCTGTGGAAGGTTTAGTGCAGCTGTGCTTTTCTGGGCTCATTGGATGGACTGAGTGAGCCATTTAAATGGGGTGGAGGCCAGTTACTCCAGCAGCTTGCTGCCCTCACGGATCTGGGAGCTGAGGGTCAGCCGGGGTAGGAGAGGCTTGCTAGATGACCCTTAAGTGCCTTTCAGCAAACCAGGAGTGAGTTCTTGAGCAAGCGGCTCTTGGTGGTCAGCCTGGACTCGTGCAGAGGAACGTAGAGCCATCTGGCTGGGCTGGGCCGGAACAGCCTTGACCCTGCTCGTGGGCTCCTTCACCCTGGTTCTGTCCCTCTGGGCTGAAGGAGCAGGAGTCCGGGGGAGCCCCAGGAGACCATGATTTTAGCTGTCTTCACCTTGCTGAACCAGTTCTGGATGTTAGGGTCCTAAGGCGTGTGCTCAGGTGGGCAGGGCAGCCTGTGGGGCTGAGACCTGCACAGAGCCGTCTGTGTGATAGGAGGCAGGGTACATGGTGGCCCCCTTTCTCCTGAGGCTCCCTTTTCTTTGGCTTCTCTTCCAGGAGTTTCTAGGCTTATTTGTTCTGCACACGTTTTGGTTTGGAGGCAGGCCTCGGTCTTCTAGAGCCTTTCCCTGCCTCTTCAGGCCTTGCTTTGCTCAACCAGGTACAGCTCTTCTACCCACCTCTCAGCCCTTACTACTGTCTGGAGCTGGGCGGCTAAGCAGGATTCCTGCAACTCAGGCTCTTCAGAGCTTTCTGCTGGATTTCACCCTTCCTTCCTAGGTGTATCTTGTCAAGTAGGCATAGGGACAGGTGATGCCCTTTAGGTAGGCCCTCGTTGCCTGAAAAGTGTTGTTACGTTCTGGAGCAGAGGCCTCTCTTGGCCACTCGTGACTTCCCCATCAGAGTAGCTAAGAAGCCCAGTGGAAGGACACCCCTAGAAGGCTCTGACTTGGACTGAGCTGCCTGTGGCCTCGTGTCAGTTGCCCTGAGATTACTTGCTTTTCTGCGAGGTGGGTTCTTACCTCATATTCAGATGGTCTGTGTTCACTTAAGATTTATTTGGAGTTTCTGTGCCTTGTTTCAGATACCAAAGCATGAGCAATAGTAAGAATTTTTAGGAGGGTTTTGGTCATAAAGTTCAATTTTAAATAGTCTTGATACTTAGCTGATGTGTCCCCATGGCCTAACCTTCCTGCAGTGTGAGCAGCCGCAGTGAGCGCTGAGCACAGAGCCCCCTCGGTCAGAGCTTTGAGGCTGCTGGCCCAAATGCCAGGCCAGATTCTCTTACACGCGTGTGCCTTGCCCCCAGATCCACATGTCCTGGCTTTTTTATTTTGCCAGCATGCCAGTGCGGAGAGCACCCCTTCCCTCCAGTCCTCATCCACCTTCTCAACGGCGACAACCTCCGCCTCGAGTGCCATGTCCTCAGGGCTCAGCTTGCCGAGCAGCAGCGTGAACACCGTGAACAGCGCCCCCAGCAGCAGTACCAGGGCCACGCCCTTGGTGACCTCAGGTGGGTATCCAGAAGCCTTTCCCACCCACCCCGAGCCCCTCAAAGGTGCAGCTTGGCTTCCCAGGGAAGTTGCCCAGAGGCGGGCAGTGCATCTTGGGCCGCCACACACATGAGCTCAGTCTCTGCAGCCCTGCCATTGCTTGCTTGCCCGCTTTGCTCCACTGACCTCTTGAGGCCTGGTCCTTTCAGCACTGATGTGGGGCTGCATGAAATTGGGTCTTTTGGGTGGGATCCCCTGGGCAGGATTCCTGGCAGCCTTTTTGCTTCTAGCTTCACAGTCTTTTCTGTCCTCATTCATCCCTGTAGCTGCAATTACATGGTGACATGGAGGGGCCAGGGAGCAGCTATCATTGTCTCCTTCTGGTCATTTTGTGTGATTGATTGCCTGTCAGTCAGACCTGGGCAGTTCGTGGGCAAAGCAAACTGGTTTGGTAGAATCTGCTAAAACCCCCCTATGACATGTCCTGTCCCTCTCCTGGCTCTGCTTGGCCTTCTTTCTGTTCTGAGGAGGCAGGTTATTCCTGTGTCCAGGTTTGCGCACTGTAGTGTGACCTTCAGGAGTGGGTGAGGGACAGTGTTTCTGTTCAGGCATAGAATCCTCTGACATTGAAACAGCCTGTAATGTGGGGCGCGTGCTTTCTGGCTCCCCACTTCTCAGCATGGCCCTCTGTATCCCTCAGCTGCTGTCCTTCCCTCTTGGCTGCAGCCCCTCCTGTGACAATGAGCTCAACACCCCCACCCCCTCTAATAGCTGAGGACTCTCACTCTTTTGTGGTGACCACTTCACTTTGATTTTGTTTTTACAGGCAAAGCACCCCCCAACCTGCCCCAGGGGGTGCCCCCCCTGCTGCACAACCAGTACCTCATGGGTCCCGGAGGACTGCTTCCTGCTTACCCGGTGAGTGCCCGTCTCCCCTGGCCTCAGGGGCTAGCACTTGGCAGGACCGGGTGAGGTGGGCTGTGGGTTGCTGCTGCCCAGACCCCTGGTATTGCTCTTCTATCCGGACTCCATCAAGGCAGGGTTGTCTTCTCACAGCAGCTCATCCAGGTCCCCTCCTGAGTGTGTCTTATTCTCCAGCCTTGTTTAGGCCCCCACACGTGCCTGGGCTTCCCAGGGGATGGTGTGTGGTCCCTAACACCCATTTTGGTCCTCACACAGATCTATGGCTATGACGAGCTCCAGATGCTGCAGTCACGGCTGCCAGTGGTGAGTGGGACGTGGCAGTGGGGTGGGTGGTGATTCAGGCTCTTTCACATGTCCTTCCTCCCTTGCCACCCTGCCTGGCCCTCAGGACACTCGGCCTAAGTACGTCCCTCCGCACCATCACTAAGGAAGTTGCTTCTATTTGGTGCTTGTGCCTGGTGCTCATCCCTGGGGAACTTAAAGACCACTAGAGCCTGGGGCCCGAGTAGGCAGTGCCCCTACTAAATGTGGGTCGCTCTTCCTTCACCTCCTACCTTTTTCAGAAAAAGAACCATATGACACGAGACGTGGGGTTGCTTGCCTGCCCCTGGAGTTTTTATAGTCTTTGAAGTGCCATTTAGTATCTTTGACTTCTAACGGTGGCCATTGGTAACACTTGTGTTGACACCATTGCTCTTCTGCCCCCAACTGAGGGAGCGGCTAGAGCTGAACTCTTTCAGGGCCCTTGTGGGTCTCGCCGGCCATCACAGTTTGTAAGAATGCTGGCTCCACATTCTCCCTGGTTGCTGCAGCCTCACACTGAGGCCAGGGCTGCCTCTTTATTATGATCCTTGCTTTTTTTTTAAAGATTTTATTGGGGAATTGTGAAAGGGAAACAGCCAAGTTGTCCTTCAGTCTTAGTTGTGGAGGGAGCAGCTAGCTCAGCTCCAAGTCCAGTCGCCATCCGGCCGCCCGTTGGCAGCTCCCAATCGCTCAGCTCAAGGTGCTGTGTTCAATCTTAGTTGCGGGTGGGCATAGCCTTCTTGTTAGGTGCACGTGCTCTCACTAGCTCAGCCGTCCTGCCTCAGCTCGGGCGCAGCTCACTGGCCCATGTAGGAATCGAACTGGCAACCCTGTTGCTCAGAGCTTGCGCTCTTAACCAACTGAGCTGCTCAGCCGGCTCCTGTGGTCCTTGCTTTGAAATTGAGGCACTAGGCTTTCCCTGCCCGCGTGAACAGGACGGCAGTGGAGAAGGGCTGTGGGAGGGCTCCCTGCTCTGAGTCTGCAGGCCACTGGGTGTCTGGGTGTTTCCTAGACTCCTGGTATTTTTCACAGCCCAAGGCATCTGTGTATCATATTGCTGGGAAGTAAAAAGTTGTTTTGTCCCCTCCACTGGATGTGGTCTTTCCTATTCTCCAGGGAAAAGGTGTTCTCCCCATTGAGGTGTCCATCCTCAGACTCCTCACCATTGGTGTTGCCCCCCTGCCCCCCACCACAGAGAACTCAGGGAGCTGCAGGTATCACCTCACTTCCTAGGCCGTGGCTGAAGCTCTCGTCTCTCAGGAGAACTGTTTTCCATCTGCGAAGTATTTCCAGAGGCAGAGGCTGGTAGCTGGGCAGTTCTTCCTCCATGTGCAAGCCAGTGGCCCATTACACTGCTGCCCACAGGGCGGCTGGACTGTCCAGCTGTTGCCCACATCCCCCGAGGACCCCCAAAGGATGTTGAAGACATGGCAGGTTTCTAGGGTGGTCAAGAGAACTTAGGGTCTGTGGGGAAACGGGAAGTGGCCCTCGTCCCCCTGATGCTCATGAAACCTCACAGCCATCTGGCCCCGGAGCCCCAGAGCATCACAGATGGAATGCAAGAGGTGGTCCTGAGTGAGTCTGCATGTGGGTCCTGGTAAGACCCCCCAGGAGTGGCTCATTGGGACCCCAGCTCTGGGAGTCATCTGCCTCATATTCCGTTTATCGTTTTGTGCCTTAGAAGAAATTGCTTCTGGGTCCACCATCTGAAATACAGTGCTTTCATTTTCCCTTTGGTTATTTCCTAGCAACTTTGGCACTTTCGTGCCTAGTTCCCACCTTTGGATTTTCTTTTCTTCTGTGACAGGCTGTTGTCCTGTATGCCCCCCTGGACTTTCTCTAGGCCTGTCCCTAGTTGTGTTCCTACTAGCTCTGTGTTTTTCTAGCCCTGCCGCCTCCTGGGGTTCTGGGCTGAGGATGCTGAGGGTTTCCTGGAGGTTACCTGGAGATGAGGCTGAAGGAGAGTGTGTATGTGCCATTCCCAGCCAGGATGGCTCCTTTCTGGTTGTGACCAAGTAACTGTTGCCCACGAGGAAAGCAGGGGGGCTCTCCCTTGGCTCAGAGGCCAGGGTGCAGGATGTTTGGGACTGCAAAGCCCTGGATGTAAGGGTCAGAGCAGGCCTCCCCTTTCCCATAGAACTCCACTGTGTTTTGCCCTCTTGGTGTCCACACTTCCCCTGGTTCCTGTGTGGTATCAGTGTTGCATGGCAGAGTGGGTGGTGAGAGGCAAGTTCAGCACCTCACCTGGGGTCCTGCTTATACTTGTGCCTGCCTGGCATTGCTGCCCTGACCCATTAAACCCTTTAGGCACCTCCTCTCCTGTTGACTCTTTCAGGTTTCTACAGTCCAGTCAACATTCCTAGCTGCTTTTTAGAATCTCTCCCACAGAAAAAGCCTGTAGAGTTGGTTGAGCCTGTGGCATTCACCAGCATCCATCTTCAGTGCGAAGTGGATGTGTGAGGTTGGGCCCCCCAATGGCTCTGCTCCTGGGAGATTGAGGAATTGGCCAGTGTGTCTGCATGCTGTGTGCTGTGGGGCGGCCACATTGCACAACTCCAATGGGCACCATTTACTTTACGTTTTCTATGAATGCTGCCCTCTGGAGCTGTGCATGTGATGTCCCTGCAGTCTAGCATTTCCCGGGAGTGTGGCGTCACTTGGAGCGCCTGTGCTGCCTGCTGGGCCTGCTCTCCTGGGAGTGGGGGGAGGCTGCTCTGCTTATTGAGCCTCCCGGGTCTCTCGTAGGATTACTACGGAATTCCCTTTGCTACGCCCACAGCCCTTGCCAGCCGAGATGGGAGCCTCGCTAACAACCCATATTCAGGTTAGTCTGCTCAGGGCACAGGGAGGGGGGTGGGACAGCGGATTGGCCTAGAGCTAATGCCCGGCACCTGAAAACAGGCAGAGGGCTGCAAGAGGCCAGCTAACTTTCTGTGGTTGAGCTGGCAGCCAGACCTACTCCTGTTCGCAGGACCCAGCCTGGCTCTTTTCTTGGTTGGATAAGGGGCAGTGATTAGAGTCAATGCTCCTCTTCTCGTAGGTGATGTCACAAAGTTTGGCCGAGGTGACTCTGCATCCCCTGCGCCCCCCACCACACTGGCTCAGGCACAGCAGAGCCAGTCCCAGGCCCACCATACAGCCCAGCAGCCCTTTCTGAATCCTGCACTGCCACCTGGCTACAGCTACACTGGCCTCCCCTACTACACAGGCGTGCCCAGTGCCTTCCAGTACGGGCCCACCATGTTTGTGAGTGTTTGTGGGGGTTATTCCAGCTCTGGGGAGCAGAAGCAGGGAGGGAGGGACATGAGTCCACTTAAGAGTCTCAGTTGGGGTTGGCCGAGTGGCACGTTGGTTAAGAGTTGGCTTGGGACGCCAGCTCTGAGCAGCAGGGCCCCGGTTCAGATCCCACATATGAGGGCCCCAATTCCCCAACAAAATCTTTAAAAAAAAAAAAAAAGAGTCTCAGTTGGCTTTCAGGAATGTTTTAAGCTGGGGGCAAGGCTACTTGCCTGTTTTTAGATCCCACGTGTTATACTAATGGACACAGGTCCCTTGTGATTGTACCACCTGCTGCCTGAAGCTGAGCAGGGTTGGGGAGTGGGTTGTCACCTGACCCGCCCTGCCTGTGCTGTTCCTCCACTGATGCCTCTTTCTTGCCCCACCAGGTCCCTCCGGCCTCAGCCAAGCAGCATGGTGTGAATCTCAGCACCCCCCCCACCCCTTTCCAGCAGGCCAGTGGGTATGGCCAGCACAGTTACAGCACAGGTGAGGGGTGCTCCCAGCACGGAGAGACATGGGTAGGACAGGCTTGCCTAGCTCACACATGCCTCTTGTACCCTGCCATGCTAGGTTATGATGACCTGACCCAGGGGACAGCAGCGGGAGACTACAGCAAGGGTGGCTATGGTGGATCATCGCAGGCACAAAACAAGTCTGCAGGTTCTGGGCCTGGCAAAGGTAGCGTCTCCCCCTCCTTTCCAGGACCGAGGCCCAGAGTAGTTGTCTCCTCCCTGACACCTTCTCAGGCAAGGCTACCCCAGAGTGCCCTGGATGTGGGGGAGGCTCAAGCTGGCCAGCTGTTGTGGGAATAACTGCTTTTCCTTCTAGGCGCGTCTGTGTCTTCAAGCACCACTGGCCTACCTGATATGACTGGTTCTGTCTATAAGACTCAGGTGAGGGAGGAACAAGGGGGTGTGTAGGTTGGTGGGAGGTGCACCCCAAGCTGGCCCTCACTGTTTTTTTCTTGGTCCTGTAGACTTTTGACAAGCAGGGATTTCATGCAGGGACTCCTCCCCCGTTCAGCCTGCCCTCGGCCTTGGGCTCCACCGGGCCCTTGGCCCCTGGAGCAGCCCCTGGTTATGCGCCGCCACCGTTCTTGCACATCCTGCCCGCCCACCAGCAGCCGCCTCACTCACAGCTGTTACACCACCACCTTCCACAGGATGCCCAGGTGAGCCCAGGGATGGAGGCATCGCCCTGCCCTGGGTTGGGGCTTCTGCTCCAGCCTGACAGCCTTCTTCTCCTCCTCCTCAGAGTGGCTCGGGTCAGCGTAGCCAGCCCAGCTCCCTGCAGCCCAAGTCGCAAGCCTCCAAACCTGCCTACGGCAACTCTCCATACTGGACAAGCTGAACCCTGAAGAGGGGTGGGATGGGTTGGGGCTTACCCTGGGCAGAACACGTGGAGCCCCATTCTGGGAGCCCGGTGCCCTTTCCTAGAATTCCTGAGACGTGTAACTGTGTCAGCGGAGCCTCTGTGGGGAGCCTGCCTCCCAGTCTCGCCATTGTATGTAATGTATTTATGTATGTATTTGTAAATGTGACAGAAGTCTTTGGGGAGGGTAGGGGGGGTGCTGCAGCTGCTACTCTTAGGTCTGTTCTCCCCACTCAAGCCCCTTCTCGCTGTAGCAAAATAAGCCCCTTCCCCCTTCTGCCTTCAGGCCTTCCACCCCTCAGCCAGCAGGCTGCTAGGGGCAGTGTCTGGAAGGGCTACTTTAAAGCAGTTGGGTAATGGGGCCAGGTACCAATGAAGAATCACAACTTATCTTGTGCCTGTGTAAACCATTATTTTTCTTCCCTGTGTAATTACTTTATCCTTCTGTTTTTGCGAAACTGGTCCTTATGTCATTTGTCATGTTCTTTTCCTGCCAAATCTTAATCTGGGGATAGCAGAGATATCCCCTGTGCTCAACAAGTGTCACCTGTTTGTCTTCATAGAGCAGGGGCATCTGCTTCTGGTCTGGTCTGGTCCCCACAGACTTATCTTCCTCTGGCTGACAAATTTAATAATATTCTAATTTTGTGCTCAGAGATGTCTGGCTAGTCAGCTCCCTTTTAAAAAAATCAAAGATATGCTCAGTGAGAGCACGTCTCCATGCACAGGCTCCTCTATTCCAGTTGTCCTGAACCAGGTGGGCGACTGCTTCAGGGGTTTTCTCTCTTGCCCAAACTCCACCTAATAAACTTCTGAGAGCATGCACGGTCTCTGTGTGGTCTGACTAAGGCGTAGCTCAGGGCAGAGGCCGTCTTCATTCCGGTTCCAGGGACTCTTGGACTTCACAGGGCTGAAGTAGAGCTCATGTGGTCCGTTTTTCTGACAACAGGTGAGAGCTTAAATCGGTATTCTTCTTTGCTGGGTTCTTCTCTTGCCTTGGCCCCACACAGCATCCATGGAATGAAAAGTTAAGTGATACAGCTGGAAAGACAGCAAACCCTCCTGACGGGGCACAATATTCTTGCAGCTCCGAAATAGACTTACAGGATAGGCAGTCTCTTACGGGGCCTGGTCAGCAGGAATACCAGGGCAGGGTAATTTCTTTTCCAAAGGAGCAAAGGTAAGAACTGAGAACACAGTTCTAGTCTTGGGAGAGTTTGAACAGCTAAGGCTTTCCTCTTCATCAACCAAACACAATTAATGGGCAGTCAAGGGCTGTGGTGGAACAGATGACTACTAAGTCAGCGTGGTATCACGTAGGTAAGTGGGTCCTGGGCTAAATATCTGCTCCAGAAAGGTCCATGCACCCGCTCACCTGCGACCAGGATTCTGACTTCCCTGTCAGCCAGTCCAGCGCCTCCTGCTTCTAGGCCACCAGTCAGGGAGATGCCGGAGACATAACTATTCCTGTGTGTGGCAGGAGGCAGGTGTCCCCACTTGTCTGTGGTACAACTAGGCTCCAACCTGGCAGGCACGCAGCTCAGGCCTAGGTGTTACCTCATTTCAATCCTAAGTAACCCCTTCAGACGAGGCTAAATAAGCAAACAAAATGAGTGTTGCTTTAAGTATTGGTCAAGTAGGTATGCCAGAGCCAGCCCAGAGTCGTACTTTTTTTTTTGCTTTCACTTCTAAAATTAATGGTCATTTCATCAGATGGGACACGTGCTGCTGTTAACCCACAGCCTGGGATCCTGACCAGAAAAAAACGTAAGTGTTTGCAACCTGAAACTAAATGGGAACTTTTATTAAAGTAAACTAAGTGATCTGCCTGATCCCTGCTTTTAGCAGGAAGTTTGGAAGATAAGCGACAATGAAAACCAGTGGCCTCCTAAGGAGGGCAGTGGAGCACTCCTCCATCCCTCCCACTGACCTACTTGTACTGGCAGATTGTGCCCTATTTCAGAATTAAGGTTAACAAATGTGGCTATGTCTTTAATAACCTTTCTTGAAAGATAATAAGGATTGGGGATGTTTATTATGCAAGGTGAGCTAAGGCAGAATGCCATAAAAGGCAGGTCAGCAAGATTTGTTTTTTGTTTGTTTTAATTTTTCAGTTGAGTCCTGGGCATAACCTGCAAGGGAACAGTGGAAATATTCAGACCACCTTTTAGTTTTAACATGAGAAAAGAAAGAAGAGGGTCATCCCATGGGGAAGTAGCAATACAGGTATATTTTATTTCACATTTTATTAGTAGACAGATGGGCAGAAAAAGACAAAATAAACCACTAAAGGAGAGGTTCAACACAAACGCATCAGATAATCTTTTCTCATAAGTTAAACTGAAGAAAAACATCTACAATTTCAGCTAGGAAAACTATTAAAGTCAGGTGTGTCCTGCTGGTTTCAGAATAGTTGAAAATTGCATCTGAATCTTTTTGTAAATGTAAACCTTTTTATCAGGATGGGAGGGGTGGAGAGTTAATTTTCAGTGGAGAACTACACATTTTCCCCTTCAATTTCATATATATATGTCCCCCAAAATAAGGAAACCAGCAAATAAAGAAGCAAATAATTACCAAGAGGAAAGAAGGGACTACAAAAAAAGGTCTGGCTAATAGAAAAGAACTCTGGAATGATATGAAATAGAGGGGGGAAGACTTTGAGAAAAACAACGGAATCATGATATTATACTTTCTCCACCCAGCCTCAAAAAACACAGGCCTGAAAAGCACCCAGAGAGGCCTCCTAGAATCAAAAGGAATCTAAAAATGCAGGGTTTTGAGTTCATGTTACACCAAATGATCAGCACAACTGTAGTCACAAGGTTCTGGCTTGAGCCTGAGATCTCCACTCCTAATAAGAAAAGTGTTACATGCTCAAGTTTTCTTTTGCCACAGGATGTGTTATTCTCAGGACAGAGCTCTGGAACCAGCATCTGGGTTTTACAAGTTAGTGTGAGCTATCAGAATGTCTACCTGTTGGCAAATCAACACACCCCAGTCTTTTCTGGAACTGATTGTACTCTTTTATCAGAGGCAAACCCAGCCCTCAATAGTAATACCCCAAAGGGCTGAGAGGTACAACCACCTGGCTCTCTGGCTCCCTGAGTCAATGTGCAACGGAGGCCAACAGGGCCTAATGGGACAGGGCTGAGCAGCATAGCACCTCCCACAATGCCAAGGTGCCTGGCCTGCCCTGGGAGAGAAATGCTTTAGCAGTAAGGGAAAAGAAAAGCTTAATTTTAGGGCTCCAAAAGAGTAAGACCAAGCTACTGGCTGTAAACGTGTGTGGTGGTGGTGGGGTTTTGGGGGCATTATGAGAGACTTTGGGCTCCAGAATATTTGCAGGTTATTTGGAAGCTATATACTTAAGAAGCGTGGGGAGTAAAAAGCTAGTTTCAACATCCTTCTGTGAAGAGTTTGCAGTCAGAGTGTTTGGTCACAAAGGGCTGTTCTCTGAATCTGACTAGAGTTACTAGATTCAAGGGTCCAAATGACCCTGACCCCATGTGGTTTGGACAGATTCTGGGACCAGGCTCAACACTGTCCCATATGAACCTTAGCATATTAAATGTTCTCACTAATACTAGACCAAACTTGAGAGGCCAGAGAGGCTTGCTGGGAATTAGTCAGCAAACATTTGTAGAGTCTGAAGAGTGAATGAAAACCCTGAGATCAGAAAGGAAGGAGGAGCTAAGGAAGTAAGCATCACCTACTCTGTCCTAGGATCCATCCTACCCTGTCCCTCATCAACTCTTGTTTTTTCTGAGCTAAGATCTGAAGAAAAGGAGTTGACACTAGTGCACAGGGATCGAAGTAGGATTATAGTCTTTGCTGTATTTTCTTTCCAAAACCTGTGATTTTACATTATAACGATTTTCCCCACTGAAAGAACACTGCCCTCCTATGAACTGGCCCACTCCCATAAGAAAGTCACCGCCAAGTTCTGAAGTCCCTGGTTGGTGAAGGTTGATGGATCTCAGTATTGACTGAAGTAACACATGATCAAGACCCGGGAAATCAAAGCTGCGGCAATTGCTTGGCAGGAAGATCTAGTGTCACCAGACAATGCCTGCAGCCAGCTCCCTCAGCCCAGGGCAGGCTCCGTGCACAGCTTCTGCTTGTAATCCGCAGCCAGAGTCCATTGAAAGGAGAGAAAAGTCCAGGTCACATCCACTGAGGAAAGGTAACCGGTCACTCATGTCTCACATATATCCACAGTTATCACTAGCTCAATGAAAACCAAAATCTTAACACATGCACCTAGTATTAATACTGAGTAATCAAGACTGTCTGCTTAAAAAAAAAATCCTCATGGTAAAGTTGTATCTTTTAGGGAAAGGCCTTGTTAAATACATAAAACATGTTTTCATGTTTTCTCTCCCAACAGTGGTCACCAGTAGTTTTGACTTTTCCCCCCAGCAGCATCGACCAGAGTTGGCATAGTGATTTTTCACTGTGTTGCCGTCACTAAGATTCCACGCCACTAATCCCCACTCTCCCCTGACTCCCTGGGGAGGGAGGGAGACCAACTCTGCCTTTAAAATAAATAGCAATCAAGTGCTCAGTTCTATGTAAAGTATGAATATTTATTTCAGGCTTTAGATCCCAATCGATTTCAAAAAACAAAATCTGATTTCTCTCCTCAGAGTACTGAGGCCTCTGTGTTAGGATGATTTCCTGAAGGCTGAAGGGGCTCTGCCCTTAGGAACACATTTCATCAGGCTTAGCACAAAGTCCCTGACGCCCACTGTATCCCAGACTTAAGACAGGAAAGAAACGAAATTTACCACCATGGGGCTGAACAAATGCACACACACTAATGTAAATGGAGCAGCTAAACCTTGGCAAAATATTTTTTTAAAGTTTGTTTTGTGGGATTTTGTGTTTTTTTTTTCTTCCATTTTCTTTTGCTACCCAGCATATGCAGCGCTTATGAACTCCCAATGGGTTCTCAGCTTTAAACACATTAAACGTCTTGTGAATGACTAATTCTTCAAGAATCTAAAAACAGACCAAACGTGTTTTGCTGTGAACACTTTGTAGACACAAAGTGAGGCAGGGGTTTGGATTGAAAGGAAAAAAAAAATCAATACAGTGATGAAAGGGTAAAGAATGCAAGAATTCGGACATACTGTGGAGGATTACCTTCTCTCCATTAAGAGGTCCATAAAAAGGAGCGAACTGAGATCCATAGGGGAGTCAGCAGGAGCTGTGTTTGTTTCCCCACCCCCATGATAGGTTGTTGCTGAGGGGCCACTGCCAGGTCCCCACTTGCTCCCCTCCCTTTGGCCTGAGACGGCAGGGCAGTACAGGGGCATCCATGGAGCACGTCACGACTCCTCATTCCCAGAATCATCATCATCATAACAGTCGGCATCTTCTTCCTCCTCATCTTCATCATCAATGTCATCGTCGTACAAGTCGTCATAAAGCAAATCTGAGCTGTTGTCATTGGAAGGCACTTTAGTTTTGATGCAGTATTCCGCCAGCGTCGTGGGGACTTTCACTCCATCCTTTTCTGCTTCGGCTTTAGTGGCTGAAACCTGTTTCCTGCAGGGAGGATATAGATTAGTAAGTCTTGGATTTATAATTGGCCTTTCTAAATAATCAAGATGACTCAGGTTTCTGAACTTTAGTACCTGCCTGAAAGCACCTGACAGCCTCTGCTACACCACTCTCAGCCTATCAAGTACCGTTCTGAAGGACACTTAATAATGACCTCAGATTTTTTTTTCACCTAGTTGTTTTTTTAAGACCTGATGCCTCTCAATTTCCTGAATCAGAATATACATTCAAGCAATGTAAAACTACTTAAAATTTTCTTGACATGCCATGCTATCGTACACCTGTTTTTGGCAAACATGTTTCTCTCCCTGAAGAGGCTTTTTCCTTCCCTTTTTTACCTGAAAAATTCTTATTTGTGAGGCATTATCTCTCCTAGGAACCCCATAACATTATACATTCCTTCTACTGTATCTTCTTTAAGCCTCTCTTATTGTGCTCATTATATCACATGGTCAGTCATCTGTTTGTTTACAAATGTGCTCCCCTGGGAGAAAGACTGTATGTGCTCCTTAATGACCTAGCACAGTACCTGACACAAAGCTGGTGAATAAATGTTCAAAGAAAGAATGACAAAGAAACCCTTAAATTAAGAAATATGAAGAATACAAATATCTTGGGAGTATTCATGCATTCTTCACTTATTAAATCCTACCTTTCCTTGAACATGAGGCTCCCATCCTGTTTCATGAAGCACTCCCATTTTTCAATCCTCAATCCGCTCCCGCTCCTCTAAATTTCTATAGGTCCTTACTATTTATACTAATTATCTTCAGTCTTTGGTATACACCAGTAACCTTGGTGGCTGATACAAAACACTGATGTCTAGATTCTATCCTCATAATCCCACGGAATGGCTGTGGATTTGGGGATGGGGGGTTGCTCTAAAGATGTTTGCAGTGGGCAGAAAACTTTGACTACTGCTGATCTATATTATTCAGCTATCAAATGACATGCATTTAAATCTCTGCATGGTTTTGGGGTTTTTTAAGATATCACATGGTATGCTTTTTGTCACTCAAACCTGAACTTAAATATCACCTTCGAGGAGGCCTGTTCTGACAACCCAATTTAAAGCAGCCATCTCCTTCGCATTATCCCACTTATCACTATCTAGTATTTTTTAATTTTGATGATGATCCTCATTTGTATCATGCTTACTAGATTTATAGAGAGGGACACTATTAGTATAAATTCTAGTGCTTACTAAACTCCTATGCACATAATGTGCTGGAACTGTCCTTGGGACTGTCTTTTAAGGGTATAAACATACAACTGTTAAGAACTGAATTTATAACAATCCAAGTACCAATTCTTGGGTGACTATTTTGAAAACCTTATGTATGTCCTACTCAGGATATAACCGAGAACCTAACGCCGTCTACTTTTTTTCCTTTTACACAGATGGGAAAACTAAAGACCCAAAAAGTTAACTGATAAAAAAAAAGGTCACAATGAAGAAGTGTGGCAGAGCTAGGAGTAGATTTCAAGTCTCCTGATTCTTACTCTAGGGTTCTGTTAGACCGTATACTGACGCTGCTGATAATGAAGACACCCAGAAGATACTTGCTGCTATGGTCACAAAGGCCAGTAAATAACAGGGCTTCGTTAATAAAAATTTTGAAACAAAAATACATGGAATGTCTGGAATACATTGGGTGCTTACTACACTTACTGGGCATATGGAAATCCACAATCATCCCTAAAATGACTAGGAGGGAGTTTGCAAACCTGACTGGCTCAGAACCTCGAAGTTCTGGCCGAGGAAATCCGAGCTGTGGCAGTGCTACCTCGTAGTGTGTGTGTGTGCTTGCTCAAAAGCCAGACTCATTGGGCTCAGGCACAAATCTCCTCCCAGACAATCAATCTAATTGAGAGAAATGGAAGTTCAATTTAACCCCCTGCCCTGGTTCTAGGACATTACTTTGGTTCTAAGTATAAAGACTTGAAAGCACCTTACCTAATGATTTCAGCATATTCTTTGTCTTTTCCTTTACTGTCCCTCCATTTCCTGAACATAACTGAAGCATCCACATTGGCTGGGGAGAAGGTGTTGGGCTCATTAAGCAATGAGATTACACTTAACAGGATAGTCCTAGAAACAGGAAAAAACGGTCAGCTGTAAATACTCATAGTCACAGGATTCAAAAGTATTCTTTTAAGACTACAATATTTGAGACCTTAGGGAAATGGAAATTGAGTATCATAAAATTTTGTTTTCAGTACTCAGTTAACTGGGAGACAAAAGCAGAGGCAATAGTAAGTCTAGCATAGGATCTTAACAGGGCATAAAACTAGAAGGCACTGCCTTAACTGGCTACATGTTCCAATCTGCAAAAAGTGGAGGTCTGGAAGCTTTTCAAATTAACACTTTAACAATTAAAAGTGCAATAGGAAGAAGAAAAGCAATTTTATCTAGCTTCAAGACAATCTTTTCGTGGAAGAGGGTAAAAATGATACTACTCCATACATCCAATTCTAATCGTGGCTGCTTAGAAGATCTAAAAACCAGTATTACATATAAATGTATTTCTATTCCATACTTTTAAGGGAAGAAAGACAGAGTTAAGCAGAAAAATAGAGGAGATACAAAAAAAGTCTGAATAACAAATCTTTATTCAAAAATTTTACTAAGTACCTACTATGTGCCAGAGGCACGAAGTGAGATGTTGGGTGTACAACAGTGAACAAGCTAGATGTCATCCCTGCTCTCCCAGGGCTTATAAGTCTCGTGGGAGTTATTAACAGGCAATTTTCATCCACAGATAAAAACTAGACACCTTAATCACGGGGAATAAAGTTTGTTAGATAAAATAAGTAGAAGAGCACAATAGGCTCCCAAAATATTCCAGATTATTCCCAGGCTTTTTTTCCCTAAAAGCTGTGTGCATGTACGTAAAGAGAATAATGGGAGGAAAAATTAAATTTCTCTACCTTTTCTCATTGGTGCGAGGTTATAGATTGTGTTGTTGCAAAATAGCCTTTTGCTCCTGGCCCCAAGCAAAAAATAAAGGGAGGGAACCAGGCAATTAGATGTTTGATTTGATGAAACCTTTTCCTAAAAAGGGTAAAGAGTTTCTGTTATGTGATTATACAATATTATGACAAAGGTACTTTTAAAGAAAACTTCCCCATCCAGTTAAAATCCATCTCTCTCTCGCTCTCTCTCTCCCTCTCGCTCTCCCTCTCTCCTCTCTCTCTCTCTCTCACACACACACACACACACACACACACCTTTCTATTACGTTAAGAATAATTCCTTGCCCCTCCTGCCAAGATCCTTCTGGATGTCTCCAAAAATTACATTAAAATAATTCAAAGAAAGTCATCCCTGCCAATAATGGGAAATGGACATAACACCCCAAAAGCAAAAGAAAAATGTAGGTAGAAAATTCCATAAGGGTTGCTTCAGAAGAAAACATAAAACCTGTTAGAAAGATAAGCAGGATAAGGACAAAGTGTGGTATAAAGAGAAAAAAAACCTAATGGTTTAGATCAGCACTGTATACTTCCAACCTCCTGTGATGATGGAAATGTATAATCTGTGATTTCCATATGGTAACCACTAGCCACATGTGGCCATTGAGCGCTTTGAAAGGTAGCCTGTGCAACTGAGGAACTGAATTTTTAATAATAAGTTTAAATAGTCACATGTCTAGATGAATCATATTAATTGAATCAGGAAATTTTCCCGACGAGTCAGTTTCACTAAGTTGATTTTCTTATGTCGTGTATATTATTAAAATACTATATTGGGAAATACAATTTTCAAAAAGTGAATCATCCATCCACTTCTCCCAAAACAAGAACGTACTTCTACCATGTACTCATAAACTGAAATCCATGATGCTTTCAGAAGCAACAGGTTCTATAGTGGACTGTGATAACAGTTAACCCAGCAGGCTTTAATTCCTCCATTTGGAATGCAGAATCTTTTTTTGTATGGGGAACCCATTCCATTGGTCAGGTGGGTTTAAATCTCCTTCCCTTACTATCATGCCACACCTTCAAACAAACCACCTATCTATATCCACAGCAGTAGATACCGTACCACCAAGTGCTGGCCAAAGGAGTCTATCCATCTTGTCAAGATGGATTGGGGGCTTTGCATGCAACCCATGCTGGGGCAATCAGAACCCGGTGGGAAATACGATGGTTCTAAACTAACAGCAGAAAAGCAATTTTTATTCTTGATTGGACTGATAACTGAGAATATGGAAAGTGTAAAGCTGGTGGCCATCTTTGTCACCAAGTGGTGAGAGCCTGCCTTATAACAAAGCCAATATATAGAGCAAAACAGAATTGCTATTTTTTTCCTCAAAGATTAGAATTCAAAAGAATATAATTCAAAAGCAACATCCTATTCAAAACTTCCCAACCAGTATGTTGTGGATGGGTTACAGGTAAATTATGCCTGTATTGTTCACTCAGGCAGTTGGGTGGGTCAAACCAGGAACAACTTGAGTCTCTGGAACATCAACTTTTGGCCAAAGGATCATCTTCAGTTTACTACACTGTGATCTACAAATACTATCATTCCATTTTTTTCTATGTTCCATGACTGGAAAAGGTTTGGAGAAAATGTCATATGTAGTTTAAATTGCCTAACCCTTGTACCAAAATAATTTAACACAGGCATTACACTTGTAGCATAGTAAACAACTCTGCTAGGTTAAGTATTCTAATTTTTATAGAATGGAAAAGCCAAACTGTTAAGACAATGCTGGCAGAATGTATAAAACATGCTTTCCTTTGTTGCCATCTTTTGCTATTGTTTGTTTCAGTGTTTAAAAATCTATTCATTTTTAAAAATTTTTCAGAAGAAAAAAAAAACCAGAAGGTACAGAGGATTAACAATATGTGAAAAGAAGGGAAAGAATGACCAAATAATGCAACTATCAAATTAATATTCCCCAATGACTAGATTACTCAAGCCCACTGAAGGGACTGGTTTCCTGCAGATCATGAACAAAGGGGAAAGGATCAGGAAAACAACAGACACTCTTTCTTAGTCTTATTCTAGCCATATGAAGTTCACAGTTCCAAGCTCTGGGTTTAGCAACAACATTGAGTTGTGTTTGTCTATTTAGACAATATTGTGGCACTTGGGCATAAACTTTCTGGATTAGAATAGATTCTGAGGGTCCGTCCCCAGACTCTGTGCTCATATAAAGAAAAACTCTGGGGCTGGCCGAGTGGCACATTGGTTAAGAACTGGCTTGGGATGCCAGAGGGCCCCGGTTTGGATCCCACATATGAGGGCCAGTGACACTGCCCTCTACAGCTAAGATGCTGAACAACAGCTCGACCTGGAGCTGGGCTGCCGTGGGTCGCCGGCGACGGCATAGGCTGCAGTCCCCTGCTGCAGTGGGTTGCCATGGGCTACCGTGTGTAGCCAGCAGCCAGCATGAGCGGCCATCCAGAAGCCGGCGACTGATCTGCCTCACCCAGGAAGAGCGCAATGATGGTGCCAGCTTGGGCCAGTGAAGCGACATCCTCCACAAATAGACTGAAGAACAAAAGGAGAGCAACTTGTCTTTTCCCCTTCCCCCAATTCCCCAATAAAATCTTAAAAAAAAAAAGAAAAACTCCGTTGCCCTTCTCTAGGTATAGAACAGGTTTGGTTGTCCAAATCCAGTAGTGTTAACGTGTGAAAATAAAGAACAGACCTAAATCAGTAAGAATTTGGGATACAAATGAGGGACAGAGAGTTTTTAAGTGTTTTCAACTTATTGCACAATTCCCATGATCACCACCATTCTCAGAGTTACAGGTACTCCTAGAAATAAATGTGCTCCCTTCACCTCCACTTTAAGCTTGGGCAAGGGGCTATGGGTATGAGTTTTTAGGACAGAGGATCTGGGCCAAAATACAAAAATGCTCAGAGGAGAAAGGAAGTACAGACAAAAGGATAGGCAAAAGCACTCCACATAGTCTTCAGGTTCATGTTTCAGATCATTTTGCCTGCTTCAGTGTCTTTGTCAGAGATGGTTTAGCTATCTTCTTTTGAATAAAAAGTAAGTTTGTAAACAATAAAAACACCCAAAGAAAATGAAGACCAACTAATTTCCCTCTCTCTCTGTCTCTCTCTCTCTCTCTCTCTCACTAGCAAACTAGCAAGTTGTGAAGTTCTACAGAGCTAGGACATGTTTAAAAAAAACCAACAAAACTAAAAAAACATTTAACAGAGATAGGAAATCAGAATTATGCATCTATGACCCAATGGGTAATATTGTATTTGCCCCTTTTCAACATATAGACAGTAGTCAATGAGATGGGTCTGCCCTTTCTCTGTTACCCTCTATGTCACCACAAGTACAACTTTAGCAGGGAGGGCAGAAAACTGGCCCTGTCACACAAGCATAAGACCTGGCTTGCGGATCTGCCTAGAAACTAAGCAGGAAAAGTATGGAATTTTGCAGAATCAAAGATTGGCATTTTTCCTCCAGTGTATACACATACCCTCCAAGCAGCATGTGAGCTAGAAAGGGTTCATTTTTAAAAACCTAAATTTACTTGACTCTTAAAACATACATATTCTCACACACAGATGGAGATGCAGAAAGAGACAGAGATACTGACTGATTTGAGATTCTTAGGTTTTACAGGCCTCGCATAATTTGATGGAAAGTGATATATGGAGAAGTGAAGCCCAGCGCCTAATCCTTCTAGTTGACCTGGGTCCTTTAATCTCTCGTTTTCATTATTTCAAAAGATGGGCCAGTGACACCAGAAGATGTCCTAGTTGAAACTCAGTCCTCATTACGATTTCAAGATGGGAGAAGAATTTAAAGACGATGTGTGGCAAAGAAGTCTCCTGTGACTGAGAAAATATGGTAGCTGAATGGGTCACATATTACACATAGTTTTTCTTTATGCTGGTAAAGCAACTAACAAATATAACAGTTCCTGCTGTGCAGTCCTGGAGCTGCTGCAGATTGGCATGTACCTGAGAACACATGGTAGGAATGAAGGTCTCAGATTAAAATATCCAAAAACACAAAACCAGAACATATTATTTAAAAAGGAAAATTTAAAAATACACAAAGTATGTATATGCACAGAATAAAAATGGCAAATCAAGGGCAGTGGGATCTAATGTGCAAACATCAAAGGAGCAAACAAAATCACCCTGGCTCAGAATGGGCTTTACAGGAGCCCCAGGAAGAACAGGGCTATAGCCATCTCCCTTGACCTTGACTACTTTGCCACCCACTGCTTAGGGCAGTCCCTAACTCCCTGCCCTTTCAGTGGGTTATAGGTAAGACTAGACAAGAAAACATCCTACTTGCTCCAGAGACAGAGACCCTTCTACATGAAGCCGTGTCCTCTGGAGTGAGTCCATAAGTCTGGTTCCATGCTTTATCTTCACAGTGGCGAAGAAAACACTATGTATCCATCCTTCAAAGCAAAGCAAATCCCTACACCAAGACCACTTTCCTATCAAGAGCCTGGAAAAGATATGACAGTTCTGGAGATGGTGCCTGAGAGAAAAAAGTTGAGAACTTTCCTGCAAGGTCTGAGAGCCAGCACCCCCGCCCGCCCCCAAGTTCCCACTTGGTTCTGAACAAAGCATGGATTAAGGCACATGTTTCTGCCACCAGGAAGAAGAGAGAGAGTGTTGTGATTAAGGCACATGTTTCTGCCACCAGGAAGAAGAGAGAGAGTGTTGTAGGCTCCTAATCACAGACATGTGGCAGCATCAGGGGTCCCTACCCTCCCAACTCTTTGCTGACTAATGCCTACTCCTTAAAATGTCCCAATTCCATAAGGAACTCTCATACCCTTAAACTTAATCCTGGGCACATGAATACAGGGCTGTGGATCTCTTCCAGAAAGAGAACTACTGAGCTTTTAGTAGACTAGTTGGTTGATGTTCTGGATGCCTACAGTTGTAGCGTAACACTTTTTCCTTGCTTCCCCCTTTTGCCAACTCTCATTACACACTAGGTCTTGTGATAAAAATTGACTTAGGCTCTTAAAGGTAACTGAAATGCCTTATTCTTCAGGTTACAAAAACCTTCCATGTACAACTTTATTTTCTGAATTATGTTCATTGAGGTGCTGAATGAAAGACCAGTGCAGGTGGTCATGGAGAAGGCCAAACAAGTGAATATGGAACCACTTTCAGATAACCCTGTCATGTAGGAGTCAGGATCTTACAACAGGCTGAGCTGAACTTAATGCCACCTCCACTGCTGTCTTGCTACAGCCACCCATAAACTGGATATGGAGCTCAGAACCCTCAGTCTAACAACTGCTGACTCTAGAGAATTTAGCAGCAAAGAATATCGGGGAAAATACCTAGTACCTCAAATCTTGCCTCTTGATATTTCAGTGCCATAAATGACCTGTGAGAAATATGTACAATTCACAAGTCTAAGAAACCCCTTGCCTCACAACAAATAACACAGAAACAAGAGGGAAAGTATTCCACATCCACTCTAGATATTGCTTTCTTGACTTTTCAGAGTTCTCAGCACCACCAGGTGGTTCCACGCAGATGATGTTTCACAAGGCATACAAAACACTCTATGTTCCCCTAGAAATTCACAAACACCAAAACCCTCCATTCACTCTCCGACTCCCAAGATAAACACATTGAAGGAACATCCAGTGATTACAGAAGCTAAGACAAAAGTCCAAAAAAGGAACAAATGATTTCCAATGCAAATACCTTTTAGAGCTGTGTATAAAGACCAAAGGGGCAATCTGCAGATAACTAGTTCTGGTTGTGAAGCCTCTAAACAAAAAAGCAGGGTAGGTAATCCCTGAGGTGGAGTTCAAGGAATGCTTCTAAACTGGGGTTCACGTGACCTGAGAGCCAAATGATGCTGGTACCCAAAGTGTCAGAGGTAGTTTTAGATGGGCAGATTAGAATGAAAGGAGTCCCCTACCCACAAAAGACTGGATTAAATTAGGAACAAGCTCATCTCAAAAGAAAAAAATGGTCATAATATTTAAAGCTGAGATAAGGCAAGTAATACAGTCTGTGTGTCTGTCTGTATTTATGCAGGAGAAGACAAAAATCAAGTAAGGTTCAAATGACCAGCTACAACTGTGTGATGTGTAAGGAACATGAGAGATGAAAAAGTAGTTATTTTGCTAATAATCATAAAAGATCCTATGTAAAACAGTGGTCTTAAAGCTAATATATACATGTCCGTGGAGGTACATGAAGTATCATATCAGTTCTCCTTTGCCAGTCTCCCCTTTCACAATTGCCTTTTACAAAAAAAATGCATGCCTCCCACATATTCCTATAGTGGTGATGAAACATCAGGGGTACAAAACAGAAAATTACAAATAGAGCCAACTGTTTTTCCCTTTTTATAAATAATTTTGTTAAAAGCATACAGTGATGTCTAAAAAGGAGTATTTTGGCATGTGATAGAATACAATAAATTCAGATACATATAGACTGGGGCTGCTGAAGTATATTTTCATTAAAACGAACTCAATTATCCCAACTCTGATTATTAAGAAATGCATCATTCCTGAGGGGGGTCCCTCAGGAATGTAAAAGTAAAGCAGACAGTATAAGCAATATGTGGTGATTCCTTATTTCATAAACATAATAAACTATGGCAAGGCTCTGTGCCTGATCGATATATCTGAGAATTAGAATTCAGAGGCATGATGGTTGTCAAGGTGAGGTGTATCAACACATTTATTTGAATTAAAAAAGGGAGGGCCGGCCAAGTGGAGCATTGGTTAAGAGCTGGCTTGGGATGCCAGAGGGCCCCAGTTCAGATCCCACATATGAGGGCCAGTGACACTGCCCTCTACAGCTAAGATGCTGAACAACAGCTCAACCTGGAGCTGGGCTGCCGTGAGTCGCTGGCGACGGCGTAGGCTGCAGCCCCTGCTGCAGTGGGTTGCCATGGGCTACCGTGTGTAGCCAGCAGCCAGCGTGAGCGGCCAGCAGCCGGAGTGAGCGGCCATCCAGAAGCCGGCGACTGATCTGCCTTGCCTGGGAAGAGCGCAATGATGGTGCCAACTTGGGCCAGTGAAGCAACGTCCTCCACAACTAGACGGAAGAACAAAAGGACAGCAACTTGTCTGTTCCCCTTCCCCCAATTCCTCAGCACTGTTCCCATCCCCCAATTCACCAATAAAAAATCTTAAAAAAAAAAAAAAAAGAAAGGGAGTCACTGACTTTCTGATTTAAAAATATACTGGCAAATGTGTTGAAATCCAAAATACATCATTTTCTGTACCCTTTCTAAGTATATTAGATTGGATACCATAGCTAAAGGAATGAGTAAACAGCATAATCAATAGTTATTTGATATGTCTTGAACAGACAGACTCTTTGGGATACACGTCCCAGAAAGTGTGAAGTAAATAACTTGGTTAAGAACTTGGTAAGAAATCCTTCTGCAAGTCAGAAAGCTTCCAATTCTTTCCTTTTGACAAAAGTGGAGATCCTAATCAAGTTACTAGTTTTCAGATCATTAAAAAATGATTAACAAAATGATTTCATAAATAAAGGGGGAGAACAGATCAATCTGTGCAGAAGAATGTGAAATAATTTATACAGATATCCCAGCCTCAAAAAGATATAATTCCCCACTCCTTGAAGTGTGGGCTACACCTATGACTTCCTTTCAAAAAGTATACAGGATGGAAAGGGAGAAAAGACTAACTTCACAGTGGAGAAACCCTAAAAACAGAGTCTCAGCCAGGTAATGAATATTAACATCAACAGTGATAAGTCACATTGATAGTATGCACCCTTGATATAACATGATGAAAATGTACAGTTGATCCTTGAACAACACAGGGGCTGGGGGCGCCGACCTCTGCACAGTCTAAAATCCATGTAGAATTTTTGATTCCCCCAAAACTTAACTACATTCGTCCCTCAGTATCCATGGAGGATTGGTTTTAAGACCCCCCCATGGATACCAAAATCTGTGGATGCTCAAGTCCCTTATATAAAATGGCGTAGAACAATGGACGCATACAGTTGGCCTTCCAAATCCATGGATTCCTGAAAATACTGTTTTTGATCTGTGGTTGTTTGAATCTGCAGATGCAAGACCCGGGGATACGGAGGGCTAATGGTATATTTATTGAGAAAAATTCTGTGTATAAGTGGGCCCGTAAAGTTCAAACCGTGTTGTTTAAGGGTCAGCTGCACTTCACCTCTGTGGTTTTCCTCCTCAATATTCATAACCCCAGCCTAATAATCAGAGAAACAACAGAAAAACTCCAATTGGGGGACATTCTACAAAATACCTGATTGGTACTCCTCAAAAATGTCAAGGTCATCAAAAACCAGGAAAGGCTAAGAAACTGTTACAGTTGCCCAAGGAGACATGCCTATGAAATATAATGTGGCATCGTACATGGGATTCTGGACTAGAAAAACGACATTAGGTAAAAACTAAAGAAATATGAAAGAGTATGGACTTTAGTTAATAATGTATTAATATTGGTTCACTAATTATAATAAATGAACAATACTAATGGTTAGATAACAATAAAGAAAACTGGTGAGTGTAGGGTATATGGAAATTACCTTTACTTTCTTCACAATTTTTCTGAAAATCTAAAGCTGTTCTAAAATTTTAAGTTATGTTAAAAAAACATCTTTGATGACAAACACAATGAAGTATCACATCCACCAACTAGAATGACTATAATAAACAAACAAATGAAAACCCCACAGATAATGTTAATGAAGATGTGTAGAACTGGAATTCTCACACACTACTGATGGGAATGTACTAATTAGTGCAGCCACAAAAACATGCTGGCAGTTCCTCAAAAAGTTAAACATTGAGTTACCATATGACCCAGAAATTTGATTCCCAGGTATATATCCAAGGAAACAAAAACATACATACATGTAAAAACTTGTATACAATGGTCATGTGACCAACCCCAACCTATACAGACTAATACTAAAGAAACAGATGACTAAATATCCATCTATCAAGACAGATAGAGCAACAGATCAATCAATAAATAATCAAAGGAAATCACAAGAAATATACAAGACTTCCAAATCTTAAGAACATCCACATATGTATATAAAACAAAGAAAAAACGGATGATGGAAGCTCTTTTAAAAGTAATATATAAAGTCAACTTTGTTTGTAAGGACTAAGACATTTCTGCAAAAAATAGTAAGAATTCTAGAATAAAGAAGCAAACAATCCAAAACACGTAAGTCATGAGATCCAAAGATATAGGATGGAACTTAAGACAACAAAAGAGGGAGAATACAGACTAGAAAAATTCTTCCAAGGTGACCATAGAGAAATAACTAACATATGCATTGATGCTTCATAAATACAACTCTTCAAAATGATGCATACACGCTACTTGAAGCTCTAGCAGGAGACAAAATGACCAAGTATAAAAAGGGTTCTTTTGTACTTGTTAAAAGATAATATCCAATCTTAAGGAACACCTAAAAGTCAGATTATTTCTTATGTAACCCCTTACCTGACATTCTGAGTAGGATTCCACCTTTCGGAGGGCAGTTCACCACTCTGTGGGTCATCTACAGGTGGATGAAGAATTGAAATGCATACATCTCCATTCTACAAAACACAAATATCATATTCAGTAAATACTCAAAAATTATATAAAAAAGGAATATCAGTTCTGCTGAAATTTCTTTTCTCCTACAAAACTTGTTTTCTTATCATTAGGTGAGAAAACATTTTGCTTTTTCTTCACATTGGGAATCAGTGTTAAGAATTAAACTTTTAAAAATTGTAAATATTCATTTTTGACCAATCTGCAAGATATAATTTTTAGTTAAAAACAAACACTATGTCTGTAGTACCATCCTTCTAAAAAATCATTTCAAAATAGAAATAGACAAATACGATAAATCAAGATTCAAGAGTCTTGACAAGCAATTAAATATCTCTATTTTCAGATACATCTGTACCTAAAGGCCATAAAAAGAAACAAACAAAAATCTGTCCTTGCTTAAAATCTGCACAGAGATGCTATAATCAACTTTAGTATCACTGGTTTTAAAAATTATGGTTTCTATAAACTGAAAATATGCCTCAAAACAACTTAACTGTAATACTCTCAGTATACAGATAGAACTCCCCTATAAAGTTTTAATATTTTGGTTTGTAAATTTAAATTATAGGACCTAACCCATAGTACATTTAAGTCAAACACATATGAATTGCTTACCATATGCAAAACAGACTTCTATTCAATAGAAAGGATTGAGTAAGATAAAGTCGCCTATCTCTTGTTCTAAAATTAAAGATTCCAATTTTTTAAAAATTAGAAGTATAACTATATAATGTGCAAAAGTCTTACATATACAACCCAAATTTAGACATACACAGATACATAACCACATCAAGATATCAGAACATTTTTAAAAGGACGGTAAAATTTTAATAATATCAAATAATATATTGTAGAGTTTGGCTCAAATAAACTCTTATTTAAAATTTAAAAAAATGTTCTACAACTCTTGTATTATTATTGGATGTCGTGAGAATGATAAAAAAAGATAACAAAAGGGCCGGCCAAGTGGTGCGATGGTTAAGAACTGGCTTAGGATGCCAGAGGGCCCCGGTTCGGATACCACATATGAGGGCCAGTGACACTGCCCTCCACAGCTAAGATGCTGAACAACAGCTCAACCTGGAGCTGGGCTGCCATGTGTCGCCAG
>NW_017731941.1:788501-794613 GCF_001890085.2 Hipposideros armiger
GAAGCAACGTCCTCCACAACTAGACTGAAGAACAAAAGGACAGCAACTTGTCTGTTCCCCTTCCCCCAATTCCCCAATAAAAATCTAAAAAAAAAAAAAAAAAAAAAAAAAAAAAAAAAAAAGATAACAAAAACAAGGAGAGAGAAGCTAGGTATATTTGGACAGAGGTATGATACCTAGGAGGTGGTGTGGAAGAATGAAAAGTTTAGTGGCTGAGGAATCTTTGAAATGGACCTTGAATAATGAGTGCAATTTTTAACAACCTAAGGGAAATTTAGATATGAGTTTGCCTGCAGAAATAAATCAACCTATAAATGTTAGAATAAAATATGCTTGGATAGTTATATTTGCTTTGTACTGTTACTGTAAAAATACCACAAATTTAGTGGTTTTAAACACAAATTTATTATTTTATAGTTCTGTAGGTCAAAGTCTGACACTGTTCTCAGAGGACTAATATCAATGTGTCGGCAGCAATGTATTCCTTCTTGGAGGCTTTAAGAATCCCTTTCCTTGTCCTTTCTAGCTTCTAAAGGCCACCCACATTCCTTTGCTCTTGGCCCCCTTCCTCTAACCCTCAAAGCAAGCATTGTTGTATTTCTATGGGCCTTTCTTCCAAACTCACAAATCCCCTCACTCTCATTTTCTGCCTACCTCTTCCACTTTAAAGGACCCTTGTGATTACACTGGGCCCACCTGGATAATCCAGAATAATCTCCTTATTTTAAGGTCAGGGAGTGCAACCTGAATTCCCCTTTAACATGTAATCTAATATATCACAAGTTCCAGGAAGTAGGCGTGGACATCTCTGAGGGACCATTATTCTACCTACCAAAGTAATGAAGAACCTATTGGGTTGTTGGAAAAGTCATGATACATTTTTCCAACAAAAAACAGAAAAAATACGCCATGACTTTCCTGACAACCCAATAGTTTGAATGAATATATAAAGCATAAAAATTAGGCCAGAGGAGTACATTACTTTGTGTTCAGAGTTTAATATGTGTATAAATAAAATTTGAATAGTGGATTGACATAATAGATTCATACTTAGAAATGACATGTTAAAAGATGAGCATCTCAATTGATGCAGACAAAGCATTTGACAAAACCCAACACTATTTCATGATAAAAATACTCAGAAAACTATAAATAAAAGGGAACTATCTTAACATTATAAAGGGTATTTATGAAACACCCAGAGCTAACACCATACATACTCAATGGTGAAAGTTTTCCTAAGATCATGAACAAGACAAAGATACTCACTCTCACCACTGCTATTTAACACTGTCCTTCAAGTTCTAGCCAGAGCAAGTAAGCAAGAAAATATAAATTGGAAAGGAAGAAGTAAAACTATTTCCATTTGCAAATGACATAAAACTCCAAAAAATTCATAAGAAAGCTATTAACACACAGAGCTAATAAACAAATTAAACAAAGTTGCAGGATATAAGATCAACACTCCAAAGTCAGTTTTATTTCTATCCATGAGCAATGAATACCCTAAAAAGGATATTAAGAAAACAATTCCATGTACAACAGCATCTAAAAGAATAAAATACCTAGGAATAAATCTAACCAAGGAGGTGAAAGACTTGTACACAAAAAACTATAAAACATTGCTTAAAAAAATGAAAAACCTAAATAAATAGAAAAATATCCCGTGTTCATGGGTAGAAAGATTTAATGTTAAGATGGTAATATTCCCTAGTTTGATCCAGATTCAACAAAATACCAATCAAATTCCTAGCTTCCCTTTTTGCAGAAATTGACAAACTGATTCTAAAATTTACCTGGAAATTTAAGGGACCCACATGGCTAACACAATTTTAAAAAAGAAGAATCAAGTTAGAAGACTCACACTTCCTGATTTCAAAACTTACTAGAGGGCCGGCCGAGTGGCGTGATGGTTTAGGAACTGGCTTGGAACGCCAGAGGACACCTGTTCAGATCCCACATACGAGGGCCAATGATACTGCCCTCCACAGCTAAGATGCTGAACAACAACTCAACCTGGAGCTGGGCTGCTGTGAGTCGCCGGTGACAGCGTAGGCTGCAACCCCTGCTGCAGTGGGCTGCCGTAAGCTAACTGGTGTGGCCGGCAGCCAGCATGAGCGGCTGTCCAGAGGCCAGCAACCGATCTGCCTCACCAGGGAAGAGCACAATAATACCAACATGGGCCAGTGAAGCGACGTCCTCCACAACTAGACTGAAGAACAAAAGGACAGCAACTTGTCTGTTACCCTTCCCCTGATTCCCCAGCGCTGCTCCCCTCCCCCAATTCCCCAATAAAATCTTTAAAAAAAAAAGAGAGCGATCACTTCACATCCTGTTAGGATGGCCATTAATTTTTTTTAAGAAAGGAAAAGAACAAGTGTTAGAGAGGATGTGGAGAAATTAAAACCCTCATAAATTGCTGGAGGGAACATGAAATGGTTCATCTACTGTAGGACAGTTTGACTCCCGCATAGGATGGTGGGTTGTACCTCCCCCGCAATTAGATTGAAAAAAAAAGGTGACTAGACTTGGATCTGAACTGCGCTCTCCACAACTAAGATTGAAGGACAACATCTTGACTTGGAGCTAATGAGTCCTGGAAAAACACAATGTTCCCCCTTCCCCAATTCCCCAACACTGTTCCCTTCTCCAATTCCCCAATAAAATATTTAATAATAATAATAAAAAAACTGCTTAATGGGTAAGGTGTTTTATACTGGTGTGATGGAGATGCTGTACAAATAGAGGTGGTAGTTTCACAACACTGGGAATGTAGTAAATGCCACTGAATTGGGTTCATTTTAAATGGTTATTTTATGTAAGTGAATTTCGCTTCAATAAATTATTATTATTATTTTATTTTATTTATTTTTTTAAGCTGAGCCATCCTGCCACCTGTTGGCAGCTCAGCGACAGCTCAGCTCGGGCTGGACTCGAACCGCTGTTGCTCAGAGCTCAAATTCTTGAGAGAGCTCTTAACCAACTGAGCCACTTGGCTGGCCCAATAACTTATTTTTAAAAGGAGGGGGAGGAGGGGGAAGGGAAACAGGAAGAGGAGGAAGAGGAGGAGAAGGAGGTGGTGGAGGAGAGAACAAAAACAAGGAAGTTCTAGGCCTCCAGAAAGGCAGCTCTAAAATGTAAAATGAAGGCTATCTAGACTAGTCCCCATCCAAATCCAATTAAACTGAAATCTCCAGTATTATTTATTTTTAACAACATCGCCACATGATTCTGACACATAGCCAAATTTGGGCACATCACTCCCTAGAGAAACTTCTTCCCCAGACATTAAAGTTAGAAAGAATGCATGAGATCTGCAAATCCATGAACATAATTAGAAAACATACATAAAATCCTGCTTGTCACATTATTTAAAAACCAGAACCTAACTCAAAAAAGGACAAATTTGGTGGCCTAAATTTTAGCATGTTCTAAATGGTGGCTAATGTACCTATAGTTAAATCCTTAAGGTATGTATATTCTCGTAGAGCAACCTGGTATCCTAATATTAAGGAAAAAAGCAACATCTAAATAAGCACATAGAATTCAAACCTTTAATAACATGTATTACTAAATCACCTTTGCTAGGTAAAATTTCAACACAAAATCAGAGTAAAAATCTTTTGGTTTCTGTTGACTTTCTACCTTATGTATTTGGTTCACATAAACCAAGATGAAACTCACATAGATTTTGGGAGTTCTACAGGAACATTCTACAAAACTTTAATGTTTTAGAAATACAGAATATTTTACAAGTCAATTAATAATGACTTTTTTAAAGGACAAAAACAATTAAAAGAAAACAAATATATTTCACCAGTTACCAAAGAGAAGTTATTTATATCAATTTATCCTAGTAGCTAAAGCAAATAAATTAGGTTATACATTTCTGAAATATAAGGCATTCATATTCATTTTAACAATTTTTAAATGAATTCAAAGATAAATTATTTATCCAGTCCCTTCTTAAAAGACCACTGACTAAAACTAGTAATTTTTAACCAGTTATCAAATGAACATTAAAAAATTAACACAATAAATAATATAACAAAATCTTAACACAGCACTCAGCACTGTTATGTGAGTTAAGATCACAGAGTTCAAGCATGTTGCTTCTGGTGATTTAAAAACATAATACAGAAATAGAGTTTGTCTCACCTGGAAGCATACAAAGCAGCTAAGGACAAGTAATACATGTTTTAAGTTCCCCATTCCACACTTTACTCCAAATAAAGTCTGTAATTTACTTAAAAGTACTGTTCTAAAGTTAAAGTCTTAGTTTTGATAAATGTACCATGGTTGTTTAAGATATTAACATTCAAGTAAGCTGAGTAAAAGTTGTACGAGAACTTTCTGTACAATTTTGGAAACTCTTCAAGTCTAAAATTATTTCAAAATAATTTTTCAAAGAAGTAGGTTTAAACTTAATATTTTTAGTATGCTTGTAACACCTAGGCATTGAAATCAAAGCATTTTAATAAAAACCATTCTAGAATTTTAAATTTTCATTATTTAAAATTTATGAGTTTAAGAAAAATTAACTGAAGCAGCCTGTCTTAGTTGTGAAAGATCAACAGAGAATGCAATATTACAACTTTGTAATACATTCTAATGTAATTCTTTGGCTTCTTTATTTGATTCCTGGGTGGAATAACCATTAAAATAAATTCTCAGAGATATCAAAGAAATACCACAGAAGCTCTAGAGATAATTTCACTAAACAAAGAATAATAATTTAATCAGAGAAAGAAATATATGTTGAATGATCAAAGGAGATGAAGCAGAACCAGATAAGATACCATTTGTTTTACTACCTAAAAATAATTTTACTGTTATCAAGTAAGAAGGGAGTAAGCCCTTATTATAAAACATCTTGCTGTTTCAAGGATTCAAATGTATTTTCAGTTAAATTACACCCCCTGTGAACATAATGATGTACATAGAATATAGAAAGACCATATATGTGGATGGCAAGGGAGGAATGGTAGAAAAAGGTAGGTATCTGTCATGGTTAATTTTACATGTCAAGTTGCCCAGGTTAAGGGATGCTCAGATAGCTGATAAAACATTGTTTCTGGGTGTGTCTGTGAGGGTATTTCTGGAAGATATTAGAATTTGAGTCAGTAGACAAAGAAGACCTGCCTTCACCAAATGTGGCAGGCAACATCCAATCCGTTGAGGGCGTGAATGAAACAAAAAGATGGAGACAGAACAAATTCTCTCTCCCTTCTTGAGCTGGGACATCAGGACTCCTGGTTCTCCGGCCTTGGGACCCTGGAACTTACACAAGCTGCTCCCTGGGTCTCAGGCCTTTGGGCTCCGCAAGAGAAATTACACTATTTGCTCCCCCTAGTTCTACAGTTTGGGGAGGGCAGATTGTGGGATTTCTCAGACTTTATAACCATGTGAGCCAACTCTTTTAATAAATCACCTCATGTAGCATATCTCTCTATGTCCTACTGCTTCTTTTACTCTGAAGAACCCTAATACAGCATTCTTCCTTTTACTTCATCTTTTCTGTGTAATTTAAAAATATAATAATTATGGATTTATATGCAGGACCTCTAGCTACATCAAGTTCTTTCAGTTTTTGAAAAGCTGATTATGGGTCTTATCTATTTTACTTCTAATGGCCTATCATCCATCTAAATAATTATAAAGTTCATAAACTATGGGTAATTAGGCCCATTCACCATTTATATAGCCTAAATTTTATTATTCCAAAAAGTAATGGTTCTGCAGACTTGGCTATAACCTTTTTAAAAACGTGTAAGAGACAACAGAGAGCTAGCTAGCTCTCTCTCTCTCTCTCTCAAGCCACGAGGACACAGAGATAAGCCAGGAAGAGAGCTGTCACCATAAACCAACCAACCATGCTGGCACCTTGATCTTGGACTTCTCGTTTCCTGAATTATGAGAAAATAAATTTCTGTTCGTTAAGCCACCCACCTATGGTATTTTGTTATGGGAGCCTGAACTGACTAAGATGACATGTCTTAGGAAAAGCACATTATAACAGTAGGGTCTATTTTTAATCATTATTTAAAACAATAACATTTAAAAATACCATGCCCTGGGCCGGCCGAGTGGCACAATGGTTAAGAACTGGCTT
>NW_017731941.1:794847-798327 GCF_001890085.2 Hipposideros armiger
GCGACTGATCTGCCTCACCCGGAAAGAGCACAATGATGGTGCCAACTTGGGCCAGTGAAGCAACGTCCTCCGCAACTAGACTGAAGAACAAGACGACAGCAACTTGTCTGTTCCCCTTCCCCCAATTCCCCAGTGCTGTTTCCATCCCCCCAATTCCCCAATAAAAAAAAAAATCTTAAAAAAAAAAAAATACCATGCCCTAATGATAATGGAATAGTAGCCAAATTGGTACCTTCTTACAATGTTGGTGGCCATAGAGATTAGGATAATGTTTTCAGGATCAGTTGGGTCTCGGATCAAGAATAACTCATCAGAACTAGAACCTTAAGTGAAATAGCAAAATATTTTCCTATTGCTATCAAGTAGCCTAAAATATACTATCTTACTTTATTTAATGACTGCGTTGATGACATTTATCTGTGAGCAGTGTACGGGAAAAATGATTTGTACACTCTCCTTCAAAAAAAAACATTCAAAATCTTTATTATTTTAAAAATAAAGCTCCATGCTATATTCTATAGCTCATTAGTACTAAAAGGATCATCAAATATTAAATACTTCTGTGTCGTTTTCATTCAATCTTGTGGTGAACCTAAAACTAGTCTAAAAATTAGTCTATTATAAAAAATATATAAATAAATAAATAAAGACTAAAGAGCAGTGAGATTTTGCATTGACATAGCTGTCATGTTTGTAGTGAAGAAAATGTGTACAAAAACCTCATTTTAATACATGCTATGTGAAGCAAATGGGGTTCATTGGCTGTCTATTTCTGATCACACAACATGTAACCAGGAAACCATTTTTTTTTTAGCTCATTCAACAGAAAGGAGTAGATTGTACAGTACAATCATTGATGACAAATTCATATTAAATTTCTTTTGTTCTCCAAGTTTCCACTTGATACTTATAAGTTTCACAAACATGGCAATGATAAAGGAAATCTTAAAATAATTAAATTCACTCATATAACACAACAGTATTTATAACTTTTGGGGCTACAGTAATGTGTCCGTGGGTGTTTTTAACAAAATCGTAACCAAAGCTCTTGTGATTTTTAAAACTTTACACAATAAACTATTTTCTACCAGTAATAGTCTATATTTATTTTTAGTGCTCATAAATATACCAAAAACTCTTTCATCACATCCCATAATTTGGAATTTAGACTTTTGCTTTTGCATTTTTGTTTTGTTATCATTGTTTATCCCTTTCACCCCCAGTTATAAGTATCTCTATAGTAAACATTTTGGTAACTAGAGAAACTTGACAGCAAGATCCTCTGTTTCTACCACAGGTGGGTGAGTAGAGAGCAACTTCCAAGAATATCCCTTTGGCCAAGAACTATGAGCCCTATAATCTCTAAAATCACAAACACTGACATGGGCCCTCAAAAAGTTTAGTTCTGATACTATTTCCGGAGTGTAGCAAAAGTAAATTAACGCGATGAGAATTTCTTATGAACCCTCTGACTACATCAAATTTAATTCCTACCTCTGACTTATCACTTCTTTTACAACAAAACATTTATGGCATGGAAAACAAATGCATATTTATAAGATAGGTATGCACTATTTTATTGTTAAAATTTTTATTATGAATATGAAAAATATCTTTAAAATAATGATCCAATACTAAATCTTACACAAATAGCCTACCTAGGTAGTAAAAAATAACAGTAGAAAGGGAGTTTACCTACACTTTCTTCCTTCAGAGCTCCGAATCTTTTATGCCTTCTGAGAGGAGTCTGAGAATTAGATAACTAAGATAAAAACTGAGTATATGGCTTTAAGGTGAATTATTTCTCAGTAGCAAGACAAAAGCTTGAGTCTTCTCAATTCACTCTTGCTATCTAAAATCTATATATACTACACAGTTTTGAAGGCAAGAACTTTTGATTAAATAAATGGACAGGGACACAAAAATATTTCTATGTGTACTGAACTCAGTTTGAACTTATGAAACTGAATTGTTTCTACAGTCTCTCTCCTACAAAAGGATAACTGTTACATAGAATAGTATAAGGTTTTCAGTTGTTTATTTGTATTATGTATAAATACTGACGATATTAGAGAAAACAATATTCTGGGAGCTTATTTCTGAAAAGGTAACCACATATCCCCTTTTTGAGCACCGGTTTGTCCTGTTTTAAGAATTAAAGAAAAATGGAGATAATGCCTTACAGAAAAAGCAGGCTGTGAAAAACAATAAAGCTGCTCCAGTGTGCTAATTTATACAGACTGAGATCTAAATTCAGGACCCTAGAGTAAGTTCTCCATTTCTTGCTTACAAGCATTTTAAAGGCTATGTAGCTGTTTCTGGAGCAAAGGTACTTCCCAATATCCACCAAGCCAAAAAGGGACTATATATGGCTAAAGCTGCAAAATTTAAAAAGCAATTTTAATGCTTGGACTACAGCTACAATAAAACGAGACCACTTCAGAGCCACTTCAGAGCAAAGAAAAAGATAACAGAATGGCAAAGGATATTTTAATGGGTCCTGACATTTTTTCTGAGAAACAATGCATCATTCTAGCATCCTTATATTAGCCCAAAGTTAAGTATATTTCATCAACAAAAGTAGAAATGATTCCCCCAGGCATGTGGACTTGTCCAGTAAAAGAACCTCACCTTGGATATATTCCAAAAGAGGCTCTCAATTGCTCTGCCATCCAAATATAGTAAGATACCCCACGCCCCGCAAGCTGCATCTCTGATCATAGCAACATGCAACCAACTTTTGCTGTGAAGTTAGGGGATTGGTATACAAATAAGTATGTATAACTATCTACTCAATTTTAAAAATGCAAATGTTAACACATATGCATTATAATCTTAGCAACGAGTAGCAAAAACTTAAAAGTCTCAATCTTAAATTAACTATAATATACATTGGTATTATAAAACTACCCTCCATTTTGAACAATTAAACTACAGATTACTAACTAAAAGTAGGAAACCATGAATAGTCCTTTGTGACTATAGCACAACTACCACAGCATACTCAGATATAAAGGCTATTTTAAAAGATTGTATCTAAAAAACACATCTCCAGAGAAATTTATGATAGATGTCTCTTACCTCATAAATGTTGGGGTGCCACATTTTGGTCAAGAATCTGAAGGTAGGTGGTGAATATGGGTAGTCAATAGGAAATTTAATATGCGCCTGAAAAGAAAAAACACGAAATGCTAATAAATGAGATTACAGATTATGCAGCTGCGTAACAGTATTACACCACAATGAAATGGAACTCCTTTCTATAGACTCGGGATTAAAAAAACTCCTATATATTTTGTTAGCCCCAATGCCAGGGTTATAATTATCATGTTCTTGCAGCATCTCTTCAAATATTTATAAGAGTTTATGCTAAATCACCAAAACTCAATAGCTATATAATTTTTAATTGAACTCACATGAATGAAAACAGTAATATGGTGTGTCACATTAGTTAAATATTACATTTTATTTTTATAAGAA
>NW_017731941.1:799504-813862 GCF_001890085.2 Hipposideros armiger
TGAAGCAACATCCTCCACAACTAGGCCGAAGACCAAAAAACGACAACAACTTGTCTGTTCCCCTTCCCCAACTCCCCAGCGCTGTTCCCATCCCCCCAATTCCCCAGTAAAAATCTTAAAAAAAAAAAAGAGCAATGCAAACAGCAGTCTACACTGCTACTTTAAAAAAAAAAAGAAATCGAGAAAAAGTTTCAGTAAAAGAAAGTAAGGAAGGGAATGAAAGACCAAACTAATAGTAAATAAAGCTAAGGACATTAGTGAAAATGGCAGTCAAAACCTCAAAAATTCTTTCTTCGACAAAAGCAAGGAGAAAATTGGCAAAATTGTAAGAAACAAATTCTTTAGAACCTAGAAAATAACCAAAGGTTTGTAGCAATTCAGGGAGCATCTATCTATTCAAGAAAAACAGCTGAACCTCAATAACAGCAGTAAATTTTGTGGTCTTTTAATCTGCCCTAATCTCATGCCCTGCTCTCCAGAGCCATAGTAGCTTTAAAACTTACAGTTCACATTCAAAGTGAAAACCAGGAGTTGGAACTTTTTCAAAACTTTACTCCCAAAGAACTGTCTTTATTTGACCTTTTTGGTGGTTCCCTAAGAAGACCTCACTTGCCCTTTAGGTCAAACGATAGACTAACCAAAAAATTTAGTAGGAAAAGCTGGCATATGAGATTCCCATAAAGGCTTTGAAAAGCTCTGATAAATTTCTAAAAATCTAGAAGATTTTTAATAAGAAAAATCCAATGATTTTTACAAATTAAATTTTTACTATAATAGAAGTACAGCATTCCCCACCCCATTCCCTCCACACTAGCATAAAAATAGACACAAAGATCAACGGAACAGAATAGAGTCTAGAAATAAACCAACACCTATACGGTCAACTATTCTACTCATATGACAAAGGAGGCAAGAATATACAATGGGGTAGAGAAAATCTCTTCAATAAAATGACGCTGGGAAAACTGGACAGATACAGGCAAAAAAAAAAACCAACCCAAAAAACTAGATCACTTTCTTACACCATATACAAAAATAAACTCAAAATGGATTAAAGACTTTAAGGTAAGACCCGAAACCATAAAACTCCTAGAAGAAAACATAGGCAATAAACTCTTTGACATCACTCTTAGAAATATTTTTTTGGATATGTCTCCCCAGGCAAGGAAAACAGAAGAAAAATAAACAAATGGGACTACATCAAACTAAAAAAGTTTTGCACAGGAAAGGAAACCATCAACAAAACAGATATGGTGGCTGGGTGGCTCAGCAGATTAGAGCGCATGCACTGAGCAACAGGGTTGCCAGTTTGATTCCCACATGGGCCAGTGAGCTGCGTCCTCCACAACTAGATTGAAGACGACTTGAGCTGAGCTGCTGCTGAGCTGCTGGTGTGCAGCTGGATGGCTCAATTGGTTAGAGTGCGTGCTCTTAACAATGTTGCTGGTTTGACTTCCCCATGGGATGGTGGGCTGCACCCCCCACAACTAGATGGAAAAAAAAGGTGACTGGACTTGGAGCAGATGGGTCCTGGAAAAAACACACTGTTCCCCAATAAAGTTTAAAACAAACGAACAAAACAAAAAGCCTACTGAATGGGAGAGGATATTCACCAATGATACATCAGATAAGGAATTAATATCCAAAATATATAAGGAACTCCTACTTACCATAATACTTAACATCAAAAAACCAAACAATCCAATTAAAAAATGGGCAGAGGACCTGCACAGACATCTCGCCAAAGAGGACATACAGGTGGCCAATAGACATATGAAAAGATGCTCAATGTCACCAATCATCAGGGGAATGCAAATTAAAACCACAATGAGATATCACCTCACACCTGTTAGAATGGCTATCATCAAAAATCAACAAGTGGGGCCAGCTGAGTGGAGCGATGGTTAAGAACTGGCTTGGGATGCCAGAGGGCCCCGGTTTGGATCCCACATATGAGGGCCAGTGACACTGCCCTCCACAGCAAAGATGCTGAACAACAGCTCAACCTGGAGCTGGGCTGCAGTGAGTCGCTGGCGATGGCGTAGGCTGCAGCCCCTGTGGCAGTGGGTTGCCATGGGCTACCGTGTGTAGCCAGCAGCCAGCGTGAGCGGCCAGCAGCCGCAGTGAGCGGCTGTCCAGAAGCCGGCGACTGATCAGCCTCGCCCAGGAAGAGCGCAATGATGGTGCCAACCTGGGCCAGTGAAGCAACATCCTCCACAACTAGACTGAAGAACAAAACGACAGCAACTTGTCTGTTCCCTTTCCCCCAATTCCCCAGCACTGTTCCCATCCCCCAATTCCCCAATAAAAATCTTTAAAAAACAAAAACAAAAATCAACAAGTGTTGGGCCGGCCAAGTGGTGTGTTGGTTGAGTTGGCTTGGGATGCCAGCTCTAGGCAGTAGGGCCCCGGTTCAGATACCACATGAGGGCCAGTGACCCTGCGCCCCTCTACAGCTAAGATGGTGAACAACAGCTCAACCTGGAGCTGGGCTGCCAGGAGTTGCCGGCAATGGCGTAGGATGCAGTGGGGCAGCAGTGGGCTGCCGGCAGCCGGTGTGAGCTGTCAAGAGCTGCCATGAGCAGCCGTCCAGTGGCTGGCAACCGATCTGCCTCACCTGGAAAGAGCGTAATGATGATACCAACATGGGCCAGTGAAGTGGTGTCCTCCACAACTAAACTGAAGAACAAAAGGACAGCAACTTGTCTGTTCCCCTTCCCCGATTCCCCAACGCTGTCGTCCCCCCCCAATTCCCCAATAAAATCTTAAAAAAAAAAAGAGTTGGCTTAAGAGCACGAGCTCTGAGCAACAGGGCTGCTGGTTTGATTCCCACATGGGCCAGTGATGCTGGGCCTGAGATGAGCTGTTGCTGAGCTGTCAACAGGTGGCAGGATGGCTCAGCTGGTATAACAACAAGATTGCTTGTTTGATGGTGGGCTATGCTCATCCACAACTAAGACTGAACTCGGCACCTTGAACTGAGCTGCCACCCAGATGGCTCAGTGGATAGAGCGTGCACTCTTAACAACAAGGCTGCTGGTTCGACTCCTGCATGGGATGGTGGCTACACCCACCTGCAACTAAGACTGAACACAGTACCTTGAGCTTAGAGGCCATGAGCTGCTGGCGGGAAGCCAGATGGCGACTTGCGCCCTCCACAACAAAGACTGAAGAACAACAACTTGGCTAGTCCCCTTCCCCAATTCCCCAATACTGTTCCCCTCCCCCAATTCCCCAATAAAATCTTAAAAAAAAAATCAGCAAGTGTTGACCAGGATTTGGAGAAAAGGGAACCCTTGTGCACTGTTGGTGGGATTGCAAATTGGTGCAGCCACTATAGAAAATGGTACGGAGGTTCCTCAAAAAATTAAAAATAGAACTACCACGTGACCCAACAATCCCACTTCTGGGTATTTATCCAAAGAAAACCAAAACACTAATTCAAAAAGAGATATGGTAAGCCGGCCAAGTGGCTCACTGGTTAACAGTTGGCTTGGGACGCCAGCTCTGAGTAGCAGGGCCCCAGTTCAGATCCCACATGCGGGCCAGTGACACTGTGCCATCTATAGCTAAGATGGTGAACGGCAGCTCGACCTGGAGCTGGGCTGCCGTGGGGCTGGCCGGCAGCTGGTGTGTACTTTTGTGAGCTGCCATGAGCAGCTGTCCAATGGCCGGCGAGCGACTGCCTCACCTGGGAAGAGCGCAATGATAATACCAATATGGGCCAGTGAAGCGACATCTTCCACAACTAGACTGAAAAACAAAAGGACAGCAACTTGTGTGTTCCCCTTCCCAGATTCCCCAACGCTGTTCCCCTCTCTCAATTCCCCAATAAAATCTTTAAAACAAAAACAAAAAACAAAAACAAAAAAAAAAGAGATATGCACCCCCATGTTCACTGCAGCATTCTTTACATAACCAAGATATGGAAGCAATCTCAGTGTCCATTGGTAGGCAAATGGATAAAGAAGATGTGGTACATATGCACAATGGAATATTACTCAGCCATAAAAAAGAATGAAATCTAACCATTTGCAACAACATAGATGGACCTAAGAGTGTATCATGCTAAGTGAAATAAGTCAGAGAAAGACAAATACTGTATGATCTGCTTATATGTAGAATCTAAAAAACAAAATAAACGAACAAACAAAAGAGGTACAAACTCATAGATACAGAGAACAAATTGGTGGTCGCCAGACGGGGCAGGATGGGTGAAAAAGGTGAAAGGGATTAAGAAGTACAAATTGCCAGTTATAAAAAGAGTCATAGGATATAAAATACAGCATAGGGAATATAATCAATAACACTGTAATAATTACGTATGGTGTCAGGTGAGTACTAGACTTACCAGGGTGATTATTTTGTAAGGTATATAAATGTCTAATCACTATGTTGTACACCTGAAGCTAATACAATATTGTATGTCAACTGTAATTGAAACATAAATTAAAAAAAAAGAAATACAGGATATAAATCTGAAAGGTTACACCTAAAAAATATACAATTGTTAGGGAAGTAATTTAGACTCTGAGAGACTCTTTTTCAGGCAAGTCCTTATATCTTTATTGATTAACTTGCAAATTCATAGCAACAAGTACCTCAAAATAGTTTCTGTACCATTACCGCATATGCCTTCTCTAAAATGCTCAGGGGGGGCTGGCCGAGTGGCTCACTGGTTAAGAGTTGAGATGGGAGCACGAGCTCTGAGCAGCAGATACTCGGGTTCGGATCCCACATGGGCCAGTGATCTGCGCCCTCTAAAGCTAAGATGGTGAACAACAGCTCAACCTGGAGCTGGGCTGCAATGAGGCTGCAGTGAGCTACCGTGAGCCACCATGAGGCCGTCCAATGGCTGGCAACTGATCTGCCTCAGCCAGGAAGAGCACAATTATCAAAATACCAACATGGGCCAGTGAAGCGACGTCCTCCACAACTAGACTGAAGAACAAAAAGACAGCAAGTTGTCCATTCCCTTTCCCCGATCCTCCAAGGCTGTTCCCTCCCCAATTCCCCAATAAAAATCTTAAAAAAATAAAATACATGCTCAGGGAACTCTTTTTTTTTTTTTTTGGCCTTAAATTTTTATTGGGTAACTGTGTTTTTCCAAGACCCATCAGCTCCAAGTCAAGTTGTTGTCCTTCAATCTAGTTGTGGGGGGCGTAGCCCACTATCCCATGCGGGAATCGAACCAGCAACCTTGTTAAGAGCACACGCTCTAACCAACTGAGCCATCTGGCCACCTACCAGCAGCTCAGCTCACGGGTTCATGTGGGAATCGAACCGGCAACCTTGTTGTTCAGAGCATGTGCTTTAACCAACTGAGCCACCCGGCCACCCCTCAGGGCACTCATAAGTATATCCTCAATAAAATCACTGAACTCACCAGACATCTGTTTTCAGTTAGTCAGAAACTGAGCATTTATGTTAATATTTTCATCTTTTCAATCATTCAACACATTGTTGAAAACCCATCAGGTTGTCAGGTATCAATGGTGGGAGGTGGGAAACAAAGATAGTTATAACACCATCCCTACCCTGGAATGGCTATGGTCTAACTGACAAAACAGACATGCAAATAAATGACTACAAATTAAGTGCCTTAAGTAGATATTTACAGGTGCTAAGAGAGCAATGTGGAAAAAATGCAAACTCTGCCTGAGATGATTTGGGAAGTTTTACAGAAGAGTGCTAATAGAGCCAAACTGAGGTCGAAGTGAAAAAGGGACCTAAAAGCAGAAGGAAAAGAATGTAGAGAGGCTTACACGAGAACAAACGCAGACAGTAGAAATGAACACAACACGACTTCTTTTGATACATCTAGGAAGTATAATCAATGAGACCTAGTGATTGATTTCATTTGGGGAATAAAGGAAAGGGAAAAATCAAGGATGATTTTTCAGAAAACTATCAGTTATCTGAATTGAAGAAATAGGTGAAAATGATAGGTGGAAGTGGTGATAAGTACTACTTATAAGGGCTTACTAGGTGGCAGGCATTGGGCTAAATGCTTTATATACGTAATTTCTTTTCATCACTTGTTAAGTTAAAAAGTGAGTCACATGTGTAGCCACAAATGTAGATAACCTATTAAGGAACAGACTTGTTCTAGTCCACATCTTTGACTACCAAGAAGCATTTCCCCATGTTTATCATTTTGTCTTCTCGAACCATTTTATTTCCTGGACTTCTCCAATTCCACTGTCTCCTCATGCTCTAGCTTTTCTGCCTACCCTTTCTTACACTCCTTAGCTCCTCTCAAGATCTTCTTTTTAGCCTAATGTGCTCTCACTATAACTTTCCCTGGCTCTCTATTCTCCCCAACTATGACACATTACAAAAACAAAAAATACCTGGGCAAAGAAAAAGAGGCCTAAAATGCATAACCAGAAAGTAATTTTAAAATAACATATATAAATAAAATACACAGTGGCTTGGAACAAAATTTTGATAAGCCCCCAATGGTGCAGTATTAAAGTAATTTTGTTATCCCACTAATTATTTTCATACAGAATTCATCCATGAAAAAAACATATGAACAGTAAAATATGTTCTAACTATTCCTGCTACCTGGTTATTAACATACTATTAAATAGGTTAAAAAGCTTCCCAGTCCTAAACAAAACTATAATTGGTAATAGTTCAGTTGATGCCAAATGTAGTGTTCACTGCTGCATTTGGATTAGTGCCCGGAGTTCGTGTGAAATGAGGACACTCCCACTGCTGAGTTTTTCTGCTATGTCATCAGCTTACATCTGCTATAGGATAACGTTTCCAACATGACAGCAAAAGCAATCAAAACATGTTTTCTTATTAACTTGCTGAAAGTTTCAAGTCTGCCAACCACCAATATAAACTTTAAAATTGTTCATTAATAGTATGTGAAGAATAAAGTGAATAGCTATACCTAGTGATGCTGTAATATGTGCCACAGGGTTTACAGTCAAGAAACCATGAGTCTTTATTGATTAAAAGTGCCAATCTAAAAAGTTTAATTTAGAATCACTATAATACTAAATCTAATTATCCTAAAATTAAGATAAACTGTAAATAACAGGAAATCCCTGATGCTTTTACAGGACTCTAAACAAACTTCAGACATTTAAGAAGAAGTGAGTAACTCCTGGTATTCATACTGAGAGTAGTCTGTGTTTTTTTTAAATACAGTAATAAAAAATGTTTCTTGCAGCTTGGAAAGGAAAGCCATTTATCCTCCCCCAAAATACTAGAGAAACCCATTGCACCATCAGCTGGGTTAATGTTAAATAGAATAGTAAAGACATTTGGACTTTTGGTTAAATATGTGTCACCATGTGTATTTACTGCTGCTTCCTCACAAACTACTAAGTTGTTTTTTTTTTAAGTATTTTTATTTTTTAATAAGTCATAAACCCAGAAGGACAAATGGGAGGACACAAAAACAACAAAATTTTGGAAGCTGGAAAGCAGAAGGATAAATGGTAACTAATTTACAAGACCAAAAGAATTTAAACCTAGGTTAACTAATTTAGGAGATCAAAGAAAATTTAAAACCAGGCTGGTAGTCAGGAAGCAAAGGAATCAGCTTCTTTCCTTCCACAGAACCATGGAAACACTCAGAAATTAGAGGCATCAAGTGCAAGTAGTGCTGAAAACAAGAGGACTGGTCAAAATTCTGTATAAAGAATAGTCAGATCCCTAGAACCTCTCCCTATGCTGACCAGTGACTAGCCGACACCAGCTAACAGAAGGTGGAGGTTTACTCTCCACCATGGTTGAACCTAGTAGAGCTGAGTGTGGGGAAAACAAAGAGAAAACAGGGAAAGTCTCACTACTGAATGGTAAGATCCTGGAATTCTTTTTTCCACCTGGGTCTAAGAAGGCTGGCAATTTTCTTCTCTGAGGTAGTTGGCCATTCCCCACAGAAAAAAAAACCATATCAATTATACCTCAATACAGTGATTTAAAAGAAAAAACTTAAAAGATATAACAAATGGGGATCACCCAATAAGCTGAACCCAACCAGACCACCATACAGTAACACCAAGTTCACAAATGTTGCCCTTGCACAAAGAGCTGAATTTTTAATCTGCTTTTTAGTACACCTCATTCTTAAATAGAAGTGGACAGAATTTCCAGACATTTAAAGAAAGCCTAGAGGCAAAACAAAAAAGGAAAAGAAAAAAAAAAACCTAAAACACCTTGAAGCAAAAAACCTCAAAAAATTTAATAGCTTCAGAATGTTAAGATATGGAATCCATATAATAAGGAAGTTAAAGAAGGGGGAGGGGACATTCAAATAACAAAAAAAAATGTTTGAAAAACTGTGAGAGCAAAAAGGAAATACACGCATGCACATATGTGTATATGGGCTATAAGACAGAACTGAAGATAGTTCTCAGAAAATAGAGTAAGAAAAACAAATATGGAAAATAAGGAGAAAAAAAATTAGAAGACCAGTCCAGGAAGGTCAACATCCATATAAGTGAAGCTTAAAAAAGAGAAAATTATTTAAGAAAAATTTCTAAAACTGAAGACACAAGTAGACAGAATCAACTATGCCCAACACAATGAAAGAAAAAAACCTACACCAAGACATATCATTGTGAAATTTCAGAACCTGGGGGACAAAGAAAAGAGCCTATACGATTCCACAGAGTACTTACACAATGTTATGTGTCAATTATATCTGAATAAAACTGGGAGGGGGGAATAGGTTCCATAGAGGAAAAAAAAATCTTACAGAATGAGACTTCTCAACAGCAACACTGGAGACAAGAAGACAATGCCTTCAAAATTCTGAGGAAAAATTATTTTAAACCTCTCACTCTACACTCAGCAAAGCTATCATTCAATTACAAAGATCAAGTAAAAGTATTTTTAAATATATGAAGTCTCAATATTACCTCCCAATGGTATCCTTTCTTGTAAGCTATCAAAACAGATGCTTCACTTCACGCCCCCCAAGTCATAATTAATGTGCAATAATACCCAACTAAATCTATAAAATATTACAATCGATAATTTAGAAGAGCACTGAATACAAAGTAACCATACAAAAAAGTTTATATTCTAGCAACAAATATTGACAAAATAAAAAAATTTTAAACAATATCATTTACAGTAGCATTAAAAAAAAAAACCCTGTAGCATCGTTACAATAGTCAAGACATGGAAACAATCTGTCTGTCAAGAAAATGTGTGTATATGTATATGTGTCTGTGTACACACACACACACACACACACACACACGCACACACACACACACGCACACACAGAGAAATATAATACAGCCATTAAAAAAGGGGGGGAAACCTGCCATTTGCGAAAACAGATGAACCTGAAGGGCACTGTACTAAGTGAAATAAAAACTCACAAACACCAACTCACAGATACAGAGAACAGACTAGTAATTGCCAAAGTAGGAGAGGGGAGTGTGAGAAAAAAGGTGGTCAGAAGGTACAGGCTTCCAGTTATAAGTTCTGGAAATGTAATGTACGCTATGATGTCTATAATGAACAATATTGTGTTGTACATTTGAGACTTGATAAAAGAGTAGATCTTAATCTTGCAACAAGGAAAATTTCCTGTAACTATGTGAGGTGATGGATGTTAAGTATATCTATTGTGGTAATCATTTCACAATATATACTTGTATCTAATCATTATGTTACACACCTTAAACTAATACCATTATATTTCAATAAAACTGGAAAAACTTTATCTAGGGATAAGCCTACAGGAAAATGTGTGTGATCTCTATCCTGAAAACTATAAAACACTGATGAGAAAAATTTTAAAAACCTAAGTAAGTAGAAAGATGTACCACATTCATAGACTAGAAGACTCAATATTATTAAGGTGTCCACTGTCCCCAAATTGATCTATAGATTGAATGCAATTCCAATAAAAATCCCAGTTAGTTTTCTTGTGGAAATTGATAAGCTGATACTAAAGTTTATGTGGAAAATGCAAAGAATGTAGAACAGCTAAAAACAATCTGAAAAAGAATAAAGTTAGTTGTAGACATACCACATTACTAGATTTCAAGACTTGTCATAGAAAAACAGAGAAATGGAATAGAAGACAGTGTCCAAAAATAGACATATATAAGATCACCTAGTTTACAACAAAGGCCAACACTGCAATTCAGTGAAAGGATAGTATTTTTCAATAAATGGTCCTGGTGCAACTGGATTTCTACACAGAAAAATTAACCTTGACGCTTGTCTTAAAACATTTACAGATGAATCATAAACCTAAGTGCAAAACTAAAACTATAGTTTCTAGAAGTAAACATAAAAGAACATCTTCATGCTGAAAGTCTTAGCCAGAGCAATTAGACAAGGAAAAAGAAATAAAAGGTATCTAAATTGGAAAGGAAGAAGTAAACTTATCTGTTTGCAAACATAAGTAGAAACCCTGAAGATTCCACACAAAACGAAGAGAATAAACAAATTCAGCAATGCTGCAGGATACAAAATCAACATCCAAAAATCAGTTATCAAAAAAAATTTCATTTCTATATAATAACAATTAATCCACAAATCAAGAAAACAATTCCACTTACAACAGCATCAGAAAGCATCAGAATAGCAAAGAACAGCACCAGAATAGGATACTTAGGAATATACTTAACCAATAAGGTAAAAGAAGTGTACACTGAAAATTATAAAATGTTGTTGAAAAAAATATAAAGATGACACAAATAAATGAAGAGACATCCCATGTTAATGGGTTGGAGACAATATTCTTAAGATGTCAATTCTACTCAAAACAATCTACAGATTCAACGCAATCCCTATCAAAATCCTAATTATGATTCTTGCAGAAATAGAAAAATCCACCCTAAAATTCATATGAAATCTCAAGGGATTCCAAACAGCCAAAACAATCTTGAAAAGAACAAGGTTGGAAGTCTCATACTTCCTCATGTCAAAACTTACTACACAGGGGCCAGCTGAGTGGCTCAGCTGGTTAAGAGCTCACTTGGGAGCGCTAGCTCTGAGGAGCAGGGCTGCGGTTCGGATCCCACATTGAGGGTCAGTGACGCTCGCCCTCTACAGCTAAGATGCTGAACAACAGCTCGACCTGGAGCTGGGCTGCTGTGAGTCGCCTGCGACGGCGTAGGCTGCAGCAGGGCTGCAGTGGGCTGCTGTGAGATAGGTGAGTAGCTGGCAGGCAGTGTGAGCGGCTGGTAGCCAGTGTGAGCTACAGGGAGATGCTGTGAGCAGCCAACCAACGATCGGCGACTGATTGCCTCACCCGGGAAGAGCACAATGATCATGCCAACATGGGCCAGTGAAGCGACGTCCTCCACAACTAGGCTGAAGACAAAACAGCAACTTGTCTACCTGTCTGTTCCCCTTCCCCGATTCCCCAACGCTGCTCCCCTCCCCCCAATTCCCCAATTAAAAAAAACCCAAAAAAACAAAAACAACTTAAAGTTATCGTAATCAAGACAGTGTGATACCAGCAAAAAGACAGACGTATACATTAATGGAATAGAGAGCCCGGAAATAAAGCTTCATATGTGTATGATCAAATGATTTTTGACAAGGGTGCCAAGACCATTCAATGGGGAGGGACAGACTTTTCAACAAATGATGATGGGAAAACTGGACATGTACCAGTTTGAAAAGAATGAAATTGGACCCTTACCTTATACCATATACAAATATTAACTCAAAAGGGATCAAAGTGCTAAACATAAGACCTAAAATTATAAAACTCATAGAAGAAATCAGGGAGAAAGCTTTATGACCTGGGGTTTGGCAATGATTTCTAGGATATGATATCAAAAGCACATCAACAAAAGAAATAAAATAAACTGGACTACATCAAAATTAAAAACTTTTAGTCATTAAATGACACTATCAACAGAATGAAAAAGCAACCCACAAATGGGAGAAAATATCTGCAAAGCATATATCTGATGAGGGATTAATATCCAGAATATATAATAAACTAAAACTCAACAACGAAACAACTGGATTAGAAACTAGACAAAGGACTTGCATAGACATTTTGCCAAAGAAAATATACAAATGGCCAATAAGCACATGAGAAGATACTCAACATCAATGGTCATTAGAGAAATGTCAATCAAAACCACAATGAGATACCACTTTACACCCATTAGGATGGCTGTTACCAAAACAAATGCTGCTCATGAGGATGTGGAGAAGTTGGAAATGTTCAGTGCTGGTAGAAATGTAAAATGGTGTGGTCACTATGCAAAACAGTGTGGTGGTTCCTCAAAAAATTAAAAATAGAATTACCACATTATGCAGCAAAACAGATATTGGCACACCTATGTTCACAGAAACTTACTCATAATAGCCAAATGGTGAAAGCAACTGAAGTATCCATCAATGGATAAACAAAATGTGGTATATACATACATACAATGGAATATTATTCAGCTTTTTTTTTTTTTTTTTTTTTCCTGCACTTTGTGACAACAGGATCCTGAGACTATCACATTACGCTAAGCAACTAAGGTATTCACAGTTTTGGGGTTTTTTTAGCTGAGACATCCTGCCACCTGTTGGCAGCTCAGCAGCAGCTCAGCTCAGGCCTGGACTCAAACCGCTGTTGCTCAGAGCTCGCACTCTTGAGTGAGCTCTTAATAAACTGAGCCACTCGGCTGGCCCTCAGCTTTAAAATAGAAGGAAATTCCGACACATACTACAAACATGAATGACCCTAGATGATATTAGGCTAAGTGAAATAAGCCAGTCATAAAAGGACAAATACTGTATGACTCTACTTATATGAGTTACCCAGAATAGTCAAAATCAGAGACAGAGAATAGAATGGTGGTTGCCAGGGATCAAGGGAGGAGGGAATGGGGAGTTACTGTTCAATGGTTCAAGTTTCAGTCTGAGAAGATTAAAACGTTCGAGAGATGAATGGCGGTGATTGTTACACAACAATGTGAATGTATTTAATGCCACTGAACTGTATGTACACTTAACATATATTTTATCACACTACACAAAAAGATATCTTTGTGACACTGGAGTAGGCAAAAATTCTTAAATAGGATTTACTAACCACAAAAGAAAACACTGATAAATTTGACTTTGTTAAAACTAAGAACTTCTGATTCATCAAAAGACAGCACTAAGACTGGGAAGAAGCAAGCCACAGGGTGGGAGAAGATATTCACAATACATATATCCAACAAATGAACTGTATCCAGAGTACATAAAGAGCTCCTGCAAAGTAATACGAAAAAGGCAAAATAATAAAAATGGACATAATACTTGAACTGGCACTTCGTAAGAGGATATCCAAATGCCAAGAAATAAATTAAAAAAATAAAGATAGGTGTTCAACTTCATTAATCATTAAGAAAATGCAAATTTAAAACACTACCTAAAATGAAAAAGAATGTTAAGGGTACAAAAGTACAATAACTCATATAGTGCTTGTGAGACGGTAAGCCACTTTAGAAAAACATTTGTTTGTATCTACTACAGCTGTACATATATATAGCCTGTAACGCAGAAATTCTATTTCTAGATATATACCTAACAGAAAGGTTTGTATTTTCACCAAAAACATGAATTGGAAGGTAATATACATAGTAGCAGTATTCATATAGACAAAAATCTGAAGCTATCCAAATGGCCATCAATAGAATGGATAAGTGGAATAGTCATTTAATAGAATACTATATAGCAATAAGAATAAGTAATCTATATCTACAAATGACAATATGGATAAATCACATAAACATAATTTTGAAAGAAGCCACATATAAAACAGATTCATACTATACGAATCTATAATGAAATTCAAGAACAGACAAAACTAATCTGCTTTTAGGAATCAGGATTACTCTGTGGAGTGGGAAGATAGTTCTGGAAAGGAGCACAGAAAGGGCTCTTGCAGTGATTTGATAAATTTAATGTTTGCCATATTTTAATTAGAGCATTAAAATATGATAACCTTGTGTATTTCAACATTCTGAAGAGATTTATACTTCTGGCAGAGTTCAGAGATAAATTACTGATGAGTACTTTAAAAAACTAACGAGGGCCGGCCGGCCGAGTGGCGCGATGGTTAAGAGCTGGCTTGGGATGCCAGAGGACCCCGGTTCGGATCCCTCATATGAGGGCCAGTGACACTGCCCTCCACAGCTAAGATGCTGAACAACAGCTCAAACTGGAGCTGGGCTGCCGTGAGTCGCCAGCGACAGCGTATGCTGCAGCCCCTGTGGCAGTGGGTTGCCATGGACTACCGTATGTAGCCAGCAGCCAGCGTGAGTGGCCAGCAGCCACGGTGAGCGTCCAGAAGCCGGCGACTGATCTGCCTCGCCTGGGAAGAGCGCAACAACATGGGCCAGTGAAGCGACGTCCTCCACAACT
>NW_017731941.1:813947-820962 GCF_001890085.2 Hipposideros armiger
GTGGGTTGCCATGGGCTACTGCGTGTAGCCAGCAGCCAGCGTGAGCGGCCAACAGCTGCTGCCTTCCAGAAGCCAGCGACTGATCTGCCTCACCTGGGAAGAGCGCAATGATGGTGCCAACTTGGGCCAGTGAAGCAACGTCCCCCACAACTAGACTGAAAACAAAAGGATAGCAACTTGTCTGTTCCCCTTCCCGCAATTCCCCAATAAAAAAATTAAAAAAAAAATAAATAAAAGAGTTAAATACCCAGATCTCTTCCTCCAGCCCTTCAGTCAGGTGACTACCCCCATATTACAGAAGACAATGTTTTTTACACTCTGGGAAGGTTAAACAGGAGAATCTCTCACTGAGAGCAGAAGATATTGAAACAAGAAGATGAAATAAGTCCGTAACTAAATTGGTAAGACCACAGGCTTGTCTCACTCATCTATTCAATCCAGATACAGCCTTTTTATCTGTCAGGTACAAGACTAGAGGATTCTTTTCCAGAGAAACTGCTCAATCAAGAAAAAAGGCCTACAGCAGACATTTGAAGGTTTCCCATAAAAAAGGACTATGCCCCAATTTGTCACATAAGCTTGTTGCAACCCACTAATCAACAAGGTGCCCTCAGTTTCCCACTTGTAGCTTCTTAGAGATTCACTCTTAAATATGAACCAAGGGACAAAGAAAATCAGAAATGTAAGAAAAACCTCTATAATGAAAGACAAAATTAGAAGGAAAAAGAAAAGTAAAAAGCAAATAGAGAAGTAAAGAGCAAATGCAAAGAACAAAAAACAACACTACAATTAATATCAGATAATTTTTGTTTCTCAAAATAACAGTAACTTATAGAAGGGAAAACTCAGAGAGAAATAAAGTCTTTCAACTAATAATAAAATAACCACAGTTAGAGAAGCATATTGAATAATTTATGGGTAAAATGACATGATGTCTAAATCAGCTTTAAGAAACTGAAGAGAGAAATGAATCAACACTGGCAAAATGTTAATCACTAAGCTGGGTGACAGGTACGTCACAGCTCATTTTAAGATTCTCTCCACTTTCGCTTATGTTTACGCTTTCCATAATAATTTTTAAAATAACCAAAATTTAAAAACACATATCAAAAGATTATGGGGAGGGGGGGGACTGCTGAGTGGCTCAGTTGGTTAAGAGCTCGCTCAAGAGTTTGAGCTCTGAGCAACAGTGGTTTGATTCCCGGCCCGAGCTGAGTTGCCATTGAGCTGCCAACAGGTGGCAGGATGGCTCAGCTGGTGTAACAACAAGATTGCCTGTTCCATGGTGGCCAATGCCCACCCGCAACTAAGACTGAACTCGGNAAAAAAACTAACGAGGGCTTGAGTAGGTCAATCAACTCTACCAGAAACAAAACATTGCACGTGGGAAAAAAGGTATATGACATAGCTCAACTGGGACTATTATTTACTTAGTCATATTACAACATTGAAAATGAATCTAAACCAAAATTATAACTAAACTATTACAAAGAAAAGAGAGCTAATGAGTGTGTTTGTGGAATGTGGTGGTATCAAAATGTAAGGAATCCTTATCTTCCATAGTAAAAATTCAATAGTTAATGAACAAAAAAAAACAAAACAAGAAACAGCAAAAACGAATATTTAGAAATATGGGGTCAAACAGCAGAAGAAAAGGTTGAAAAGTTTCAAATTAGTAGTCTTTGGGGAGAAGTGTTCAGGGGTAGGAAGGGGATAGTGCAAGTGATGATAAATTATTACTTCTCAAACCATTTACATATATTACTTTGACAACAACTTTACAAAATAGATTTAACTGTTAATAACAATTATTTAGCATTTTTGCCTCTCACAGAGTTCCTACTATATAACCTAGGTTATGACTCTAAGGATGATGGGACACTTGGCAGCCAGGATAAGATACCTCAGTTCTTGATCTTCTGAACACAGGAGCTCAAAGCAAAAGTTTGTATGCTTCAGTCACAAGAAAAGGCATTCCAGTGCTAAGGGATTTTTTTCCTCTCAGCTCTTTCAGCCCTTATTAACAAGGTATCTTTAGCACCTCATATGTTTATACTTATGAACAGTAGCAGATAAAATTATTAACCAATTTTGACACTATACTAGGAAAGTGTACCTAAGACAAGTTAAAAAATGATTATACATAGCCAATTCTAAAAGGTGCAGTGCATAAGATAAAAATAAGTATCAATTATATTCTTTCTAAAAATTTCATGAAAAACTTTAATTCCATCATGTACTTTCTCTAAGTATGACACCAAAAGTTAAAAACCCTAAATGAAATGACTGAATTCTATAACATGAAAATTAAACAATGTTTGTTTAACATTATTAAATAATCAAGGCATAATAACAAACCTATGTATAGTAAAACAGGCAAAGGACATGAACAAATCAAAAGGAAGAAATACACTCTACTTAGTAGTAGCCTATACATGGATTCTCTAGGACTTTTGAGCAGCTTATACAGAAAACCACTCCTACACACAAACTGAGTCAGCAACTTCTTAAAGATACAGGATAATATTCTTTGTGTACACCAGTAAGAAATGAGGGTACACAGCATACACAATCTGGCAATTAAGTTTGCGAATTCACCCTAGAACTCTTTTTCTGGAATGGCCATCAGAGCTGTCATCGTATTACCCTTGATGTCCTGAATGGCATCAAAATGTCTTCCGTTCAATATTTCCTTTATCTTTGAGTAAAGAAAGAAGTCATTGGGGGCCAGATCAGGTGAGTAGGGAGGGTGTTCCAATCCAGTTATTTGTTTACTGGCTAAAAACTCCCTCACAGGCAGTGCCGTGTGAGCTGGTGTATTGTTGTGATGCAAGGGCCATGAACTGTTGCCAAAAAGTTCAGGTAATTTTCGTCTAACTTTTTCAAGCAGCCTTTTCAGCACTTCTAAATGGTAAATTTGGTTAACTGTTTGTCCAGTTGGTACAAATTTATAATGAATAATCCCTCTGATAGCAAAAGAGTTTTAGCAACATCATTTTGACTCTTGATTTGGACTGACGGAACTTTTTTGGTCGTGGAGAATTGGCTGACTTCCATTGTGCACTTTGACGCTCTGTTTCAGGGTCATATTGGTACACCCATGTTTCGTCACCAGTGATAATACGGCCCAAAACATCGTCTTGCCTCTCCAAAAGGTCTTGGCAAACTTCGACTCTCCTTTCCTTTTGTTCACCAGGGAGCTCCTTCAGGACCATTTTTGCACACACCTTTCTCATGCCAAGATTTTCAGTTAGGATTTTCCTGTTTATTGATTTTTACTTGGTTGGCTATGCTGCTCACAGTCAGCCGGTGATTTTGATGCAAATTAGATGAATTTTTGCAATGTTTTCGTCAGTTCTGCTTGTTACTGGCTGCCCTGACCTCTCTTCATCAGCAACATGCTCTCTCCCCTCAGAAAAACATTTAATCCATTTTTTTTTTAAGATTTTAATTTTTCTTTTTTTTATTTTTATTGGGGAATTGGGGGAAGGGGAACAGACAAGTTGCTATCCTTTTGTTCTTCAGTCTAGTTGTGGAGGACGTTGCTTCACTGGCCCAAGTTGGCACCATCATTGCGCTCTTCCCGGGTGAGATAGATCAGTCGCCGGCTTCTGGATGGCTGCTCACGCTGGCTGCTGGCTACATACGGTAGCCCATGGCAACCCACCTGCCATCGCCGGCGACTCACAGCAGCCCAGGTCCAGGTTGAGCTGTTGTTCAGCATCTTAGCTGTAGAGGGCAGTGTCACTGGCCCTCATATGTAGGATCCGAACTGGGGCCCTCTGGCATCCCAAGCCAGCTCTTAACCAACAAGCCACTCAGCCGGCCCCATTTAATCCATTTGTATACTGCCGTTTTCTTCATGGCATTATCCCCATAAACTTGGACTAACATGTCCCTGATTTCACTCCCACTCTTGCCAAGTTTAACAAGAAATTTAATGTTTGTTCGTTGCTCTAATTCAAGCTCAGACATTCTCGCGACGGCACACAAAAACACACAACAACAATAATGAACACCACTCAGCAAGACACCGTCACATGTTGTACCGAAGACAACTGTGAGACACTGATACACCAAGGTTATGAAACCTTACTGAGCCGTTTGTACAGTGCTGCCAATGTAAGCACACGGTGGCAAGTTCGTGAGCTTAATTGTCAGACCTCATATAGGTCAGCCAAGCAGAGAGAAATCAATATATGCCAAGAATCGAATTTGTAAAAGCAAAAAAAGGAATTTAATAGCATTCTGCCTATATGTTATCTTCTATATTCCTGCCTAATTAAACATCAAGGAAAGACAGATTTTTGAGTAGGGGCTGATAGTGAGTGAGGTATTTGATAAAAGGTATGTATAACAACTCTAATTAGTTAAATTAACTTACCAGATATGAAAGGAAAAGTCTAGATTTTTATAGTGGCAATGGCAAAAGAGAAAAAGGAACAAATCTCTAACTCTTGGCTCTGTTTATCATATCAAATGGCATGCAATAAAGTCTTACTACCAAAGATTAAAGCAGATCATTAAATGATATCTCCAATGACAGTCATTTGGAGAATAAACAATAGACTGAAAGATTTAAAACCTCTTTCTTCACTAATCCATATTTTACTGTCAAATAATAATAAAGCTTAACATAAATATGTCATCTGTTTTCAAAATAAAAAATTTCATAAGTTCAGAAAATAGATCTTCATTAAAATTACAGAGTAGGTCAGATCTTATCTTGCATTATCTAATTACTAAAGAATAGGTTGTTAAAACTCAACACTGAGTCAACTCATATTTTTTACCACACCACCCCCAGAAAGAAAAAAAGCATGTTAGTTTAGACATGCCAAATGAGTTAAAAATGGAATTTGATATTATACAACCATGGAACTGTGAAAATTCTGATTTGAAACACATATGAACTCAAGAATGAACAAATATGACACACAGAGGACTCATTTAGAAAAGGTGGCAATGGTTTTACTTAGCCAAAGAGTGGTAGGGCACAGTGCTTTAGAATACTATATCATGCCACCATCACTAGATGTTGCATCCTCACTCTCAAAAAGGTACTTGCTGTTTGCAACTAATTAATGACAGAAAATGTTAGGGGGACGCCACTAGGAATCAGAAGAAAAGAGAAAGTTAATAAAATACAAACATACACTAAAGCCTAACACGTCAGGAGAAAAAGAGGCTTATGTACCAATAATTGTCCTGTGAGGAAAGTGTTATTCCTAATCAAGAGAATTTTCTTCTGCAAAATTAATTGGAAAATGTGCATTCCTGAAATGCAATTATATTAAAATAAAATCACCTGGACACTCACAAGGATTATATGCTAAACATTAAACCTACATTTAAATAACCAAATTCTATTTTACTGAACCCAAATTCACTCTGGAAAACAGAACAAACTTAAATGGGCCTCAAGTCTTCTATGTCACACAAGAACACATGTAAAATTTTACCTTTGTCTGTTACAGATATCCTAGTTCTAATAAGTTTTTCAAAATAAAGATGTAAAATGAAAAACAGTACCTAAAAGTCTATCCTAGTCTTAAGATTTTATGAGTCCATTTTTATAATTTACATAAATAATTTTTGTGGGCACTTTGAAAATATGACCTTCCATGTTAAAACAAGGATATTCTTAAGCGTCTGAAACCATCAGACAGGTCAGGGATTCTAAACTAAACTTGGCAATGAGCCTAAACAAATTTAAATATAAACTGTCCTTTCTAATTCAGTTTAGTTTTCATGAGTATTCGAGCATATCAGCTTAGGGCAGATATTAATCTACCAAGAGATAAAATACACAAAGAGAAACTATAGTAGCAAATACAAATACGGATGAGATAATTAACATTTCAAACTAATAATTTATAAAGTCTGAATGGTTTTCAGAGTATTTGCATTACTGCTCCAAAATACAGACACCATACATAACTCATAGTGTATTTTAAAAAAATATTAAAGTGAACTCTTCTGTAAACTGAAATGTAAAGAAAACAGACTATTATCTGGCACAGTCCTACAGCGGAATGTAATAGTTTAGCAACGATTATAATTTAAAATGTAACATTTATACCATATTATATAGATCATCAATTTCTGAAGACCTAAACTTAACAAAATATAATTATTGCTTTCATCTGTTCCCCTGATAGCTGCCTTCATATTTTCTTTAATTTCTGAGTAGGAAGTAACACTAAGAAGACATTTTATAGAAGAGTACAGAGCACTACCTTGTGATAATAGCAAGCCATCTTTCTAAACCTAATTTAGTCTTCCTGAGAGGATTCTGAAGATACTTCAGGATACTATTGGGTTGTCGGAAAATTCACGACATATTTTTCTATGATTTTTGTTGCAAAAATGCGTCATGACTTTTCTGACAACCCAATACATCGAAATTGTTATTTACATCACTGAGTAATGTACTACAGGTAAGTATGTGAAAGTGAGTAAGTATTTTATCTGCAAGAATAGATAGGTTAGCTTTTCCTATATGCAATTATTCTCGGAGTTTGAAAAAAATTATAAATGAGCAGAATGGTGCCTAATAAAGTTACCATCTTGAACTTATAGTAGTGTAAAACAGAATATGAACCAAGACTTCCTCACTTATATATGAGAAATGAAAGAAGATATTCCCTTATTAAGCCCTTATTAAGGAATAATTCTGAATAACAAAAAATTCTCAAGGTATTATATACTCCTATAAGTAAAACAGTTCATGTGCCTTTCAACAATTAATCAATTTTTATATAGTTAAAGCATAAAAGGTTAACAATATTCCGAGTCTCATCAGCCAGCTGATTTGTTTCATTCTCTCTCAATTAAACATTGCCTTATAAATTAAATAATACCTAAAAATACTTGCAAGTATAGTTTATCACAGGAAATAACACTAACCTAAAGTTATTTAAAAATCAAATAATTTTGGTTGAAACACAGAGGGCCTAACTTCACCTCTATTCTCTTCTGAAACCCTAACAAAATGATAGAGGGATTAATACAC
>NW_017731941.1:823123-848923 GCF_001890085.2 Hipposideros armiger
AAAAAAAAAATCCCAACATATAAATAGGCAAACCTCAAGCAAGACACCAAAAAATGTTGTGAGGGGGGAAGTCACAAATTTCATTCCAAGGGGAAAATAAGTACAGACCTAACAAGACTAAATAAAAACAATTACTTGAGAACCTAGATAAAAATGGACAAATAATCAGAAAAACACAAAATGTCAAAACTAGTACAAAAAAAATTGAGAACTTAAATTGATCAATAGGGATTCAAGAAATCAATTTGGAAGTAAAGACTTCTTTCTCCAAAAACTCCAGTCCAAGATGATTTTAACTTCTAACCAACTTTCAAGGAAAAGCTGAGTCCTAGTTTATGCAAGTTGTTTCTAAAATTTTTAAAAAGAGGAAAATTGCCAGGTCATTTTATGAGGCTTGTATAATCTTAACTTCAAAATCAGATAAAAGAAAATATAGGAAATGAAAATTACAGCTCTATCTCACTTGTTTTCATAGAAGAAAAATAAGCTAAATAAAATATTAGGTATATAAATCCAATAGTTTATTTTCTAAAAACACATCATTATCAAGCGAACTTTTTCCTTAGAATGTAAGGACGGTTCAACATCAGAAAAAAAAATCTATCATGTAATTGATGACATAGACTGTGAAAGAAAATAAATATCTCTATCAATGCAGAAAATGCTTTGAATAAACTTTAATACCTATTAATGATCTAATTTTTTAAAAAGAGTCACAAACTAGGAATAAAAAGGAATCTTCCTTAATTTGATAATGGCTACATAGACCAAAAGCTTATAATAATTATTTTACTTAATAGAAAAACTTTAGATGTAGTATTTGAGATTGTAAATAAGTTAAGGTTGATCCTGTTACCCTTACTGCTTTACATATTACTATAAAAGAAAAAATTAACTTTAAAATTTAAATATAAGGATTTAAAGAGAAGAGATAACTTGCTATTTTAAGAAATCTATAAAAACTAGCCTACTATTAGAACAAAGAAGAGTTCAGCCAGATCAACCTATATAATATCAATATCAGATATGTACCCAGGAAATAACCAATTGGAAAAGTTAATAGATAAAATATGTGCAAATCATGTATCTGATAAGGGATTAATATGTATAATATATAGAACTCCTAAAACTCAACCATAAAAAAAAAATCCAATTCAAAAATGGGCGAAGGGCTTTAATAGACATTTCTCCAAACATAATATACAAATGACCAACAAGCACATGAAAAGACAGATACTCAATACCACTAATCATTAGGGAAATGCAAATCAAAACTATAGTGAGATTCACTTTACACCCATTGGGATGGATACTATCAAGAAAACAGAAAATGTGTTGGCAAGGATGTGGAGAAACTGGACCCCTGGTACCCCTGAGAATGTAAAATGGTGTAGCCGCTGTGGAAAACAGTACGGCAATTCCTCAAAAAATTAAAAATAGAATTACCATGTGATCCAGCAATTTCATGTCTGGGTATATACCTAAAAGAATTGAAAGCAGGGTCTTGAAGAGATATTTATACACTCATACTCCTAGCAGCATTACTCATAATAGCTAAAATGTGGAAGCAACCCAGTGTCCATCAACAGATGAATAAATAAGCAAAATGTAGTATATATTATACATACATTGGAATATTCTTCACCCTTAAAAAAGAAAAATATCTGCAATATGCTATTACACTGTAATTTGAGCACATTATGCCTATGAAATAAGCCTGTCACAAAAAGACAAATACTTTTGTGATTCTACGTATATGAGGTACTTAAGAGTACGCAAAAATCATAAAAACAGAAAGTATAATGGTGTTTGCCAGGGGTTGGGGGAAGAAAAGAATGGGGAGTTATTATTTAATGGGTATATAGAGAGCTTCAGTTTTACAAAATGAAAAGAATTACAGGAGTGGATGGTAGTGATGACTGTACATTGTGAATATATTTAATACTACTGAACAGTACACTTAAAAATGGTTTACATGAGGGCTGGCCAAGTGGCTCAGCTGGTTAAGAGCTTGCTCAAGAGTGCGAGCTCTGAGGAACAGGGTTGCCAGTTCGATTCCTGGCCCGAGCTGAGCTGCTGCTGAGCTGCCAACAGGTGGCAGGATGGCTCAGCTACAAAAAAAAAAAAGAAAAAAAAAAAGGTTTGCACGGTAATTTTATGTGTATTTTACCACAATAATACATATTTAATATATTTATAAAATAAAAAGGTCAAGGTGCCATTCACAATAGCAATACAAACTACACAAAGTAAGCTAAGAATTACATATTCTTAATATAAGAATTCTATAGAAATAACAAACTTGAATAAAGGATATAGAGAAATATTCCATGTAAATTCTCCCCAAATTAACCTATAAATTCAATATACAATCCCAATACGTATTCCAATCGTTTGCTGCTTAATTCAACAAACTTATTCTAAAATTTCTATGGAAGAGATTAAGATAATCTTGGGGCAGGGGAGGAGAGAACAAGGGTTAGGAGATAACATTGTCCCACCAAGTAACAAAATGTAAATAAAAGCAGTATAATTTGACACTGGCTTGAGAACAGACAACAAAACAGAACACAGAACTCAGACCTATATGGGAATTTAATCTATCATAACAGAGTTTTATAAATATTAAAGGAAATCATCTTGGGAAAAAGATTGTTTGGTAAATGGTGCTAGGAAAACAAATTCTCCATTTGGAGATAACACAAATGTCTTCAAGACCTAAATATGAAAGATGAAACAATGACGTTAAAGCAAAATTTCAATAAAACAAAACAAAATTATAAGGTAAAAAATTTTATTAATTTGATTACATCAATTTTGAGTTTCTCTTCAGAGAGATTATAAGAAGGTATTTCATATACAAAGAACTTCTACAACAAGAAAAATCAGTAACCACATCCCCAAAAATGGGCAAAACATGTATCTATAAATAGTCACTTTCCTGAAGAGGAAACATAACAATCACGTGAAGAGATGCTCAAACCAATTATTATCAGACAAGGACAAAATTTTTAAAAGTGAGACATTTTATATTTATTAGGTTGACAAAAAGGATGGCTACATATTGTCAAGTGTTGGTTGGAATGCAAAGATAAAGGAAAGATCATGCATGCACTGCTAGTTAAGAGTACAGATTAATTTTTCCCTATTCTTTTGAGTTTTTTTTAAAATTAGCTTCAGGTGTACAACACAGTGCAATAGTTATACTTTTTACCCCTCTAAGTGACAACCTCCCTCCCCCAGTACATCCCCTCCCCCGATATCATACATATCAGTTACAATTCCATTGACTCCATTCCCACACTATACTCCACATCCCGTAATTATATATAGCAGACATACAATATTATACAACATCAGCTTCAGGTGTACAGTGCAGTGATCAAGCCTCTACCACATCCATGAAGTGGTATCCCTAAAAAGACATGTGACCATCTGACACCCTACAAAATATTTTCATTAATTATACTTTTTACCCCTCAAAGTGACAACCGCCCTCCCCAACCCTATTCTTTTCTACTCTACTCTACTCCCTATACTATTCTAGAGATCAATCCTACACCTTTTAGTCAAATTAAATATATTAATACATCTACTATAATCTAGCAATTCTACTTCTGGGTCTATATTCCAAAGAAATTCTCATAAAGGTACATAGCGGGACCCATAACTACATGTTCACTATAGCATGGAACATGACAAAATGAAGATGGAGACAAGCTGGGTGGTCATCACTGAGAATGACTGGTAAGTTGTGATGGAGGCATACCACATAGTATCATGTAATAGTCATAAGCAATTAGGTGTACACATAGCAACATGGATGGATCTTTAAAATATACTGCTTAGCTGCAAATAGGTGGCAGGATGGCTCAGCTGGTGAGAGCACGTGCTCCTGACAACAAGGATGCCGGTTCGACTCCCTCATGGGATGGTGGGCTATGCCCCCCACCCTCCCAACTAGACTGAAAGCAGAGACTGGACTTGGAGCTGAGCTTGTGCCCTCCACAACTAAGACTGAAGGACAACAACTTGACTTGGAGCTGATGGGTCCTGGAAAAACACAATGTTCCCCTTCCCTAATTCCCCAATAAAATCTTTTAAAAAAAAAGTTAAAGACAAATAAAATTTGCTTTAGAAGAGAAAATCCAACATCTCCTGATAGAAGGCCTTAAATACTGCTTGAAATTTTTTGTGTAGTGCTGGAAACAGTTTCTTCATAAATCACCTACTTAATATGGTTTCACTTACTCCTAAAACAGCTGAGCCTTCCATCTTAACAAAATTATCTTTTTCACTGTTAAAAATTAATCTTAATTTTCTCTTTTTTTTTTTAAAGATTTTTACTGGGGAATTGGGGAAGGGGAACATCGAACCAGCAACCTTGTTACACACTGAGCCATCTGGCTGCCCATCTGCAGCTCATGGCTGCTCAGCTCAAGGTGCCGTGTTCAATCTTTTTTGAGGGGGAGCGCAGCCCACCATCCCATACGGGTGTCAACCGACAACCTTGCTGCTAAGAGCACGCACACTCACTAGCTCAGCAGCAGCTCATCTCGGGGCGCAGCTCACTGGTCCATGTGGGAATAGAATTGGTGACCCTGTGGCTCAGAGCTCATGCTCTTAACCAACTGAGCCACTCGGCCAGCCCAAAATTAATCTTAATTTTCATTTAGATTTTATAACATTTCATCCATGTAACTTTAAGAAGATCAGAAAGTACAGATTTATTAAAAGAGAAAATAATAATCACCAATAGTTCAGTAAACACACACTTACTCACCATTCACCCCTGCCCTGACAGAGGCAAGGATGAGATCTGGAAGAGAAAAGCAAGCTACCTGTCTTAGAAAACAAGGAGGTAGACAGAGAAAGGGTCTTCTCACTCCCAGTATTCAACTGGCCCAATCTCCCAGGGTTGTGTTGAAGAACGTGGCATCAACTAACCATGCCTAAAATTGCTGCCAATACCTGGAAGTCCTAGCCAGCCAGATTTGTCCCTATTTATATTTATATTGAAGTGGACAAATGCCACCAGGTGGCACCAAATCTTAGCCAGGACCAGGTCAGATTTGGGTCAAGCAGCTCCAGATCAGCTAGAAATAACATCAGGCTCATATTTTGTGTGGTTAGATATTCTGAACTCCACCTATCTCATTATGGTGGAGTTTTATACACCACCAACCAGATAATCATTCTGAACATTCTGGAATATGACCTTCCAGATTTAGATCATATTTTAATACTTTAATAGATTGTTATATATTAAAATTAAACAGTATCATTTCTGGCAATGTAATATGTATGCACACAAAATGTACATTTTATATCATCATTACCCATTGAATGGCAAATTATGAATCCATATAGACATCAATAAATAAACTGGAAGTTGAGTAGGATTAAATGTTTAGGTAGTTTTGAAATAGCTCCCCCACAAAATACTTATTACAAAGGGGAAGAATAACTTTATAGAAGCTTGGTAGACATCTCCTAAAGTAACCAAAGTGGACACCATCAGTAATGAGACAAATCAGAATCATGTGCTACCTGAAAAAAACATGAAGAAATTTTATTAACTCAAATTGAGGGACATTCTACAAAACAAGTGTCCTGTAACCATCAAACCTATCAAAGTCATTAAAGTCGAGAAAAGACCAAGGAATGATAACATAGAGTCTGAAAGAGATTATAAAGATGGACAACTAAAAGCACCACATGATTCTGAAGTAGATTCTTCTGCTACAAACAACATTAAGGTAACTGGCAAAATAGATTAGATGATACTAACATCTCAATGTTAATTTCCTGATCATTGATAGGTATAGTATGACTATGTACAATAATCTTTTATGTAGGAAATAAACTAAAATATTCATAGGAATAGTGGGACATCAGAGATTGGCAACTTATCTCAAATGATTCAAGAAGAAGATTCTTTGAGTTTTTCTCTTAAGTTTGCAATTATTAAAAATTTCTTCCAATCATTTTTAAAAGAATGCCTACCAAAGGATATTCATAAATATATTAGAATACTTGCCTAAGGTAGAGAAGGAGAAGAGAAGTAGGAATGGAAATGAAAACAAATGGATACATAGGGCTGGCCAAGTGGCTCAGTTGGTTAAGAGTTAGCTTAAGAGCACGAGCTCTGAGCAACAGGGCCGCTGGTTCGATTCCCACATGGGCCAGTGACATTGTGCCCAAGCTGAGCTGCTGCTGAGCTGCCAACAAGTGGCAGGATGGCTCAGCTGGTGTAACAACAAGACTGCCTGTTCGATGGTGAGCTATGCCCACACGCAACTAAGACTGAACTCGGTACCTTGAGCTGAGCTGCCGCCTGGATGGTTCAGTGGATAGAGCGTGTGCTCTTAACAACAAGGCTGGTCCTTCGACTCCTGCATGGGATGGTGGCTATGCCCATCTGCAACTAAGGTTGAACACAGTACCTTGAGCTTAAAGGCCACAAGCTGCCAACAGGAAGCCAGATGGCAACTGGCGCCCACCACAACAAAGACTGAAGAACAACAACTTGGCTGGTCCCCTTCTCCAATTCCCCAATACCGTTCCCTTCCCCCAATTCCTCAATAAAAATCTTTAAAAAAAAAAAGGATACATATACACATACCAGCCAACCAACAAACAAGAAAAGATCTGGTATGGGCAAAATAATGATAAAGAGTCATGAATTGAGAAGTATGATTAAGTCAACTCTAGGAAGAATAACCAAAAAAATGGTTTAAATAAATACTGTCATGTGTGACTGAATCTGGGAGTAGGGCTCACCTCAGGTGTGGCTTTCTGCTGGAGGTAACCATAAAAAGTAACCAAAGATGCACTTTCCATTTCTAAAAAGCTGAAAGGTTGCTAATGGGTTGTGGGGATTGGTAAGGTACTAGTTTTTCTTATTATAACCTTTACAGTATGTTTGACTTTAAAAACTATACATTTGAATTGTTTTTTATAAATGAAAAGTCAAATTTAACTTAAAAGGAAAGAAGTAAGTGTCAAATCAGTAATGTGAAGGCAGTAAAGAACCTGGATTGGCAGGAGTTGGAGGGGCAGGCAAATTTTGAGAGGTAAAGAGTAAGCCAGAAATCAGGAATCCAGATAGACAGGTCAGTTATGTCATCAGCCATCAGGATACCAATGAAATTTGTTATTGCAAAGGCCATCTAAACCATGAGTTCAGTAGCTCATGAGTCCAGCTGATATCAGGGCACAGCTGGTCTCATATCATTAGATGAAGGGTAAATATAGGTGATTGAGAAATGAAGTAACTAATGACAGCCTAGTTACCAGTTTCTGCAGGAATCTTTCTGCAGTTATTGCCACTTTCAACACCCCCAGAATCAGTGCATCCCTAATTCCCAGGAAAATTCTAACTTGATTACTATTTATAGCCCTTGATCCTCAGACTTGGTTGAATCCTGAATGGTCTAATTATTGGACTCAAACCTTTTTCCTCCAGCCCAAATGCCAATGTGAGCCTCAACTCTAATTCTGAAGTTCTTCTAAAAGTATACTCAGTTTCTGCTTGCCATGGCCAATGTCTTCCTGAAAACTGCGCTCCAAACTCCAATAGCAAGAGGCAGGGAGCAGATCTATCTAGTCCCCTTTGACAACTTCCTGACAAACTACCCTGTCTAAACATCCAAGAAGCCTGCTTTGGGAGCCAGGGCAAAATATAATTAAGACAGACAGAATTAATAAGCTATAGAATCAGGAATGCAAACTATTCTGTGTACCCCTGGACTCAAACTCCCTGTAAGTCATATATATAAAACTGGTTCAGTGACACTTATCTCATGGGGTTGCTGTAAGAAATATAAAATCGTAGTAGCAGCTCTTCAATTACTGAGAGCTTACTTATCACATGCCAGGCACTGTTCTAAATTCTTTACATATATTAACTCATATAATTCTTAAAATAGATTAGACTCTTCTTGGGCTAAAAATTGCCTGGCCCATTAGATTTAACTGTTTTTTTTACAGGTAAGAGGCTGACGAAGTACCAGGCAGTCTTATTTCAAACAAGTAGGCAAGTGTAGACCATCCTCCACTTTCCTTAACTGCTTCTAAATAACCATATACTGCTAAATAATAACCATACAATATCAGGTCATAATGCTTAACAAATGGTTAATGATTAATAGAATCAGGAATGAAAAAACATACGAGGTCGGACAATTAAGTTTGAGACCTCATCCTAGAAAAAGTGCTACATACCTCATTGCTGAATATCACTACAGTCACCTTTGAAGTACTCCTCTCGGGAAGCTATGCACCGACGCTAGCGCCTAGTCCACCCTTCAAAGCAATTTAGGAACTCTTTTTCTGGAACAGCCATCAGAGCTGTCGTCGGATTACCCTTTATGTCCTGAATGGCATCAAAATGTCTTCCTTTGAATATTTCCTTTATCTTCGAGTAAAGAAAGAAGTCATGGGGCCCAGATCAGGTGAGTAGGGAGGGTGTTCCAATACAGTTATTGGTTTACTGGCTAAAAACTCCCTCAGAGACAGTGCTGTGTGAGCTGATGCGCTGTTGTGATGCAAGAGCCATGATTGTTGGAGAAAAGTTCATGTTGTCTAGCTTTTTTTTTTTTTTAATATTTTTTTTCAAAATTTTTATTGGAGAATTGGGGGATGGGAACAGACAAGTTGCCGTCCCTTTGTTCTTCAGTCTAGTTGTGGAGGACGTTGCTTCACTGGCCCCAGTTGGCACCATCATTGCGCTCTTCCCAGGCGAGGCAGATCAGTCGCCGGCTTCTGGATGGCCACTNAAAAAAAAAAAAGTCTAGAAAAAGAGTTCCAAAATTGCTTTGAAGGGTGGACTAGGCGCTAGCGTCGGTGCACAGCTTCCTGAGAGGAATACTTCAAAGGTGACTGTAGTGATATTCAGCAATGAGGTATGTAGCACTTTTTCTAGGATGAGGTCGCAAACTTAATTGTCCAATCTCGTATAACTAAGATTTCAATCTTAATTTTTAGCTAAACCTTGAGTCACCAAGAACATTAGATCTAATTGAGGCCAACCTGGCAACTACAGATATAAATGTCACTGATGGAAAAACCCAAATAAAATACAATTTCTTCCCAAAAGGGAAACCACAACTAGCAGAATTAAGTAGTCCAAATATTTAGCCACTAGTCTATCACTATGTTCTAGACTAGGGGCTGAATCACCTAAGGTCTATGGAGGAAATTCAGTTTTCCATAATTCCTTGAAATTACATGCAGAATTTGGAGGTAGTAGGGCTGCCATTCTCAAAAGATGTGACCCCCCCCCAAGAAAAAAAAGATTAAGTATTACTCTCTAATTTGCCTATGCCAAATACCAAGGATATTCAAAGGCAAGACCCAGTGGCATTTCTTAAAGAACTCATAATGTAAGAGTTTATTTATACTCACACAATACTATGTTTCATTACAATACAAAAAATTTTTTTAAGCTAGAAATAGATATACTACTTACACCTTTGAGTAACTTTTCCAATTTTACCTCTTACTACCACTGTTTTTTATTTAAGGAACCTCTCTTTATATAACTTATTCCATAATTTTCCAGTAAAAAAATAACTTCAGGAAAAAAGTTATATAAGAAAGGTGGTGATTTATCAATTCAAAACTCAGGAAGCACTCTCCCCATTACAAGATTTCTTTTTTTTTTTTTAATTGGGGACTTGGGGTAGGCGAACAGTTGGAGGATTGGGGATGGGGACAAGCCAAGTTGCTGTTCTTCAATCTGAGTTGTGGAGGATGCCAGTCTGGCTGCCTGACAGCTCGTGTCATATTAAGATATATAACTCCCTCTCTCTATCATACTCCCATCCCCAACCATCTCTTCAGAAGGGTTTATTATTTCTAATCCCAAGACTAGTTTCCTTAGATTTATGTTTCTCAACACTAGCAACATACCACTCTACCCCCTTAAAGTAATAAGAAAGTTACTATTAAAGGAAATCAATTTGCCAATAAAAAAATCCTTCCACAATGATTTATTGTTCTCTAATTCAAGTAGTCAAGAACACCAAAAAAAATCCAAATTTTCTAGTGAATTTAAGACAAACTGAAGTCATTATAGCAATGTCTCCCCATAATTTAGAGAGGCAGATAATTACTTTTGTGACCTTTAAACTTAAGTAAAATTTAAAATAGTTCCTTATAAAATGCTCCATTTATTTGATTTTCTTAAAGCTCTACTTTTATACCTTTAAACATCATCCTAAGTGGTGAAAGACCTCAGAAACAGAATAACACAGGCTTCAGAGTCGAGCAGTCTGGTAATACAACTTTATAGCTGAGGATCCCTGGGTGAGTTAAATAGGCTCTGTGTGATTCAGTCTCTCTATACAATAATGTGTTACTTAACGACAGAGAAAATGCATCATTTGGTGAAAATGCATCATTAAGTATTTTGTTGTTGTGCAAACATCAGAGTGCACTTACACAAAGTTAAAAAGATTGTATAGTGCTCTATATAGGACTATTTGCAGGGCTGAAAGTTGTTCTGGGTAAGTCAGTGAGGGAGTGGTGAATATGTGAAGGCCTAGGACATTACATTACTGTAGACTCTATAAACACTGTACACTTTAGCTACACTAAATTTATTTAAAACATTTTTTGAGGGCCGGCCGAGTGGCTCAGTTGGTTAAGAGCTCGCTCAAGAGTTTGAGCTCTGAGCAACAGTGGTTCGATGCCCGGCTCAAGCTGAGCTGCCATTAAGCTGCCAATAGGTAGCAGGATGGCTCAGCTAAAAAAAAATAATTTTTTTTTGTTTCTTCAATAAATTAATCTCAGCTTACTGTAACTTCTTTTACTTTATAAATTTAAATTTTTTTAACGTCTTAACTCTTCAGAATAACACTTAGCTTTAAACACAAACCTTGTATGGCTATACAAAAATCTTTTCTTTCTTTATATCTTTATTCTATAGGCTTTTTCCTATTTTTAAGTTTTCTTTTGTTACTTTTTAATTTTGGTTGTTAAAACCTAAGACCCAAACACACACATTAGCCGAGGGCCTGCACAGGGTCAGGAGTATCAATAGCAGACGTCCACCTCCACAACTCGTCCAGCTGGGTCTTCAGGGGGGCGATCACACACCCCTGCGGGCATCTCTCAAGGTAACAATGCCTTCTTGTACAATACCTCCTGAAGGACCTGCCTCAGGCTCTTAAGGAGGGGTCTCTCTTTTCAGAAATATGTCCATGGTGGTTTGCTTTATTGGTTTCTTTTTTATCACAGATTTGCTTGTAAGCAGATAATGCACCAGAAACATTCCTCTTAATGAAAANGACTCAAAGCAGCCCAGCTCCAGGTTGAGCTGTTGTTCAGCATCTTAGCTGTAGAGGGCAGTGTCACTGGCCCTCATATGTGGGATCCGAACCGTGGCCTTCTGGCGTCCCAAGCCAGCTCTTAACCAACATGCCACTTGGCCAGCCCTTGTCTAGCTTTTTCACGCAGGCTTTTCAGGACTTCCAAATAGTAAACTTGGTTAACTGTCCAGTAGGTACAAATTCATAATGAATAATCCCTCTGATATCAAAAAGGTAAGCAACATTGTTGCAACAAGTTCTCAAACTTAATTGTCAGACAGCGTTTGACCATCTCCATGATATGGAAATAGCATGCAACAGAATTCAACATCCATTCCTGCTTTTTTTTTAAGCCAGATACTTCAATAATATGGTAAAGCATACATGTCCAACCCAAAACCCAACATAATATTTAATAAGTGCCACGAGCATCCTCAGTACAGTCAGGAAAAAGATAAGGATATTCTTTATCATTATAGTTACTTAACAACGTTCAGCATATAACAGACAATGTAATTAAACAGGACAAATAAAAGTTCAAAAATCAGAAAGATGAACTAAAGCTACCATGATTTAAGTTATATGCACACTTTACTTGGAAATCTAAAATGAAACAACTGGAAAATGATCCCAAATGGTAAAAGAACCCAGCTGGGTGCTGGTACAAATTAACACAATAAATTTAATAGTACTCCCACATACAAATTCCTATTTAGAAAATAGAAAAAAATGTCCTATTTGAAATAGCAACAATAAGATAAATTACTCAAAAATAAAATGTGCAAATTAATAACTAAATAAAAGGATGAAGATACTCTTTAATGATATGGAAAGTATATATTAAGTGAAAAAAAAAAGATGCTACAATTAAATATGCTATCATTTGTGTAAAAAAAGATATCTAGACACAGACCTTAACATGCTTCACAAAATTTTAACTCAAAATGGATCACAGACATGATGTAAAACATGAAACCATAAAACACCTAGAATACAAAATAAGAAAAAAATCTAGATGAACTTGGATTTGGCCACTGTTTATTTACAGTGCCAAAGGCACAAAAGAATTGGTAAGTTGGGCTTCATTAAACTTAAAAACACTCTTTGTGGAAGATGCTGCCAAGAAGATGAAAAGACCAATCACAAAATGGGAGAATGTATTTGCATAAGACACATCTGATAAAAAAACTTATCCAAAATATACAAAGAGCTTTTAAAACACAACAGTAAGAAAATGAACTACCTGATTTAAAAACAGGCAAAAGGTCTGAACGGACATCTTACTAAGGAAGATACACAGATATACAGATGGCAAATAAGCATATAAAAAGACTCTCAACATTACACATCATTAGAATTACAAATTAAAACAATGAGATTCCACTACACACCTACAAGAATGGTTAAAATCCAAAACACTGACAACACCAAATGCTCGTGAGGATGTGGAACAACTAGAGCTCTCATTCATTGCTGGTGGGAATGCAATACGGTATAACCATTCTGAAAGAGTTAGGCAGTCTCTAACAAAATTAAACATACTCTTTTCAAACAATTCAGCAATTGTGCTCGTTGGTATTTAAAACCCAAATCAACTGAAAACTTATGTACACACAAAAACCCATACACGAATGTTTATAGCAACCTTATTCATAATTACTAAAACTTGGAAGCAACCAGGACGTCCTTCAATAGGTGAATAAGTAAGCAAACTGTGGTACATGCAGACAATATTTAGTTCTAAAAAATAAATGAGCTATGAAGCCACTAAAAGATATGGAGGATCCTAACTGCATATTACTAAGTAAAAGTCAATCTTAAAAGGCTACAAACTATATGATTCCAACTATATGACATTCTGAAAAAGGCAAAACTATGGAGACAGAAAAAATATCAGTGGTTGTCTGTGGTTGGGGGATGGGAGGGATGAATAGGCAGAGCACAGAGGAAATTTTAGAGCAGTGAAAATACTCTGTATGATACTATGATGGATACATGCCTATAAACATTTGTGAATATACAATACCAAGACTAACTGAAAGTTTGTTTACGTAGCAGTTAAATTCTCAGAACCCCTCCGTGACTTTCTGCAGCTAGGTCCTCATGCCAGAAGATGGACATTTTTCTCTGGAGAAGGTAAAAAGTCTTTGAGTTGGGCAACATGAGGCTCAACTTAGGGCAGGAACCCCATGCTGTAAATGGGGGATTAAGGAAAAGTTAATAATGCTATATGTTGACAACCCTAATTCTCTTCCCCAGGTGGCTCACAGAATGCTGGCAGTTAGTCCCTTATCCCCCAGACAGAAAACTGGTAGAGCCTTCACTAAGGAAACAACCAGGCCCAAGAGATAGTGACACTGGGAGGTTCCATTAGAAAAAGGCCAGCCAGGTCACCCTAAAGAAGTTGAATGTTGCCAAACCCCATCCATGCACTCAGAACTTCATCAGCATTTTGGTCATTACTCAGATATTAAGTAGAAAACAATTCTGCTTCCAAGTAGGATATAATAGGTCACAGCAAGACCCAAAGCTCCCACTGTAATAATGTGGAGTGTGTGTGTGTGGGATATTACAAAAATCCTTTTTTTTTTTTTTTTTTTTAGCTGAGCCATCCTGCTACCTGTTGGCAGCTCAGCTCAGGCCGGGAATCAAACCAGTAAGCCTGTTGCTTAGAACTCGCACTCTTGAGCAAGCTCTTAGCCAAATGAGTCAATCGGCCGGCCCTCAAAAATCCTATTTTTTAAAAAGACTTTGGAAACCTAGTAAAATAATTACTTGAACTAAAATTTCCAAAGAGAAGAGCCCTTCTTTGGTGAGCCAGAAATTGATGGTCATTTTCTTCGTTTTCTTTTTCTGGGAGGCATTTGCCAACTTTGAAGGTTAGCCGAAAAATCAGACTGAGCATAGGCAAAGGGATTCTACTCAGAGAAAGAGAAATCAGCCCAGTTTTGGGTGATCACACAGGGCTGGAATGAAGGACAAGTGCTTAAAACACATGGTCAATTTTCCCCAAGGGAAATTTGCTGGCTCTAGGGCACTGACACAAAAACAATCTCCCTTCATATTTTACAGCTGCATGGTGTCCACGGATAAAAAGCTAAACTCAGAACCTCTGAAGGGCAGAATTCAATTTCCTGTAGCTATCCAAAACTGAGGAGATGCAGATTTACCTCTCTCAATCAAAAGTCCAGAGGGGTACACTAGAAGCACAAAGATAACCAGAGATGGACTCAGTCCTATTAAAACTGTAACCCAAGTCCCAACCTAAATTAATCCTTGACTGGTTTGAAAGAAAACTGCCCCACATCCTGTCTACCTAACAGAGGATAGGGGAAAGCATCTTTGGAGAAAGATATGATTTCAGCCTATGGCTCTTTTACATGCAATATCTGGCATATAATAAAAAACTGATATGCAGACAGGCAGAACAATGACTGATAATCAAGAGGAGAAGAAAAAAGTATAGAAACAAATCCACAGATGGCCCAGATATCGAAGTTACCAAACAAGGACTTTAAAATGTTAAAAGAAAATAGAGGAAAAGATAGGCAGAATTAATTTTAAAATAAATTTTAACAAATAACTTGAATCTATTTTCAAAAATCTAGAAAATTAAAAAATCTAAACCAGATTACACTCATCACAACAGTCCCCAACTCAGAGGAAAGCAATAGAAAAATTAGAAAAATTTTAATTGAATATCCCATCATAGCAGAATTTCTTCATAAAACAAAAAATGAAGGGCCAGCCGAGTGGCTCAGCTGGTTAAGAGTTAACTTAAGAGCAAGAGCTCTAAGCAAAGGGTCGCAGGTTCAATTCCCACATGGGCCAGTGACGCTGCATCTGAGCTGAGCTGCCGCTGAGTTGCCAACAGGTGGCAGGATGGCTCAGCTCGTGAGAGCACATGCTCCTAACAAGACTGCCTGTTTGATGATGGGCTATGCCCACCTACAACTAGGACTGAATTCGGCACCTTGAGCTTAGCTTCCACCCGGATGGTTCAGTGGATAGAGCACACGCTCTTAACAAGGCTGCTGGTTCAACTCCCGCATGGGATGGTGACTACGCCCTCCCGCAACTAAGATTATAACACAGGACCTTGAGCTTAGATGCCACGAGCTGTCAACAGGCAGCCAGATGGCGACTGGCGCCCTCCACAACTCAGATTGAAGAACAACAACTTAGCTTGGCCCCTCCCCAATTCCCCAACACTGTTCCCCTCCCTTAGTTCCCCAAAAATAAAAAATAAGTAAAAAATGAAACCACATCCAAACTAGGTATGTGAGTGGCTCATTCGTCAGCCTAGCAAAGAAAGCCATTTACTGATGGCCATTTACTGATGGTGAGTTAATTAAATCATGTTTGATTCCAGAAGTCAAAGAAATGTGTCCAGAGAAAATAAACTTGTTTAAGATTTCGGAGAAAACAGTTGTTCAAGCAAGTTAAGGATACTGGGCACAACATCAATAGTTAATTAAAAAACAAAGCAAATTATTTCTAGCGGGTTCCTTGGCTCTAGATGAGTCAACAGATGTTAACAATTAATTACTGCTTAGTTGTTTATTTGAGCAGTCAATACAGAGTTTGAAGTAACTAAAGAATTAGCCTTTATGAATGTCTATGTGAAAACAATTACAGTAAAGAATATTCTCGGGGGGGCTGGCCGAGTGGCTCAGTTGGTTAAGAGCTCGCTCAAGAGTTTGAGCTCCGAGCAGCAGCAGTTCGAATCCCGGCCCGAGCTGAGCGGCCAATGAGCTGCCAACAGGTGGCAGGATGGCTCAGCTTAAAAAAAAAGAAAGAATATTCTCAGGCCGGCCGAGTGGCGCATTGTTTGGGAGTTGGCTTGGGACACCAGCTCTGAGCAGCAGGGCCCCGGTTTGGATCCCGCATGATGGCCAGTGACGCTGCGCCCTCTACAGATAGGATGGTGAACAACAGCTCAACCTGGAGCTGGGCTGCTGTGAGTCGCTGGCGATGGCGTAGGCTGCAGTGGGCTCCTATAAACTACCGTAAGTGGCTGGCAGCAAGCGTGCGCGGCCGGCAGCCGGCNATGTGGAAAAATAGGTAGCTAACTAGGTTTGGAGCTAGAATTTTCCATGATTACTTTATAATGTCTGAAAACCACCAGTGTTAGAAATATAGTAACTTGTCACTACTTTTAGTACTATAATAATATCCTTCAGTTAGCAATAAAATATAATTATGACCAGTCCAATAGTGAATTCCTTAAAACTGAAAGCAACAGTCAGCAGTTAAATACATTCATTTGCCAACAAATAAAATTTTTTATTTTTATTTTTTTAGCTGAGCCATCCTGCTACCTGTTGGCAGCTCAGCGGCAACTCAGCTCGGGATGGGCATCGAACCGCTGTTGCTCAGAGCTCACACTATTGCGCGAGCTCTTAACCAACTGAGCCACTTGGCCGGCCCCTAATAAAAATTTTAAAAAGAAAAAACAAGTGTTGGTAAAAATGTAAAGAAATTAGAACCCTCATACACTGCTGGTTGGAATGTAAAATGGTGCAGCTACTTTGGAAAACAGTCTGGCAGTTCCTCAAATAGTTAAAAACAGTGTTATCAAACAGTGCTATTCCTAGATAAATATCCAAGAGAAATGAAAACATATGTCCACACTGAAACTTGTACACAAATGTTCACATCAGTATTATTTATAATAGCCAAACAGTGGAAAACCAAAATGTCCATCAATGATGAGTGGATAAATAAAATGTCCATACAATGGAATATTATTTAACAATAAAAACGAATGAAGTACAAATTATATAAACATTCTAAGTGAAAGAAGCCAGTCACAGAAGACAATATATTACATGATTTCATTTACATGAAATGTAAATATATATATTTACAGAACAGGCAAATCTAGTCACAGATAGTAAACTGGTTACCGAGGGCTTAGGGAGAAATGTGGATTGCTAATGGTTATGGAGTTTTTTGGGTGATGAAAATGTTCTAAAATTGATTGTTGATGGTTGTACAACTCTGTGAATATACCAAAAATCACTGAATTGTATATTTAAATGGGTGAGTTGTATGGTATGTGAATATTTCAATAAAGCTGTTATTTAAAAGAAAAAAGGAGAAAGGGAAATCTATCAATTAAGAAAGTTTTAACAGGCAATCAACCAAATGCAATTGTGAACCTTATTTTGGATCCTGATTCAAATTAACTTACAAAGTATATCTATGAGACAACTGGGGAAATCTGAACACTGACTGGATCTTCGATAATATTAAGGAATTGTTTATTTAGCAATATAAGATTAATACAGGTTTATTTTTATTTTTTTAATTTATTGGGGAACAGTGTGTTTTTCCAGGATCCATCAGCTCCAAATCAGATAGTTGTCTTCAATTTAGTTGTGGAGGGTGCAGATCCTTGGCCCATGTGGGAATCGAACGGGCAACCCTGGTGCTAAGAGCCTGTGCTCCAACCACCAGCTGCGTAATACAGGTTTATTTTTAAAGAGTCCTTATCTTTTAGGGATTCCAGTGTTTTGGGATGAAAGGATATGCTGTCTGGGGTTTACTTTAAAACAATCTGATTAATTGGGGGGTGTTAAGAGGGGAAGTATCCATGAAGTTTTCAAGAGGTCATTCCAGTGAATTAGGTCTTAAAACATAAGCTAAAGTTCACTGGACTAAAGAGGGCATAAGAAAAATTGAAAAGGGCATTCCAGACAGATAACAGCTTTTGGCAATGGCACTGTCAACAATTACCTTTGGGGCAAGAACAGGAAATACAGTTAGAAAAGTAAGCAAGAACTAGATCATGAAGGGCCTTGGATGCCAAACAAAGGAATTTTTAGTTAATTTTGTGAGAGACGAGCTGATAGCTTCTTTTCTTCCTTTTCTGTTTCTTTTTGGTAAGGACAGATCAAATTAAGAGTTTTAGAAAGGTTACTATGGTGGCATCATAAACTGAAGGGGCATAAGAGAGTAAAGAGGCTACTGTCACAGTCCCAGTGACAACTGTGAAATTACATGGTGGCAGTAGGAATGAAGAGGAGGGGCTAAATACCAAAGACATGAAGTACTAAAAATAACTGGATATGTGGAAATAGGAAGCAGAAATCATCTGAATTGATTTCCAGCTTCTAGGCTTGTGACTGGGTAGACAATGTCCAATATCCACAATAGTGGATATAGGTTTATGGGAAAAGCTAAAGTCCAGTTTAGCATTTAAGTCTTTAGTGTAAATAGGATATACTGGTGGAAATATCTAACAGGTAGGCAAAACTCAAGGGGTCTAATTAGAGATTTTAGGCTTATAAGTCTTTAAGACATATTTAGTGGCTGGAACAATAACCCAGGAGAGCTTGTTTGTAACAATTCACACCAATGAAATTTAATCTATTTTAAAAATTCCCTCCCTACTCCAACTAGTTAAGAATTCATTCAAGATATATACATAAACAGAATGGGCTAGATATAGTTAATCTTATATTTAGGAGACATTACACAAGGGGAAGAGTATACTCGTATGTATGTACTTGGTTAAATTTCACCAGAATTATTCTTTAACAAAATACATGCATGCAGGATATTATGCAACCACAAGTACAGCTATAAAAATGTACTTTTCTAACTATTCAAATTCTGTTAATGTATCAAAATCCTCTGCTTTATAAGAAACTCTGCACTTCCAAAATGCACTTCTAGTCTGCTTTTAAAAGATCTAATGTCTTCTGATATTACAAAAGGTTAAAAAAAGACTGGGCTTAATTGTTTTGTTTTATTCATTAGATTTTCCAAATGAGGTCAAGCAATCTTCATCTTCATGGGACAAACAGAAGTCTAAGTTGCTACAGCTGGCAGGTTTTGCTAATGCCTCTCGTTATCACTGCTCCAAAATTCTTAACCTCTCCTAAATAAGTTTTAGAATATTGAAAATTCAAGAGGAGCCCTATACAAAGATCCTAATTTGCTATATTACTATACGAGGTCTGACAATCAAGTTCGCGAACTTGTTGCAACGATGTTGCTAGCCGTTTTTGATATCAGAGAAATTATTCATTATGAATTTGTACCAACTGGACAAACAGTTAACCAAGTTTACTATTTGGAAGTGCTGAAAAGGCTGCGTGAAAAGACAAAAANCAACTAGACTGAAGAACAAAACGACAGCAACTTGTCTGTTCCCCTTCCCCCAATTCCCCAGCACTGTTCCCATCCCCCTAATTCCCCAATAAAAATCTTTAAAAAAAAAAAGAAAAGCTATGTCATCAAATGTATTTGAAAATTGATCAGTAGTTTACTTTTCCCTCTTATAGTCTTCCATTACTTAAGAAAACACTTTTACTGTAAGTGAACTGCTGAACTCTTGTTAGAAACTGCCACAAATTTCAAATTAGTCGAATTCAAAAAAATAATGAAGATTTGCTGTACTACACAAGTTATACCTTTTTGATATTAGAGCCATTTTCTACATTTTACTTTGGGAGAAAAAAAGTTTCATTTTGTTCTCACACACACAAGTATGATATGAAAACTGCCCTGCTATTGTTTCTTTTTTTTCCCCCCACAAAATCTGAATACTGTGACTATATATTTATCAAAATTCATAGAACTATACACATAAAAACTAATTTTAATGCATATAAATTATATTTCCATAGACTTGAATTCTAAAAGAACTAGGATAGAATTTAAGTTCAACCAAAGGGTATGAAATAGTTTATTAGTGATTACTATATACTGATTCAATGAAATGAACACAGGAGGCCTGAGTTGTATAGCTGTTTCTCTAACCAACTCCCCTTGTAACTCTGAGTTAGCTATTTCCTTCCCTAGATCTTGATGTCTTTATTTGAAAAATTAGATAATCAAACTAAGGTCTCTTCTGACACCAAAAACTTAACTGGGGTTCTTAGATATGATTTAGACTACAAGGCATTTTAAAAGCATGAATAAAAACTCAGCACTGTACCCTTTGCATGTCTGTCTTCTAGTTAGCTAAGCATTATTAACCTTTAAAATCCTAGAATCTTTTCCTTTTACTTGAAATACCAAGGATATAATAAAATTGCAACTTTTTCATGATATTCGTAACACTGATCCCAGTGGCTACGATCAGTCGTAGATATAAACACAGCGCATATGGCTAAATAGATGGCATGTCCTAGCAATAGCCTATATAGTAGCTTCTTTTAAGTCTCTGACAATGAAAAGTCTTTTGCTTAATTTAGCTCAATCTCAGAAATAGGTACTGCATGTAGGCACCCAGAAAATATAACAAAGACATTCTACATTTTTAACAAAACAATTTTTCTTTTAAAAAATTATTTTATCTTTTTTCAGCTTTATTGGGGTATAAATGACAAATAAAACTTTAATATTAAATGTGCAATCTTTTTACTCAACATTTATATGGAGCATTATTCACTTTTTTGGTGCACACTTTTATAAATTTTAGCATGTACATAGATTCTTGTAACCACCATAAATAGAACACAAAACAATTCCAACACCACCAAAGAATTCCCTCACACTGCCCTTATGTAGGCAAACCCTCCCTCTACTCCTAATCCTTGGCAACCACTAATCTGTTCTCTGTGCCTATAGTTTTGTCTTTTTCAGAATGTCATGTAAATGGACTCATTCAGAATGTAATCTTATGAGACTGTCACAATGCTTTTGATGCTCATCCATGTTACTGGTGTATCAACAGTTGGCTCCTTTTTATTGCTAAACAGCATTCCATAATATAGAGCTATCAGTTTGCTTATATATTCACCCACTGAAGGAATTTGGGTTGTTTCCAGTTTAGGGCAATTATGAGTAGTGCTGCTATAAACATTTGGATTCACATTTTTGTGTAAACTTAATGTTTTGTGTAAACTTAATGTTTATAGAAGCTTATATTGCTCTAAGACAAAATTCTTAAAAGTGGGATGGTTGGGACATATAGTAATTATACGAGGTGTAATAAAAAAAATACAGTGAATGTTTAAATATTTTAAAAATGTATTAAAATAAAAGACACATTGCCATTAACCCTCCCCCTATAATACTCCCCCTCACTTCAAACACACTTATCCCATTGTTCTTGCCACTTTCTGAAGCAGTTCTGGAAGTCCTCTTTCATGAGTGTCTTTAGTTGCGCTGTCATGGCTGCCTTGATGTCCTGAATTGATTCAAAACGTTTACCTTTCAGTCATTTTAACTTTGGGGAAGAGCCAGAAGTCGCATGGTGCCAAATCCAGTGAATAAGACGGATGAGGACACACCGTAATGTTTTTATTTGACAGAAATTGCTGTACCAGATGCAATGTGTGGCACGGAGTGTTGTTACGATAGAGGATAAAACCATTTGCTCATTTCACATTAATCATTGTTCGCTGATCCATGATTTACTGCACACTTTTTAAAACATACCTTCTCTCAACTGTAGCTCACACCCGACTGTCTGCACCGAACAAGTTGAAACTTGTCACATGCTGTTACTAAGGTTCTACACACAGCTTCCCGTATTGAAGATCCCTGTCTTTCCATTGGATAGCTTGGATGGCACTCAGCAGCAGCATTCACTCTATTTTTTGATCATACATGTATTTAACTTTGCAATAAACTGCCAGAGTTTTCCAGTCTGCATTCTCATCTGAAGTATGAGCGTTCCAGTTAATCCTCATCCTCATGAACACTATCAATATAATATTTTAATTTTAGTCATTCTAAAAGGCATGTAAATAGTACCTCATTGTGGTTTTTATTTGCATTTCCCTGGTGACTAACGATGAGAATCTCTGCATGCACATATATGTCATCCAAACATCTTCTTCTTTTTTTTTTTTTTTTTATAGCTGAGCCATCCTGCTACCTATTGGCAGCTTAGCGGCTGCTCAGCTCAGGCTGGCATCGAACCGCTGTTGCTCAGAGCTCAAACTCTTGAGCGAGCTCTTAACCAACTGAGCCACTCAGCCGGCCCTCCAAACATCTTCTTTAGTGAAACTGTTCAAACCTTTCACCCATTTTTAAAATTGGGTTGGTATATATTTGTTTCCCTATGTTGAGTTCTGAAAGCTCTTCACAAATTCTGGATACAAGTCCTTTTTCAGATATGTGGTTTACAAATACATTCTCCCAGTTTATGATTTGTCTTTTCATTATCTTAACTGTGACCTTCACATAAAAGTTTTAACTTTTGGGTCGACCAAGTGGCGTGTTGGTTGAGAGCTGGCTTGGGACGCCAGAGGGCCCCGGTTCGGATCCCACATATGACGGCCAGTGACACTGCCCTCTACAGCTAAGATGCTTAACAACAGCTCAACCTGGAGCTGGGCTGCCATGAGTCGCAGGTGACAGCGTTGGCATGGGCTACCATGTGTAGCCAGCAGCCAGCGTGAGTGGCCAGCAGCCGCTGTGAGCGGCCGTCCAGAAGCCGGCGACTGATCTGCCTCACCTGGGAAGAGTGCAATGATGGTGCCAACTTGGGCCAGTGAAGTGATGTCCTCCACAGCTAGACTGAGGAACGAAAGGAAAGCAACTTGTCTGTTCCCCTTCCCCAATTCCCCAGTGCTGTTCCCATCCTCCAATTCCCCAAAAAAAAAAAAAAAAAAAAAAAAAAAAAAGGAAGGAAAGAAAAAACAGTTGTTTTGTGTAAGTCTATTTCTGGGCTCTCTGTTCCTTTTGCCNCAACTAAGATTATACACTGTACCTTGAGCTGAGCGGCCCTGAGCTGCCCACGGGCGGCCGGATGGCGACTGAACTTGAGAGCTGAGCTAGCTGCGCCCTCTACAACTAAGACTGAAGGACAACAACTTGGCTGGTTCCCCTCCCCAATTCCCCAACACTGTTCCCCTCCCCCAATTCCCCAATAAAAACTTTAAAAAAAAAAGATTGTAAGCAGTGAAGATCTATAATTATAACTTTACTGGGAAACTGGAGGAATATATGTGGCATGTACTTGTGTATGTACTCCTATGTTGGAGGGAGAGAGAGGAGGTGGAGAGAAAATAAATCCTCATCTTCCCTGGTGGGAAATCATAGATAATGGATAAAAATTTTAACTCAAAAAGTAGCAAATAGAAGCTACTTTTAACAAGTAACAAGAAGTATATTAAAAAATAACCAGCTAAATGCTAAAAGAATTAGAAGTTATTTCTTGTGGAGTGGTAGAAATGGGGAGAGGATGGTTGGGGGGGCGACGGGGAGGCTGGTGTTTTATGTAATAACTTTGTGGAATCCATTTGATTCTCTAAACTAAAAAAATGTAAGACTTTGATCTTAAAAAATGTTTTGCTAGGGCCGGCTGAGTGGCTCAGTTGGTTAAGAGCTCGCTCAAGAGTTTGAGCTCTGAGCAACAGCGGTTCAAGTCAGCCCGAGCTGAGCAGCCGTGAGCTGCCAACAGGTGGCGGGATGGCTCAGCTAAAATAAAAAAAATAAAAATAAAAATGTTTTGCTGTAAAACAAGAAATTTAGAAGTTTAAGAAACTATTAAAAAATTGGGAGGTTATACAGCAGAGGAAAAGTAGATGATATTTTATATAATCACCTTCCACATTAAAAAAAGATAGCTTTTAAACTACAAAAATCAGTATTAAGTGAAATATATACTTAAAAATGGTTAAAATGGGAAATTTTGTTAAATATTATTTCATCACAACTTAAAAACTAATTTTTAAAATAAGCAAATTAAAAAAAAATTTTTTTTAATCCTCTGGGAAGACCAAGATATGGGAAGGTTTGGTAGGGTAGTAGTAGGCATATAAAACATTTCTAGGGCCGGTCGAGTGTCACGTTGGATAAGAGCTGGCTTGGGACGCCAGCTCTGAGCAGCAGGGCCCCGGTTCGGACCCTGCATGAGGGCCAGTGACAATGCCCTCTACAGCTAAGATAGTGAACAACAGCTCGACCTGGAGCTGGGCTGCCATGAGTCACTGGCGACGGACGTGGGCTGCAGCCCCTGCTGCAGTGGGCTGCCGTAAGCTACCGTGAGTGGTCGTCCAGAGGCCGGCAACCAATTTGCCTCACCAGGGAAGAACACAATGATAATACCAACATGGGCCAGTGAAGCGACGTCCTCCACAACTAGACGGAAGAACAAAAGAACAGCAACTTGTCTGTTCTCCTTCCCCGATTCCCCAATAAAATCTTTTAAAAAAAGAAAGAACTGCAAGCAGACAGGGCAACAGTAGGGAAGGCAAAACGGCAGGGGCCCCAGGCAGTGGCTGGGGGTAGGGGACAAGGTACATATCTCAGAGGTAGAAGAAGAGAGTGGGTACACAAGGCAGCCTAGAGCAGAAAGAGTGCCAGAACACCCTCTAAGAGTTGAGACCCTTGTGCCCACATAGGAGTACCAGCCAGAGCTGGACACAGATGGAGAAGTGGTTATATGGATATTCATTAATCTCTTTATTTCTAAACCTAAAGTATTTCATTTCAAAAAATTAAGAATTCTAAAGATGTATGGAATAAAGCTCTCTGCAACATTAGGGAGAAAGCTGAAACAAATGTCGACGAATAGACTGTCAAATAAATTATAGCATATACACTACACACTACATAGCAATTAAAAATTAAAAGTATATATACATGCATGCTTTTTCATGAAGATAATTAAACATATTAAGTCAAAAGGCGTATTACAAAACAATGTCTGTAAAATGAGCCCAAGGATGTAAAAGGAGACATTACTCTGAGAAACAGGATCATGGGTAATTACTTTTTCTATTGGGTTGTCGGAAAAGTCATGACACATTTTTGCAACAAAAAACATAGAAAAAGTACATCATGACTTTTCCGACAACCCAATAGTTGCTTATCTGTATTTTCTAATTTTTATATAGTGAACATGTATCATAAGTATAATTAAGTATTAAATAGTAGCTACTCAAAAGCTAATATAGTTACATCATGGATGATGGCAGAGTTGGAAGCTCCAGGAATCTGTCCCTCCACCTAAACGACAATTGAGCTCGCAGGAACTGTCTGAACTATTGTGGAATTCTGGAGTCTAGTTAAACACTTGCAGCTTCCAGGAGAGAATAGCATTATTCACAACAGTCAAAAGTTGGAAACCCAAGCTCCAACAACAGATGAACAAAATGTAATATGTACATATATATAGATCTAATATTATTCAGCCATAAAAAATGAATAATATTCAGATATATGCTACTACAGTTAACTTTAAAAACTAAGTGAAATAAGTCAGACACAAAAGGACAAATATTGTATGATTTCACCTATATGAGGTTATCTAGAATAGGTAAATTCATAAAGACAGAAAGGACAGAGATTACCAGGGTAGGGGGAATTAAGGAGTTATTATTCAATGCATACCGAGTTTCACTTTGGGATAATGAAAAGGATCAGGAAATAGTGGAGATGGCTACATATTGTAAATGTGCTTAATGTCACTGAATTGTACACTTCAAAATGGTTAAAATGATAAGTGTTATACAAATTACCACAATTTAAAAAGCTATGTCGGGCCGGCAGAGTGGCGCGATGGTTAAGAACT
>NW_017731941.1:854706-909252 GCF_001890085.2 Hipposideros armiger
AATATTTAGAAAGCAAAATAAAGCTTCAGGTCCAACAAAAGGCAAAGTTATATAATGGATAATTGGAAAAGTCTTCGAAATATGTTGTTTTAAAAAATGGATACATAGTACCCATACTGTGTATCCATTTTTAGATGAAATACAGCACCTTTCAGAAGAAAATACATTAAAAGCATTATTTCTAGAATGCACCATTGCAAGTGACTTTTTTCTTTATGGTTTCAGGAAATTCAGGAACTTTTAAAACAATTCTACAATGAACATGTTATCAACTTATAACTGGGGATAAATATTTTCTGTTAGAGAAAATGTCTACCACTTAACACAGTAAAACACAGGCACCTCTGTATCTGCATGTATATTATTATCATTTATTCACAGGATATAAATAATCTACAAGACAGTGTTTTAGGACAGTTTACTCTAAACTCTACTAATTCTTCCACTGTCATGACAGTGACAGCATACTTTTTCTCTGTGCTTGTCTTCATGTTTAACTTTGGAAAGAATTCTAAGCACAATATTTTAAATTACACCATTAATAAATGACACAGAGAAAATATATTTGCAACATGAAATACATCTGACAAATGACTATAACTTCCTTAATCCCATTCAAAAGAAAAAAACAAAAAACTTAAAGAAAAATGGGCAAAGGCCAAGTGTAGATAACTTGCAAAAATACTACAAATGGGGGCAGCCTGTTAGCTCAGTGGGTTAGACAGCAATGCTCATAATACCAAGGTTGCTGTTTCGATCCCCACAAGGGCCACGGAGCTGTGCCCTCCACAACTAGACTGAAGACATCTATCTACCTGACTTGGAGCTGATGGGTCCTAAAACACACTGTCCCCCTTTCAAAAAAAAAAAAAATTACTACAAATGGCCAATGGCATAAATGTAAGATAAATTTCATTCACAATTAAAAGAAACAACCATCAAAAAGGCTCATTTATCAGAATTACAAGTTTTATAGTTTGACAATACCCGTATACATTACATTATGGAATACAAATTAGTTAATAGTTTGATGGGTAATTTGACTGTCTAGTAAAATTTTAAAATACCCTTTAATCCAGCAAGTCTACTCACAAAAATCTTAAAAGATATGTAAAAATGTCCCTTTCAGCTTTGCTTTTAAGACTGAAAAACTGAAAACAATTGTCCATCAATTGGGAAACAGTTAAATAAAGTACATCCTTAACTGGAATATTGTGCAACAATTAAATAATGAGATAATCCATAAATATTGATAATGAAAAGAACTCCAAGATAAACAGCTGTTTTTTAAAAAGATGAAAAATACTTATAACCACAATTTATCGTTCAGAAATACATATATGTTTGTATATGCATAGAATATTTCTGGAAGAGTACGTATCAGTTAAATGATTTTCAGGGAAGAGAAAGAATTTCATACTGCTTGAATTGTTTTCCTAGACCAGCTTAAAGAAAAACAATAAATGGGGCCGGCCGAGTGGCGCGATGGTTTAAGAGCTGGTTTGGGATGCCAGAGGGCCCCAGTTCGGATCCCACATATGAAGGCCAGTGACACTGCCCTCTACAGCTAAGATGCTGAACAACAGCTCAACCTGGAGCTGGGCTGTCGAGAGTCACCGGCGACGGCATAGGCTGCAGCCCCTGCTGCAGTGGGCTGCCATGGGCTACCATATGTAGCCAGCAGCCAGCGTGAGCGGCCAGCAGCCGCAGGGCGCGGCCGTCCAGAAGCCAGCGACTGATCTGCCTCGCCCGGGAAAAGCGCAATGATAATACCAACATAGGCGAGTGAAGCAATGTCCTCCACAACTAGACTGAAGAACAAAAGGACAGCAATTTGTCTGTTCCCATCCCCCCAATTCCCCAATTAAAAAAAATCTTTAAAAAGAAAAGAAAAACAATAAATGAATTCCCTTAATAAATGTCCCTCATTACATCTTTAATGTTATAAATTTTAAATTACTGTATAATATCTGCCTGATAGATTAACTCCATCATGGATTCAGTATTTTTCCCCACCAAATCTACTAACCTAAATTTAAATAGCTCCATGTTGTAGCTAGATATGACTAGGTCCTGCATGGGAAGGTTTAAGAATTAAAGCAGAGGGCTGGCTGAATGGCTCAGTTGGTTAAGAGCTCACTCAAGAGTGTGAGATCTGAGCAACCGCAATTCGATTTCCAACCCGAGTTGAGATGCCGCTGAGCTGCCAAAAGGTGGCAGGATGGCTCAGCTAAAAAAAAAAAAAAAAGGAATTAAAGCATAGAAGAAATAATGTGGAAAAATAGGTAGCTAACTAGGTTTGGAGCTAGAATTTTCCATGATTACTTTATAATGTCTGAAAACCACCAGTGTTAGAAATATAGTAACTTGTCACTACTTTTAGTACTATAATAATATCCTTCAGTTAGCAATAAAATATAATTATGACCAGTCCAATAGTGAATTCCTTAAAACTGAAAGCAACAGTCAGCAGTTAAATACATTCATTTGCCAACAAATAAAATTTTTTATTTTTATTTTTTTAGCTGAGCCATCCTGCTACCTGTTGGCAGCTCAGCGGCAACTCAGNTCAAGCCTATGGTTATTCATTGTATTATTCATCAGCAGGTACTTTGTGGAAAATATGTGAACCCATCATGTCTTATTGACCAGTAGTGCCAAAAGATAAATTTCATTCACTTTCATGGGTTTAACCATTGTCTATTCCAAAACAGAAGCCAAATATACTGACTTGTCCCACCACATAGCAGTTTGATGGCTTGGCAGTTGACATTTTATTGTGATTTTTCTGAGTTCAGGAATGAGCTCCAAAATTTTTCTTAAAAAAAAAAATCCTGCCTCAACCATTATTATAGAACACTACATGACTTTGGAAATTAGCTTTTACTGCAAACTGGATGTTTCTTAATGAACTTAAAATAAAAATGTAAGGTAAAATACTGCTTATATGTTAAACTTATACTGCTGTAAAGCCTATAATATTTTAATGACAACTAAAGCTATTGGAATCACATATACTGTAAAACTGATTTATACACTGCTCAGTCAAAAGTTAAAACAACAAGTGAGGTCTCCATGCCTGTACAAATTTGCAACAAATATAGAGGGTGCCAAAAAAATGTACACACATTTTAAGAACAGAAAAAAACTGTATTAAAATTGTAATACAATGAATGACGCTAACATTCATTTGATTAACGCCATTTTTTTTTTTTTTAAGCTGAGCCATCCTGCCATCTGTTGGCAGCTCAGCTCGGGCTGGGAATCGAACCGCTGTTGCTCAGAGCTCGCACTCTTCAGTGAGCTCTTAAGCAACTGAGACACTCAGCCGGCCCACTAATGCCATTTTTTGAGTGAACTTTGCTACCGTAATTCAATTCAACTTTGGAAAGTAAAAGAGATAACACCTATTAAAATGTGTCCCTTTTTTTGGCAACTCCAGTATCACTTTCTGAGCTCAAAGGACAGTTTCAGCAGTGTTTTTCAAAACTTGTGCCAAGTACAATAGAAATTTACATATAGTATTTTAAAATCCATTTAATTGTGCAATTGAAGAGCTTCCATCTAACACTGAATTGGAAGTAATTAATCTACCCTATAATGACATGCTAAAAGACAAATATCAAAAGGAGAATATAACAAAATTTTATAAATGCCTTCCAAGAGATAAATGCCCCAATTAAATCGTATGGCTCATAGATTGATGTCTGTATTTGGCAGTATCAATATGGTGAAAAGACATTTCAAAGAGGTAATCTCAGTGAGAGCAATTTAAAAAAAATAAAGAAAATCTCATTAGAGATCAACATTAACAAATAAACGTTAGCAATCAATTTCAATGAAAATAAACAATAACTATGAACCCCAATTAAGTGAAGCATTATCTGCATCCCCCAAATTAATTCTATTTTTCTTATTAATAGACTTGCATTACAAAAAAATTATAGTCATTTATATTTTGAATTTTGTCCATGAAGATTTGTGGAAATTTGTTTTCTCTTATTATTAAATAGCTACATAGTATCTTTGACTTTGCCTTTTAGCCCCCAAAACCTAAAATAGCTGCTATATGGCTTTTACAGAAAAAGTACATCAACCTCTGAACTATACAATTCCTCTGAACTACACAATTACTTGCAGAACTAAAAATAAATGAAGGTTAAAAGAGAGTATAGTATGTAATGGTAATATAATCTCATGGTTTAGATGTAGTACAAAATGAGGAGGGAATGGGGATAGTATATGCAAAACAATTATTGCAACTTCACAGTAATCGTATTGGTAACAGTAATATTCTAAAGTTGTGGTAATGGTTGTGCAACTGTAAATATACTAAAACCACTAAATTATATACTTTAAATGGATGAATTATATGGCATGTGAAATGTATCTCAAAGCTGCTATAAAAAATCCTTAGAATTAGTGATAAGTACATATGAGGTCTGGCAATTAAGTTCCCGAAATTGTTGCAACAATGTTGCTTACCTTTTTTATCAGAGGGATTATTCACTATGAATTTGTACCAACTGGACAAACACTTAACCAAGTTTACTATTTGGAAGTGCTGAAAAAGGCTTCTTGAAAAAGTTAGACGAAAACAATCTGAACTTTTCGCCAACAAAAATGATGTCTTGCATCACAACAATGCACCAGCACACACGGCACTGTCTGTAAGACTTTTTAGCCAATAAACAAATAACTGGGTTGGAACACCCTATCTACTCACCTGATCTAGCCCCCAATTTTCTTTACCCGAAGATAAAGGAAATATTGAAAGGAAGACATTTTGATGCCATTCAGGACATCAAGAGTAATGTGACAATAGCGCTGATGGCCACTCCAGAAAGAGTTCCAAAATTGCTTTGAAGGGTGGACTAGGCGCTGGCATCGGTGCATAGCTTCCCAAGGGGAGCACTTCGAAGATGATCATAGTGATATTCATCAATGCAGTATGTAGCACTTTTTCTAGGATAAGGTCGCAAACTTAACTGTCCAACCTCATAAATAACACAGAATAATAATGTAATAATTACATGTAAAACATAACGTGGGAAATAAAAAATATTTTACTACATCTTAAGATTGTAAGCAGTCTGCACTGAATACCTGAAGTTGATGTATAATATTGTATGTCAACTATAAGTGAATATATATGTGTGTGTATGTGTGTGTGTGTGTNGGGCTTCTTTTTCTTCTGCAGTTTCCCATTCTCTTGCCTCTTCTTCAGCAGCTGTGTGCTCCTGTTCCCGTTCCAGCAACTTCTAATTAGTCAATTCCTCAGGAACCATCTCTAGGAGCTCCTCCATGTCATCTTCACCCACACACAGGTTCAAGTTGTTTGCCATCTCAACCACAGCCTTGTTGGTTTTTGCAGCCTCCTCATGCTTGGCACATCCTTTGAAGTCATAGATGAACCTCCTGAGTGTCTTTTTGAAGATGCCATTCATACACTCCTGGTGACATCATCCCAAGCCCAAGCAAGGTTCTTAGTACAGTCACAGATGCTGTAATCCTTCCAGAATTGCATATGTCTTCCTCAGCTGCAGCAACAGCCTGGGCGAAGGTCCTCCTAAGGCAGTAGGCCTTAAAAGCTGCTATAACTATTCCTTAATCCATTGGTTGGATCGAAGAGGTGGTGTTTGGAGGGAGAAACCATACTAGATATTGGGATAAAGATCACCAATAAAGAGGATGTCCAGGAGTATTATCAACAATAAGCAAAATCTTCAAAGGTGTATTATTCTCCAAACAGTACTTCTCCATTTTGCTGGCACAGCATCCAGGAGGGCATCTTGGAAGAGGAGCTTGATCATCCATGGCTGTTTACTGCTCCTGTAGTAGTATACTGGCAATGTGTGCTTCTGGAGATGCTTGAAAGCCCTGGGGTTCTCACTGTGCCAGATCACAAAGGGTTTCAATTTAGTCCACAACACTGCCCCCAAACAAGACTGTTTTCTGTCCTTAAAAGCCTTGAAACCGGGCATTGACTTGGCCTCCTTAATGGATGAAAGTCCTTCAGGCATCTATTTCCAGAATAGGGAGGTTTCATCCATATTGAATATTTGCTCTGGAAAGTAATTTCCTCCACAATCAGCACATCTAGTTTCCAATAATTCTTCAGCTCCTTCACATCGGCACTCTGACTCACTGCTCACTTTTTCATTATGTAATAAATAACAATTCTTCAATAGTTTAAACCACCCAGAGCTAGCAGTAAACTCAACATTGTAGTTGGGTCCAACCTTTTCTTTCATCATTGCAAACAAGCTTTTTGCTTTGGCCATGACCATCATAGTGCCAAGAGGAATACACTTCTGTGCCTGGTCTTCAATCCAAGTCATTGGAACTTTCTCCATGTCTGATATAGCCCCTTCTCAAATTTTTGTTACTCTTGTTGTTTTCAACAAAGCAGATATTTTAATAGCTTTCATCATTTCGTTCTGGTCTTCAAGATCGGAGCTATGCTGGAATGGGACATGCCTGACTGGTGAGCAATAACCATCACCGATTTTCTATTTTCTACCTTCATAGTCCTTAATCACTCCTAATTTCATTTCCAGGTCAATCATTCGACGTGGCCTCGTAAGGGCAACATTAGCACTGAATTTTGTACGCTTAGGGAATATGATGAACAAAACAACATGAGATTAAAATCAAATACAAGTGAAATGATATAATCAAGAGACATGCTAAGCATGAGATTTTGAGGCTGCTGCAGGCATAACATGGCATATTATCTTACAGCAAACTTTTTTATAAATAGAAAGAGTACACTCTAAAATAACAATAAAAAGTATACAATAAAATATAAACCAGTAACAATCATTTATCATTATCAATTATGTACTGTACATAATTATATGTGCTATACTTTTATACAACTGGTAGCGCAGGTTTACACCAGCATCACCACAAACATGTAAGTTATGCGTTGCACTATGACATTATGACGTCACCAGACAACAGGAATTTTTCAGCTCCATTATAATCTTATGGGACCACCACTGCCATTGTTGACTGAAATGTAGCTATGCATGACTGTACACCAAGTCCTCGAATAACATTTCATTCAACGTTGTTTTGTTATAACATTGATGAGATGCTGTAGGAGCTTAACTCTTGTTTATATCAATTAGCCTATGATAAAATCTTGATTTTCCAATTCTCAAATGGAAGAATATTTACCTAACAGCAAACCCTGGCAATCTGAACTAAAATTATCTCTTCAATTTAGTATCTCTTGTTCCATTCACTTGAGAATCAACTTATTTAAAGGTATATAAACTCTGAATAACAATTTCTCGCTGAAATAAATTAGTTCTGTATTGACAGAACACATTCAAAGAGGTTCAATCTTGCTTGAATTGAACACAAATACTATGTAATTGTATGTGAAACAGTCCAAAAGAATTTCAGGAACATAAAAGAATTAAATCTTTTAAATATTGGGTTGTCGGAAAAGTCGTGACATAGTTTTCTATGTTTTTCGTTGCAAAAATGCGTCATGACTCTTCCGGACAACCCAATATGATCTTTCAGCAAAATGGGAGTTCCATAGTCCTAATCTCTGAATTTATAACTCTTCCTCACTGCTATTTTCCATAACAAGATTAGCAGACATGGATCAGTTTCTTACATGGCCTCCTTTATTTCACCTGTCTCCAACAGACAGGTTCTTCTGGAACCTTAAGCTAGGACCACTATTTCTAAGTTGCAAAGATGGAGCAGAGTATTTTATCATAATAGATTTGTGATTATGTTGACAAATGCTCTAACTGGCATTAACACTTAAAAGCTTTGATTGTAATTACCATTTACAATTGCATCAATAACACCTACACCTCACATTTCTGTATTTTAAAATCTACAAAGATTTTTACAAATTTCATTCATAAAAACTGTAAGGTTACTAATGTCCTTATACTTTCCCTTACTATCTACAAGGTAGTGACTCTTCCTATAGTGCTTTGCCTTTGATGAGTACTCAATAAATATTTTTTACTAACACAAATCTCTGAAACAGAGGAATCAACATGCTGCAAACAAAGTATTAAGGCCCAAATCCTTTGTTCAAGAATAATCCTTATTTTATCAAATTTAAGACACTGATGCTGGCATTTAAAAAAATTTATCAGGAGATTTCAATGCAAGGTTCCCTCACAACTAGAATCCACCTAGTCTTACAACTGCCAACAGACTGATGGCAACTGTAAGACTTCACTACACATCCCAATTTCAGAAAAATTAAAAAACAGATAAATATGCATCTTGGGGCCGGCCGAGTGGCGCGTTGGTTAAGAGCTGGCTTGGGATGCCAGAGGGCCCCGGTTCGGATCCCACATATGAGGGCCAGTGACGCTGCCCTCTATAGCTAAGATACTGAACAACAGCTCAACATGGAGCTGGGCTGCCGTGAGTCGCCGGCGGGCAGCGTGAGTGGCCATCCAGAAGCCGGCGACTGATCTGTCTCGCCCGGGAAGAGCACAATGATCTGCCTCGCCCGGGAAGAACACCTTGGGCCAGTGAAGCAATGTCCTCCATAACTAGACTGAAGAACAAAAGGATAGCAACTTGTCTGTTCACCTCCCCCAATTCCCCAATAAAAAATCTTTTAAAAAATATATATATATGCATCTTGGAATCAACTTAATATGGTAAACGCATATTCTATAAAATATTGAGGTGCTATATTTGCCTGGGCGGGGATGGGGGTGTGGAGGGAGGTGGTACTAAAGCTATATACATTTAGTGCCCCAAACCACTGGATGTTAACTATGTTTCCATTTACAATGTTGCCTTAGTTCACAGTACTCAAGACAACTTCAGCTTCCAGGAAAGATTACATGTAAAAGCCCTAAAAGGTATTCTCTGAGAAAAAAAAACTCAAAATAAAAAATTTTTTATTGACTTAAAAGACTCATCATACGATTTAAAAAAATAGCATTACTTTTATAATTTTTTAAAGTTGTTTAATTTTCTTTAGTTGCCTATTGATAAATCCCCTAAAACAGATTCTTAATTTGTCAATTAACCCTCTGAAAATGTATACAAACTAATTTATGTGTGTCTATTTTTTTCCAGAGAAAATTCATTAATTTCTCAAAAGGATCCATATATTAAAACAGACTAAGAATCATTTTCTTAAAAGAATTGTTTCAATTACATATTAAGAATTAGTCATAAAATAGAAAATGCTATAATCTGAAGCACACTGCCAGGCACAAAGGTTAAGTTTGGTTTTACAGGGTTTTCTTGAGGGGAAGGGGCAGAAAATAGGTTCATTATTTGTAGAACAAATGCAAATAATACAGACCCTTTATTTTAAAAAATTATTATTGAAGAGTTTAATATAAATCAAAGAGTTAAATCTGACAAAGAAGCTCCTGTTAAAGAAAACTCTGAGTATATAACAAATACTTTCTAAATTATCAGTTTGGAGTTTGTAAAAATGGAACACACCTATATTTTATTCCCTTTATCACTGAATGAAATCAAAACTACAATGAAATCAAATCAAAGCAAATCAATTAACTGCTATACTTTAAAGCTTTCTGTATCATTTAAACTTTCATGTTATGCACACCATGAAACAGACACTCTCACTTTCTCATCTCTAGACTCACTGATATCATGCTTTTAGATAATTAATGCAGGAATTCCAAAGAGGTTCTATACCAAAGCAGCCCCAATAAATTAAGATTACCAAGAGTTATTTGAAAAAATAGTTCTTTTTAAAGGAGTGGGAGTGAACTTGTTAAAAGTCATCATTAACTGCTGGCCTGATCAATTTATTCTTCCACTAACATAATAAAAAAATTCCAATTTGCTCCACAATAGCAAAATTGTAGAGCAATTTTGGTGTTCTTGGTGTTCTAAGCCATCTCCTATCCTACTTTTGTTTTGTAATGATTGACCCTTAGAGGAAAAATTCAAAGCAGCAAAGAAATTCACTTGGTAAGTCAATGAGATGAAAAACTGAACAAAAAGATAGCAAGGCCACAAAAGATTTTACAATAAGCAGAAAAACAGACACAAGAAACTACCTTTGCCCATCACATATCCATACTCTCCAAAGCTAAGAATCACATGGATTTGAGATTTAAAAAAAAAGAAAAAAGGCAGGATGAATAAAAAAATTTGTGAAATACAGGTCTCACAAGTCTCTACCACAACAGATGTCATATTTAAAACACAGTTTCATGGTGAAAAGATCAGTTAGAAGCCTATTAATATGTAAAAGTTAAATAAGTTTCATTATGAAAAATTTTTTAAACGACTGGCAGTCTAACTGCCTTCAAGAACTATCATGCAAATACAGAAAAGAGTTTACCTTGAAAATAATTTATACTAAATGTTGAAGGACTATGATTTGATAAAGGAGAACAGTGGTAGAGCAAGTCCTGTGCGAACTTCTAACTGCAGCTGTAGTGGAACACACTAAAAGCCTTGTTTTTAAGACAAAAGCAATGAAATAAAAAACAATGGTTTTAAACCTATCACCAGTGTTAACTGCTCATGACCATAAGTTTGCGTTTCTAAAGAAGGATTTTGAGATAAAAGGCCATACAATAAGGAAAAAAGTGGGAAAAAACGAAGTTGAACAAAATTCTCACAAGACTAAAACATAAAACTATAATTTTCATACATTTTTTCATGTCACAATTAAAGGTAAAACACTCAAAGACAAAAAAATCTAACATGACAAAATTGGAAATTAAACCATTCTATTTAAATAGGACTGAAATTAAAAAAGCTTTTAATTTAAATCGGTGTAGACTACAGGGACTCCTCTTTACATACTACATAGTCCAAACTGAGAGTATTCTCCACACTTCTTTCACATTTACTTAGGCAAAAATATTACAATCTGAAAAGTTTGCCCCCCCCCCAAACTCCATTGAAATGAGACTATCCTAACTAGTACCTATTTAACTAGACTATCAATTGCCCCAAACAACGATACTTCTTGGAAACTAAATTTTATTCCACTAAATTTAGCCAGTAAATTTTGCTAAATAATCCTTTACTAGAAGTTATATAAATTCCATGTTGTGCAACTAATTTTTCCTGTATCTATACATAAAAATTTATACTTGACAAAAGGCCATTCCTCAACTAATAACTTGTACGTTTACTTAGTGATTTTAAATATCTGCATCTTAAAAGCAGAGTGTATGGTGACCACAAAAAAATGAGACATACAATTAGTAGGGGTTCTGCTATTATACAATACTCTAAATAGTGCTTTTACTAAGTATTCAGTGACTATCACAGGCGTAAATATTAAACATTTCCCTATCAATTCTTCACATTTTCTACTAAGCTGACCCAATTTCAAGCCTAAAACAGAGGCTCCTACCTTTAGAAGGGTTGAAAACAAAAGTAATTGGGTAGTCCTAAAAATATACACCACCACTACATGACTTAAGATCCTCATTTAAAACTTTTGCCAAGATAGCCCCTCCCTTCAAAACAAACTACGGTTGACTCACTGCTCTATTTGACTTAACTTCAGAAATACAAAAATTAAATGGTTTCCTAACAACTCATTTCCCTCGATCTCTGCATCCACCATTTAAAACACTCAACCTTCAATCTGATTCATCCCGTCCAATATGGCAAAAAATAAAAATTAAAAAACCCCAAATTATCTACCATGGAATTAAAAAATAATTAAATACACCAGATTCAAGAATGATAACCACAGTTCTAAAGTCTTGGGAAACAATGAAAGCAATGTCTGTGGTCTGCGGAGCCATCCTACTCGGTGAAACCATTTCACCTCAGATGATACTTTTAATCTGCGAGACCACCCCATTTTCTAGAGTTAGCCACCTGAGCAAAGGGTTTCAATATCGTCTCACTAAAGTGGAAAACTATCAATCACCCTACATAACAAGTTCCACCCTCCAGATATTTCTACATGTAGAAACAAAACAACAACAACAAAGCCAGTAAAGTTGGTGGCAGGGTGAGGACAAAGAGCATTTTGAAACACCACAGAAGTAAACAGAGAATGAGGGCAGAAAAGGGGAATAAATTAAAGTTCCCTCAAATGGATAAAGGTGAGGAAACGCAGGTACCCTTGTTTACCACCCCTAGGCTCCCATTCTTCATTACCGCCCACTGGAATGCAAAGTTGGAACTACCACTCCGCCAGAAGCCCATCAAATCCTCAAAATGTCAGGTCACCAGGCAGTCTCTGGAATGACAGGCAAATTCCCCCTCCCCCCACACCCCCCAAAAAAAGAAAGGTCCAGTCCAATAAGTGCAGGTCACTCTGCCCTCTGGGGCAGTTCCAGCCGGCGCAGGGGTGGCTCTGATGGGAGGACGAGAGGGGGAAAGACAGACCACCTTTCTCAACCCATACACCCTCAGCTGAGGAAACAAAACAAAGACAGCCGCCCTCCTCCCCCGGCCGCCTCTACACTAGCCAGAGAGGCTTTCCTATTTCCCGGTGCAGTCTAGCCTCCCGCCCCCGCCCCCATGACAAAGAAAAGGGACTTGGTGAACAAGGCCTTCCTGCCTCCACGAGTGGGGGAAGGGGCTGCCGAGGCGAGCAGCCCCCTCTTCTCACCCGCGCTCACACTCGCTCACCCTTTGGCCCCGAAAACAGCCGAAAGCGGCTGGGAACAGAGGCCTCCGCCGGGGAAGTCTGGTCTAGGAGGGGGTGGGGGGTACCTTGAAGTAGCCGCCTTCGTAGAGGGTGTTGGGGGGTCCGAAGATGGCAACCTCCCAGTTGTAGAGGTCGGACTCATCCACCAGGGTGATCCGGAAGCCCTCCACCGGTTCCTCCTGCAGGGATTTCAGCTCCAGCATCAGGGCCTTCTGCGAGCTGGTCATCTGCTGCTGGGCCATCGCGGCTGCGGCGGCGGCAGCGCCGGGCCGGGGCCCCAGTCCTCACGCACCGGCCGAGACGGACCAAGCCCCTCCCCTCCGCTCGCCCTCGGGCCGGGCCGCACCGGGCCCCTGTCTTCACACACCCGGCGGGCCGGACCAGGCCCCAGACGGCCCGTGGGCCGACCCAGGTCCTCCTCACACGACGCGGGCTGGGCCCTCCTCCTCACACTCGGGCCAGGTGGGGGGAGGGGATCAAGGAGTTAAGAAAATTCGCTCCCGGTCCCGGACCTCCCCCCCCCGGAGGGGGCCTCAACTTGGGGGGGGGGGGAGAAAAGGTGGAAGCCGAGGAAGGCGGCGAAGGGCAGGCAATGGTGAGGGGAGAGGGGCAGGCCGGCCCGGGAGCGCCGCGCTCGCTCGCCCTCGCCTTCTCCTCAGGGGCCGCCGGAGCCGGAGAGCGCACCGGGCCGAAGGGCTGTGAAGCGCAGCGCTCTGGGGTCTCCCGGCGGCGGCTGCGCGGGGGGAGGGGCGACAGCGGAGAAGGAGGAGAAGGAGGAGGAGGAGGAGGAGGAGGAGAAGAGAGGGAGAGCGCCTCGCGCCGCGGGAGCGACGGAGCGAAGAAGGGAGGGAGAGAAGGAGGAGGGGCGCCCGCCGGGAGTGGGGCGGCTCTCGGCGGCTGGCAGCCCGACGCGCTTGCGCGCGCCCCTCCCTACCCCCGCTCTCCTCGCCTTCCTCCTCCTCCGCCTCCCACTTCCCCGCCTCCTCTCGGCGGCCCAGCGCGGTGGCGGCGCTTTGTGACGCCAGCCTTGTACCCCGCCCTTAAAGGGCCAAGCCGCTGTAGGGGCCGAGGATAGCCTCAAGGGATGCCCTTGGCCCCAAAGTGACGGTTGTGCGGCTGGACGCCCTGGTTCCCTAGGCGCGCCCGGGAAGGGACCTCTGGTCTTAGAGCCATCAGCGCCCTCCTCCCCCATCCACAGGCTTCCTCAGCCATCGTCCCAGGAGCCCTGGTCCTCTGCAGGCCCCTCTCTGTGACACACAGTCTGCTGTCCCTACACTGCAGATGCTTGACAAGGATGTGCTGAGAATATAGGCCTTATCGGTGGGAACAAGCGTCCCGACATTTCTGCAGGTCCAGCCCTCACGCCAGTGTGTCCTTCCAGGGCAGTGTGACACCCATTTGGGGGGTGGGTGAGGCCAGTTTCCACTGAGAAATGGAGAAGGCAGATAAGCCAGCTTCTACTTCCCTTCTTAACTACAAAGAGGAAGCTTGTGGGAAATAGAGAAATAATAATAGTGACTGAACCTAGGTTCCTGGCCCTTCTCTCTGTGATTTGAGGCAAGTGCTCTGGCTATCCCTCAGTTTATCCATTTGTAAAATGAAGTACTGTAGGTGAACTTTGACCCCCTACAGATCCTTTCAGCTTGAAGGTCCAACCTGGAATTGAGGGACTTTTAAGATAATCATGACTGAAGTTAGATGTTGAGACACTCTTCAATCCCCATGATTTAGATCAGCGGTTCTCAACCTGTGGGTCGCGACCTCTTTGGGGGTCGAACGACCCTTTCACAGGTGTTGCCTAAGACCATCGGAAAACAAAAAGATATTTACATTACGATTCATAACAGTAGCAAAATTACAGTTATAGAGTAGCAACAAAAATAATTTTATGGTTGGGGGTCACCACAACATGAGGAACTGTATTAAAGGGTAACAGCATTAGGAAGGTTGAGAACCACTGACCTAGATAGCCTACCCCTCTCTCTTAGGAAGGCGTGTCTTATCACTATCTAAACATTTACTAGAAAAGCCAAGCCAAGTGAAAATTCCAGAACTGGGAAATCAGAAAGATCCTTGGTTCCAACCCTGGCTCCACCATTTATATTACCTCTTCCTTTTTCATCAGCTTCTGTAAAAGAGGGCTAATTATATGTAATATAAGCAATTGTAAAGACTGAGATCATCTGTATACAAGGTTTAGCACAATGACTAAATGATCCATAAGTAGGTAAATGATCCTTAAGTAGGAACTTTAAAGGAAGAAAAATAATTTAAAGGCATAACTGTATTCTGGATATGATCCCTCCCATTACTGAATAGGCGTTTTCACAACAGGTTTAGATTTCTAGAAAAAATGAGAAGATAGTACAGAGAGTTCCCATATTTTCCAATAGGCACCCAATTTCCCCTATTATTAACATCTTACATTGGTATAATACATGTATTACAATTAATGAATCAAAATTAAAGTCTTTACTCACATTTCCTTAGTTTTTACCTAATGTCATTTTTCTGTTCCAGGATCTCATCCTGAACACCACACTATATTTAGTTTTCATATTTTGCTAGGTTCCTCTTAACTTTGACAGTTTCTCAGACTTTCCTTGTTTCTGATTACTTGACAGTTTTGAAGAGCACTAGTCAAGTATGTTGTAGAATGTCCCTCAATTAGGATATGTTTTGTTTTTCTCATGATTAAACCAGGATTATAGGGTTTTGGGGAGAAGATCACAGAGGTAAAAAACAAGCAAACAAAATTTTCATCACATCATAATATCAACATGACACCAGTGTTGATATTGACCTCAATCACCTGACTGAGGTAGTGTATCAGGTTTCTCCACTGTAAAGTTACTCTTTTTACCTTATTTTGATACTATACTCTTTATAAGGAACTCTCTAATGCACAAGACACACTGAAGGAGTCCCTTCATTTTTTTGTTATTTTTTTCTCAGAGGCAAGGTCTCAATATTTTAATAAATCATTCCCTACTGCCCAACTCTGCTCAGTAGCCCTTGAGGCCAAACTCCACTGGAGTTAGAGCTCACTTCAGAAAAGGGGAACTGTTTTAATCAATGCAGACTCTCTTCCCAAAATGATGGTATGTGACTGATTCTGACTTCCTCTCCTCCACCACTCAATTTAGGGACAAGAAGATTGCTGACCTGGAAACATGGGAGATGATGTTGACACCTTTAATAACAAGACTGTGAGTAGACAAATAGGCAGAAAGTTCATCTTCAAAGCATTTCACCCACATAAACTCATCACAGCCCCACCCTGACCCAGAACTTGGTAGATCCTTAGCCTAACCCACTGGAAAATACCCCTGGCACCCGGACCAGAAGCTGTGCCCTGGGCTCAAATCAACTCACAAACTCATATCAAATATCCACAGTGGCCATGGCCCTAAGCTGGGTGACTAATAAACATACACTTGTCTGGGAGGCTCATAGCCTAGTGTGTTAATAATGCATTGTGTACGTAAGGTCCTACATTCTTAGGTCAGAGGAACTAGAATTCCACAGAACTTGTCTCATGCCTTTTTATCCTAGCAGGTAAGACATTGTTTATTTAGTAGGTTGCAACTGTGTCTTATTCATCCTTGGATCCTCAGGAACTTAGTGTCTGACATAAAGTAGACACTAAGTAATTGTTCTCATGGGCTTGCAACTAAGGGCAGGAAGACAATCATTAACAAAACAAAACAAAACAAAACAAAAATCACAAATTGAACCCCACCTTCCACCTCCATGTCTAATAGGATCTCTCAGACACATAGTAGGTGCTCAAGATTATAAATTCCATAAGGACGGCAGGTCTTGTTCATAATCTCATACAAGCTACTACAATGTTTAGCAAACAGTGGGTACTCAAAACATATTTGTCAAAAGAATGAATGGCAGAAACAGCTTCCTAGAACTTTTTCATATTGTTTCATAATGACAAGTAGAGATTAACTTTGCTGATTGGTGCCCTCTGGTGGTAAAGAAAACAGGATATTTACTCTCAGGCTCTTCTGAAGAATCGATTACCTTTCTTGGAAAGAGAAAAAATATGGAAATCTTGGTAAGATAATGAGAGGGAGGAGTATTTGCTTTTGAAAGATTAATTCTGACCTTATAAAATGAATCTGTTTAGTGGGCCAACATTTTTTTCATTCTGCATATGTTAACACATGTAAGTCTTGAATAGTGTGCTTAAGGAGCCACAATCTTCCTTTAATAACAACAGCTAACATTTGCTGTATATCAATATACGACAGGCTCTTTATATGCAGTATCCCATTTAATCCTCACAAAAATGTATAACATGGCTATTTACTGAATATAACAAAGCTTAGAAAGGTTAAGGAAGTCACCCAATGTCACCCAGTGAGTAAATGGCAGAACCTGGAGTTGAACCTTGGCCATCCCACCTTAGTGTGACCGCTCTTAACCACCAAGCTGTAATGTTCCTAGTCTAACATGCCCACAGCAATCTGTGCATATCATAACACACCAATGCTGTACTGTAATTATTTGTTTACATCTTTCTCCAAGCCTCCAAGGTGCTCTTAAGAAAGAGACATTCATCCACTCAACAAATATTTACTGAATGCCTGCTATATGACAGGCCCTGTGCCAAATGCCAAGGATACAATAGTGAATGAGACAGAAATGACTGGGTCCTTACCTCATAGAGCTTATGTTCTAGAGGCTGAAATAAAAATAGACAAAAGCAAGTAATCAGTAGACAAATAATATTGCAAGTTTTGGTGAATACTAATAAAGGTGATTAAAGGAGGGCCTAAAACTGAAAATGCTGGGGTGGATGCAATTTTAGATGGAAGCAGGGCAGGGGCAGAAGAAATCTCTATGAGGTTACATTTAAATTAGTAGCGGGACCAGCCTGTGAAATGTAAGGTCAAGAGCATTGTTCTAGGTCTCTGGCTTGTGACCATGTCTTATTTATCTCTTTATCCTTGACATGGAGCACAAGGCTTGACATTAAGTGTCATCCACTGTGGAATGAATGGTTGACTAATCTCTCAGCTCTTTGTTCTTCTTCCTCTTGCTTCAATGGTGCTGCTTCCTCCTCTCAGTCAATTCAAACTCAAATCATGTTTCAGGACTTAGCACAAGCCCCATCTCCTCCAGGAAATCTTCCTTAACAATCAAAACACTCCAGCCAGGAAGAGGGAGATCCTGCCATTTGTGACAACATGAATGAGCATTAAGAGCATTATACTAAGTGAAATAAATCAGATAAAGACAAATACAAATACTGTATCATCTCCCTTATATGTGGAATCTCAAAAAGCCAAATTCATAGAAACTGAAAGTAGACTGGTGGTTGCCAGGGGCTAGGGAGTGGGGGAGAAATGAGATGATGTTGGTTAAAAGGTACAAACCTCCAGTTATAAAAGGAATAACTTCTGAGGATCTAATGTACAGCATGGTGACTATAGTTAAAAATACTGCATTGTATACTTGAAAGTTGCTAAGAAAGTAGATCTTAAAGTCACCACCACCACCACCACCACCACCACCACAACAACAAATGGTTATGTAAGGTGAAGGATATGTTAAATGTATTAACTTACTTTATTGTGGTAATCATGTTGCAATATATATGTGTAACAAATCACCACATTGTACACCTTACACTTAAAACAATGCTATATGTCAATTATATCTCAATAAAGCTGGGGGGGGGAACACTCTAAACAAAGAGGGTATGATGGAAGTTCAGAGGGCCAGGACAAGAACGGAAGATAGAGTAGGGAAACTCCAAATAGTTCAATATGCTGGGCATAAAATTTGATGGAGACGATGATAAGAGACAAGGCTGGAAGGTTAACAGTGGTCACATTAATTCAGTCAACATTTATGGAGTATTTACGGTATACTAAGTACTGGGCATGTAGACCTGGTCCTTGTTTTCATGGATTCACAGTCAAGAGCTAAGAGATAGACAATTGATAAACAATCAAATGTTATTTTTATAAAAGCACTAAAAAGGAAATAAATGGGGTGATAAGAGAAGAAATATTTCATATTGGGTGTCAGTGAAAGCCTAACTAAAGAGGTGATATTTATTCTGAGAGCTGAAAGATGAAAAGGTGAAAACACCAAGAAAAACCATTCCAGGCACATCAAACAGCTTAGCTCAAATCTCTGTGGTGGGGAAGAACTTGATACAACCAAGGAATTGAAAGAAGACTGATGTTGCTGGCGCTAAGTGAGCAAGGGTGGAGTTATCAAGAAAAAGGATGGGGGCCAGCCGAGTAGCATGTTGGTTAAGAGTTGGCTTGGGACGCCAGCTCTGAGCAGTAGGGCCCCAGTTCGGATCCCATATGAGGGCAAGTGACACTGCGCCCTCTACAGCTAAGATGGTGAACAACAGCTCGACCTGGAGCTGGGCTGCCTTGAGTCACCAGAGATGGCGTAGGCTGCAGCCCCTGCTGCAGTGGGCTGCCATAAGCTACCATGAGTGGCCAGCAGCCGGCGTGAGCTGCTGTGAGCCGCCGTGAGTGGCTGTCCAATGGCCAGTGATTGACCTGCCTCATCCGGGAAGGGAGCAATGATAATACCAACATGGGCCAGTGAAGTGCTGTCCTCCACAACCAGACTGAAGAACAAAACGACAGCAACTTGTCTGTTCCCCTTCCCTGATTCCCCAATGCTATTCCACTCCCCCAATTCCCCAATAAAATCTTTAAAAAAGAAAAAGGATGGGATAGTGAGGGATGGATTTGATCGTTGATTGGCATGTAGATGTTTTTATTTCTATCTACAAACGATAGTATTGACCTTAAAAATAAAGCAGTGATTTTACCAACAAAAATGGTTTATTTGGGAACAGCTAAGAATTGCAATTCGGGACAAGCAAGCTATAGCAAAAGCCACAGGCAAGTCCCACAAGTAAAAGAGAGAAGCATAAGTTTATGAAGAAAAAGGAGGAAGTTGAGAGCAATTGTTTTGAATGAAAGTCCATTGGAGAAAAGCGAGAGTTCAGGGAGAAGATGGTTTCTTATTAGCTGAGTTGATGGGGTAGTTGATTTCTTGTAGGAGATGCACTGTACAATTTTCCTGTTCGGGGCCTAAAATTGATTCTTTCCTTTTGACAATTCTTCTATTGGGGTCTTGATTGACAATTCTTCCTGTAGTTGACATTGAGTGGTAATTGTGTGAGAGTTTCCCCTTCTGGCTCCTGACTCTATTTTAATGAGGTTTCCCTTTAATTTTCACAGGAGCCACAAACAAGTTTTTAAAAAGAGAGTAACATGATAGGATTTTAGTTTCAGAAAACTCATTCTGGCAACCATGTGGAAACAGATCGAAGAAGGACAAATCTACTCTTGTGAAAGTTCCTCTAAAAACTATTGCATAAACTAATCTATAGTGGTTACTATTGGGAGATAATGACTAGAAGGCAGCATGAGGGGCGATTCTTTTCCAGGATCTGGTTACATGGGTATGTTTGGTTTATAAATGTTCAAGTTGTACCCTTATGTGAATTTTTCTGTATGCATATTGTACTTCAATAAAAAAAATTTTAAAGAAAAAGCTATTAAACTGTCCTATAGTCTTCAAAAATATTGTCAGAAAGACCAAAAAAGGGAGAGCTCAGGAAATGTTCCAGATTAAGAGAAAAGAAACATGATTAAATTGATGCGTGATCTTGCATCAGGAAATAAAATATTACTGTGTAAAAGATATTAATGGGATAATTGGCAAAATTTGAATATGGACTTTATGTAATAGCATTGAATCAAAGTTAAATTTCCTGAATTTTATAATTGGACTATGATTATGTGGGCGTTCATTATATTTAGCATTGTAACGTTTCAGTAGATTTGGAAATTTTAATAAACTGGAGAAAAACTATTACAATAATCTAGGGACAAGACGATGTGACCCGGACTAAACTTGGCAGTAAAGACAGAGAAGGGTGAATAAAGTCAAGACATATTTTGGAGGTAGAACTGACAAGATTGGTTAATTGCTAAGACGGGATAGATGAAGAAAAGGAGACGGATCACTAGAGTAAACAAACAAACCTTTCCCAGAGGGCCCAAATTGACTCCGCCTTTCTCCTTTTGACCCAAGTGAAGGAAGTGAGGAAAATGAAGCCACCGCCAAGCGAGCGGAAAGCTTCCGGTCTGGTGTCGCAAAGAGACCGGAAATCGAACCCTGCTTGGCCCCTCCCTCATAACGGGCGGTCCTGGAGAGTGACAGAAACCAATGGCGAACAGCTCCTCGGTCACTCACCCAATGGCTCCAGAGCTGGGCGGGGTCCTGCGGCACGAGGCTTGATTGCAGCGCCTCACCAATTCTCTGGGGCTGTCCTAGCAAGATATCTCGGGGTTCTCGAGCAGATCTCTCGGGGTTCTCGAGCAGATCTCTCGGGGTGTGCAGCAAAAGTGCTGAAGGGGTTCAGCTTCTGTGGAGGGGCAGTTCTGTCGCGGCAGGACTTCCGGTGCCGCCGGCTTTAAACCCTAAGTGCATGAGCTAGACCTGGACCCAGAGGGATGGGACCGGCGCCTGCGGGAACGCAGCTTCGTGGAGCTGCTGGGGAGTCGGAGGTGAGTGAGCCATCTGGGAAGGGATGCTCAACGTGCTGGAGGTTGGCAGAGCCTGACCGCTCGCCAGCAAGGAGCACGAGGGCGGTTCCCTCTGGAGGAGCTCCATTCGCCCGATGCTTCCAGCTTAGGGCACGTGGTGGCGCTCCTGGAGTGCTCCAGTAAGGCTCTCCCAGATGTGGGTCTATGGAAGGGGCCGGGGTCCAGGGCTGGAAGAAAGAAGGAAAGTTTGGGATCCTACAGACCAGGGCCTGAAGCCTTCTCACAGTACAGGCATATCAACTGTGAAACCTCGAGCTCACGAGACCTTCAAATGTCCATTTTTTCCTAGGATTGTGAGGATTGGGTGACTTGGTATAGTCCTCACAGCCAGTAGGTTTTAGCTCCTTCCATCACTAATTGAGTACAAATGTATTCGGTCTATAGTCGGGGCTTGTTAGGGGAAGTGGAATCTGGCAGGATTTGAACAGAGCAAGAGTGGAAATGGCATTTGCAAAGTCCTAAGACTAACCCAGCAGAAGAGGAGGCGCCCTGATGCACGGTACCTGGAAATACAAGGAGCTCAGACATTGCTTAGGGCAGGACTTAGTCAGCTACTACCCCTACCAGAGCTCTAAGCAGAGTTCCATGTTTGTGCTGTCAGGTAGACAGAGAGCCCTCAACTCAAGGAGTTTTCTGTCTAGAGCTCAGTAATGTTCTTCTAGGTAATTATTATCCTGAGTTTTAACAACCTTGACTCCCATTCATAAGAGAGACCAGGAGCAGATGAAGCTTTTACCCACATCCTATCATGGTGACACTTCAGGTAGTGGACTCTAGACATCTATGACCTCACACTGTCTTCTCCCTCTCACTGGCCACAGGTGATGGAGCCATCTATGGAAGGCACAGGCAAGGAGGGAAAGAAGGAATCCTCAAAGAAGCGTACAGTGGCTGGATCTCCAGTGGAGGGCCTCCTGCAGCCAGTGAAGCTCAGCCGGGCAGAACTGTACAAGGAACCTACCAGTGAGGAGCTGAATCACCTTCGGGAGACCGAAAACCTATTCCATTCTAGCTTGCTGCGTTTACAGGTACTGTTGGGTGGCTGGGGTTGAGGTTAGAGGGGCAGGCCTGAGATCCTGAGGCTGAAGGACTCTCCCCCAACCCTTTACAGGTAGAGGAGCTACTGAAGGAAGTGAGGCTGTCAGAGAAGAAGAAGGAGCGGATTGATGCTTTCCTACGGAAGGTTAACCAGCGGATCATGAGGGTCCCCTCAACTCCTGAGACAGAGGTAAGGCCGGTGGTGTGGGGAACTGGAAAGCCCACGAGAAGTCCTCAGTGGGGGCATCTGAAACAGGGGCCTTGCTATTCTCTGGGGCTCGTTCTCACTGCCAAGAGGCTCAGCTGGGAGTGCCTGTCAATCACATGTTCATTCATTCAACAAACAGTTGTGTGCCTTGTAGTAGTTGTGTTCTTAGGATACATCAGTGAACAAAGCAGCCTATGTTCTAGTGTTAGGGTTGTGGACAATGATAATAAGCAGGACAAGTAAACCGTGTATCAACATTATAAGGTAGTAAGCACTATTGAAAAAGGAAAAAACAGGACAAGGCAAGAGGATTGTGGGAATATCAGAAGTTGGGAGTGGTTTGCAATTTTCAGTAGGGTGGTTGAGTTCAATAGGGTGGTTGAGTTAGGCCTTATTGAAGTGACATTTGAGTGAAGATTTGAAGGAAGTGAGCCAGCCATATAGATATCTAAGGGAAGGATTGCATTCTAGGAAGGGGAGACAGCCAACGCAAAGGCTCACAGGCAGAAGTAGGTCTGGTGTGTTCCTTGGAATGCTGAGGGGAAGGTAAAAGGAGATGAGCTCAGGAAAGTAATGGAGGAGGGGTCATTTCATGCAGGTCCTTGTGCACCAAAACAAGGACTTTGGCTATTGTTCTGGCTGAAATGGGAGCCTACTGCATGGTTTGTTTTGTAGAACAGTGATGTGATCTAACTTCAATTTTAAAAAGTTCACTCAGGCTGGTATGTTGAAAGTAAAATGGAGGGGGACAAAGGTATCAGGGAGACTAATTAGGAACTTCTTATGCAGTGATTCACTGAAAAATGGTGGTGGCTCAGACTAGGGTAGAAAAGTAGAGTAGTCTGAGTCTGGATGCCTTTTAAAAATGAAATGGGTGTTCTTAACAGATGAGTCAAGGTGATTTAAATGTGTTTGGCTTGAGCAACTAGTTTGGAGTTGCCTTAATGGGGAAGACGCATTTATAGGAGGATCAGGAGTTTGGTTTTAAATACCATGTTTCCCCGAAAATAAGACCGGGTCTTACATTAATTTTTGCTCCAACAATCTACATTTATTCATGTACAAAAATCTACATTTATTCAAACAGTCATGTCTGGCTGACGATCTTAACTGGGGCTTATATTTGGGGTAGGGCTTATATTACGAGCATCCTGAAAAATCATGCTAGGGCTTATTTTCCAGTTAGGTCTTATTTTTGGGGAAACACAGTATGTTGATGTGTTGAATTTAAGATGTCTGCTAGACATCAAGAGAATGTGTATAGAAGGTGATCAAATCAATATATATCACTGTCTCTGTCCCCACAGCTGACTAACCAGGCATGGCTCCCGGCTGGGGTTCAAGTCCCTCTCCACCAAGTGCCCTATACCGTGAAGGGCTGTTTCCGATTCCTGCCCCCAGCCCAGGTCACTGTTGTGGGCAGCTATCTTCTGGGTACCTGCATCCGGCCGGACATCAATGTGGATGTAGCACTGACCATGCCCAGGGTGAGATCCAGAGTTTGGGGGATGGAGAGGCCTGCCACTGTGCCACCCACAAATTCCTGGGTCCTTCTCTCTTTCCCACCTGCTACTTGCCGGCAGATTGAAATCTAAATTTTAAGTCAAAAGCAGACTACTGCAGTCATCTTTAGAGAGCCACTTAGATGTGCCCTTGGGCCAAATGCTGCTCCTTTAGACCTTTGTGAATTGGGTATGGTGTTGCTAGCCCTGACTCAGACACTCTGGCCAGCAGATAATCCCCAGGGTTGCTAAACTATGACTCTCACCTTGGCTTCATCTTGGCCCCCAAACTCTCCAACAGCAAGTACTTATGCACCTGGCCATCTCTCTCTTCTCCTGACCCCCTCCAGGAGATCCTACAAGACAAGGATGGGCTGAACCAGCGCTACTTCCGCAAGCGTGCCCTCTACCTGGCACACTTGGCTTACCACTTGGCCCAGGACCCCCTCTTTGGCAGTGTTCGCTTCTCCTACACCAATGGCTGCCACCTGAAACCCTCACTGCTGCTGCGACCGCATGGTGGGAGCCACACACTGGGCTAAGGGCACAGTATGGGGTGACAGATCCAGTGGGGGAGGCAAAGGGCCCTCAAGTCCAAGGTGAGAGGCTTGGACCTCAGGTTCGAGGGGGAAGGTGTAGGGACCTCAAAGTCTGAGGTGGGAGTGCAAGGGGCCCTCAACTAGCTGGGGGTGGTGGAACAAGGGTCACTCTGGCTCAAGGGGACTGTTGGGTCTCAGCTCCCCTTTTTCCCCACTAGGAAGGGACGAGCGCCTGGTCACTGTACGTCTGCATCCATGCCCTCCACCTGACTTCTTCCGCCCATGCCGCCTGCTGCCATCCAAGAACAATGTGCGCTCTGCCTGGTACCGAGGGCAGAGTCCTCCAGGAGATGGTAAGCAGGCGCTGGTGTCAAGGTGGAGCTGGAGGGAAGGGTGTTGTGAGGTCTTTCTCATGGCTTTTCTTTTCCTCCCACAGGTAGTCCAGAGCCCCCCACCCCCCACTATAACACATGGATCCTACAAGACACAGCCCTCGAGTCCCATGTACAACTGCTGTCCACCATGCTGGGCTCAGCCTTGGGGCTGAAGGATGGTGTTGCACTTCTGAAGGTCTGGCTACGACAGCGGGAACTGGACAAGGTGAGCTGGGAGTGGCCTAGCTCCCCTGCCTCACTGAGTGGTGGGCTGGCTCTGAGCTTGGGCCTCTGTTTATCTTTTTTGCAGGGCCTGGGAGGATTTAGCGGGTTCCTTGTCTCCATGCTGGTTGCCTTCCTTGTGTCCACACGCAAGATCCATACCACCATGAGCGGCTACCAGGTTCTGAGAAGCGTCCTGCAGTTTCTGGGTGAGATGGCTAGACTTGGAAAGGTCAAGGGTTCTACTTATCCTGGGAATCCTCTCATCTTGTTGGAGATCATTAGGTTTCTTGCCATTAGACAGATTAGCAAACTGAGTCCCAGAGGCAGATAATTGCAACCACCTGGCCAGAGAGGGAGGGTGTCTTTAGGGTTGGGTTCCCAGGGACTTTCTGACACACCCATGTTCTCTGGTTCACTTCAGCCACCACAGATCTGACAAGCAATGGGATCAGTTTATGTCTCAGCTCGGATCCCTCCTTGGTGAGTGGGGTAGGGCTGAGTCTGGGCAAGGAGGCTTGGGTAAGGCCCCATCCCTGACTGGCTTCTCTCTACCCCTCCAAGCCGGCCCTGGCTGACTTCCACCGATCCTTTCCTGTTGTCTTCCTGGACATCTCAGGCTGTCTCAACCTCTGTGCTGATGTCACTGCCTCCACTTACCACCAGGTACCAATGGTCCGCCACTTCTGGGTTACCAGATGTCGCAGCCCAGACTTTGTCCCTTTTGCCAGCACCAGAACCTCGGAAACGCCTCTCCAAAGAGCTTAGGTCAGGCATGTCTCTTTTTTTTTTAAGCTGAGCCATCTTGCCAGGCAGCTCAGCAGCAGCTCAACTGGGGCCGGGACTCGATCTGCTGTTGCTCAGAGGTCGCACTCTTGAGCGAGCTCTTAACCAACTGAGCCACTCGGCCGGCCCCCCTAGGCATGTCTCTTGGTGTGAGACCTCAGGTCAATGAGGGAAGAAGTACAGTGATGGCAGTTTCATATCTGAATCCCTGTGGCTCCAGGTGCAGCATGAGGCACGGCTGTCTATGGTGTTGCTGGACAGCAAAGCTGACGACGGATTCCAGCTGCTGTTGATGACTCCCAAACCCATGATCCGGGCTTTTGACCACGTTCTGCAGTGAGTTTAGGGGGGACAGGGTATATCAGTGGGTCCTGTTTCCTTGGGGCTACAGTGATGGGGCAGAAGTCCTCAGCTCAGATTTTCCTGGTTGTGGGAGTAGGGGAAGGGGGGGTTAGGGGAGATACTTGAGGCCAGCAGTCCTGATTCTCCCTCTGTCCCTCTATGCCCCACCCCCAGTCTCTGCCCACTGAGTCGTCTGCAAGCAGCGTGTCACCGGCTGAAGCTATGGCCAGAGCTGCAGGACCACGGTGGGGACTATGTCTCAGCTGCTTTGGGCCCACTAACCACACTCCTGGAACAGGGCCTGGGGTCCCGGCTGCACCTACTGGCCCACTCTCGGCCCCCAGTCTCAGAGGTGAGGTGGTATGGGTTGGGGAGTTGGTGAGTCTGAGGGAGGTTGGATTCAGGGTGCCAGGAAATACAAAAGACACACCATTCCTTCAGCTAGAAGGTGGGTTTCTAGACTAAGCTGGGGGGTTCTTGGGTTGAGCTCAACCTTTCTGTACCCTCCAGTGGGTTATCAGCCAGGATCCACCAAAGCACAGAGACTCTGGGACCTTGACGCTGGGATTGCTTCTTCGGCCTGAGGGGCTGACCAGTGTCCTCGAGCTGGGTCCAGAGGCCGACCAGCCCGAGGTGAGGAACCCAGGGGTATGAGGGGTGATTTGGCCCTGTCTTGGGGAGCCCAGCATGTGCACTGGAAGGAGTGGGGTGGATCGTCCTCATGCCACCTGGATTTAGGCCTGTCAGGGAGATTTCTCACAGAGCTCTTTGTTGATCTCTCCTATCACCCCTTTACTCTCTTCAGGCTGCTGACTTCCGCCAGCTCTGGGGATCTCGCTCAGAGCTTCGGCGTTTCCAGGATGGAGCCATTCGGGAAGCTGTGGTGTGGGAGGCAGTCTCGATGTCCCAGAAGCGCCTTATTCCCCACCAGGTGGTCACCCACCTCTTGGCACTGTGAGTGTTAGCATCTGAATGCCAGGAGGCAACCTTGGGCTGGGGAGCCTTTTAGGAGGGTCTGGTGCACGCTTTTGGGGTGAGCAGCTCACAACCAACAACGGCTGACTCCTAGCACCCAATGCCACACTGTGTCTGTGCCCCTTTTCCAGCCATGCTGACATCCCAGATACCTGTGTCCACTATATGGGGGGCCACCTGGATGCACTGATCCAAGGTCTGAAAGAGGTAAGGGCCCTGGTTCAGGGCTGTGGTCAAGACTGGGGACTACAGAGTAGCCTGTGTGGCTGAATTGGGTTGCGGGTAGAGAGACCTTACCTTAGCCAGGCTGCACTTCATGGAGTGTCCAGAAGAGGGGGCGCTGGCTCTGCAGCTGCAGCTGCAGCCTGAGCCAGGGCAAAATCCCAGGTGGTGGTGGGATTCTGTAGGGACTGGCTTCCAGACTGTCTTCTGTCTCCCAGAACTCCAGCACAGGCGAGGAGGCCCTGGCAGCTGCAGTGCGTAGCTATGATGACCTCAGCCGCTTGATGTGGGGGCTAGAAGGCCTCCCGTTGACTGTGTCTGCTGTGCAGGGAGCTCACCCGGTGCTGCGCTACACTGAGGTGAGGTGTAAGAGGGCAGGGAGCCCTTTCTGCTTGGTGATCCCCACCTCTGCTCCACTCACCCAGTATTCTCCCTTCCAACTGCTGACTCTGGGCACTCCCTCTCCCTCCAATCCCAGGCCCCTTCCTCAGCTCTTCTGATTCCATAGGTGTTCCCACCAACTCCAGTCCGGCCAGCCTACTCCTTTCATGAGCACCTACGAGAGCGGGCCTCGCTGTTGCCCCGGCCTGACAAGCCCTGTCCGGCCTATGTGGAGCCCATGACTGGTGAGGGGGCTCTTCGGACGGGGTGAGGGGGACTATTTCCAGGCCGCAGTCTGAGACCTCTTACTCTTCTCCCCAGTGGTATGTCATCTGGAGGGCAGTGGTCAGTGGCCACAGGATGCTGAGGCCATACGGCGGGTCCGAGCTGCCTTCCAGCTGCGCCTGGCAGAGCTGCTGACGCAACAGCATGGGCTGCAGTGCCGGGCCACCGCCACACACACTGATGTCCTCAAGGTTAGGCTGGTGCAGGGCCTGGATAATCAATCCCAGGGAAGGAGGGGACAGGTGTGTCAGGGTGCCCCAGGCTGACATGTACCTCCCATCCCGTATCCTCTTCCAACAGGATGGGTTTGTGTTCCGGATTCATGTGGCCTACCAGCGGGAGCCCCAGGTCCTGAAGGAGAGGCGGAGCCCTGAGGGGATGATCTCGTTGAGGGACACGCCCGCCTCCCTCCGCCTTGAGAGGGACACAAGGCAGTTGCCCCTGCTCACCAGCGCCTTGCATGGGTATGGCCCCCTGCACAGGCTCTTCTGTCTATAGACCCTTTTCTGCCCCATTCTTCTCTCCTGGCCACTTGTCTCTCTGGAAGGCCAGATGGTGTAGTGTAATAGTTAGGGATATGAGTTCTGGAATCAGGCAAATTCTAGAATCCTGGCCCTGCCACTTCATTGGCTAAATCCCTCTGGGTGGGATTCTCCACCCCCCAGGACCTTATTTTTCTCATCTGTAAGATGGGAATAATGCTACGATCAACCTCTTAGGTCATTAGTTAGGAAGACGTGAGGTTACACATGTAATGCATTAGCACAGAGGCCAGTGTTGGGTAAAGATTGAATAAACAGCAGTGCTAGGGCTGAAACACTGTTCTTGGGCCTTCAGTGCCCAAGTCTCATTGCCACTACCGTCTTCCCCCCATAGACTCCAACAGCAGCACCCAGCCTTCTCGGGTGTGGCTCGGCTGGCCAAGCGGTGGGTGCGTGCCCAGCTTTTGGGTGAGGAGTTCACCGACGAGAGCCTGGACCTGGTGGCTGCTGCCCTTTTCCTACATCCTGAGCCCTTCACCCCTCCCAGGTGATTCCTCCACCTTTTCCCTAGCCAGTCACATTTCCCGTGGGGCTTTTATCCCTCAGGCTGCACCTTCAGTCCAAATGGGAGAGGATGGCTGAAGCAAGTGATAAAGGGGTTCTAGGACACCCCACCCCCCCATCTCCGCCAAGTATTCTGGGCTCCCTAGACTATGTGGGAAGCCTGGGGATGTGTGGCTAGACCCCATTTTGCTTCCTCCTTCCCCTCAGCTCCCCCCAGGTGGGCTTCCTTCGGTTCCTTTTCCTGGTATCAACCTTTGATTGGAAGAACAACCCCCTTATTGTCAACCTCAACAGTGAGCTTACTGGTAAGTGGGAGCACGGGGGTCAGACGACTGGAAGAGCTACGTTTTGTGGATTGCAGAGTAGGGCAGGCAGGAGTTTTCCCTGTCAGTCTGTTAGGTTCTCTGTGTGCTTCCCATCCCAGGTATCTGTACCTGAACCTGACTGCTTTGGGGTGGGAAATTAGCAGGAGGAAGAGGCCCAGATCAAGCCTTTAGGGAGCTCTGAGACTGTAGAGATGTGATTTGCCCATGTGATGACCAGAAGCAGAATGAATTGAGGGTGGTAATCAGGCTACCTGGGGGCTGTGAGAAGGTGAGAGGAGAGTGGAAGAGGGACTCTGAACACCAGGTGAGAAGTCTTACTGGGAGCAGGAAAGGGCCCAGATTAAAATAGATGCCCAGACCTTTTGGGGGGTAGAAGTGGTGATTTCTGGTTGTAATGTGAGGAGTTCCTGGTTCTAGCAGAAAGGAAGGTGTCAGCTTTCTAATTCCCCAGGTGTGTGGGAGTAGAGGGTGTGAGGGGCCCGGGGCAAGCCTTAGCTTGTATAGGCTCAGAAACCAGATGGGTGTCAGGCAGTGGAAAATTCTGCCTCTGGGCTGAGGCTGGGAGTTTAACGCCCCGCCCGATTGAGGCAAATGCGGTATCCCTTTCATTGCTTTTGCCACGTGGGGGAGGGGTATTGGAAAATCCTGTGAGGTGTATCTGCAAAGTGTACAGTAGGAGGACCTGGGAAGTAGGGAGTATCTGGGGGAGAGGGGCGAGCTGAGCCAGGATCCCTTCTTGTCCACAGTGGAGGAGCAGGTGGAGATTTGCAGGGGCTTCCTGGCAACTCGGACACAGCTCCCTGTCATGGTCATCGTTACCCCCCAGGATCGCAAAAGCTCTATATGGACACAGGATGGACCCTCGCCCCAGGTTCAGTCCCATCTCGCCCAACAAATTTGTGGTTTTCTCCCCCAGGGAAAAAGCAGGCTCAGCCTGAGCTAAGAGAGACGTGTGATCAGGTCTGACCTATTTGTGTGTGTGTACCCCCAGATCCTGCAGCAGCTCATGGTCCTGGCAGCTGAGGCCTTACCTGTCCTAGAAAAGCAGCTAATGGATCCCCGGGGGCCTGGGGACATCAGGGTAAGCCCCTGACCAAGACCAACTCCAGGGGCTCTGGAGATTCTGCCTTTGAATTATGGAAATCTGGAGCTCCAGGGGCCCTCACAGGATGCCCAGTCCCCTTGTTTGGTGAGACTGAATCCAGAGAAGGCGTTGAAGCTGCCCATGATGCCTGGCAGTGGCGGAGCCTGGAGGAGAACCAGGGCCCCAGCTCCATCCATATACCTCATGCTTCTAGCCTGTACTCTTCCTGCTGGACCCAAAATGGCACCAAGCTGGGTCTTTGTGTTCCCACCTTCAAATGAGCATTCAGGCCCATGTGAGGTCACACAAAGGGGGACTGGGAATCAAGGTGGGCATGTGGAGGGGTTGTTTTGGTCAAGCTTCCAACTCTTAAGTGGGCACTGCCGACACTTCCTGTCCTTCCTCAGATAGTGTTCCGGCCACCTTTGGACATGTACGACGTGCTGATCCACCTGTCTCCCCGCCACATACCCCGGCACCGCCAGGCTGTGGACTCGCCAGCTGCCTCCTTCTGCCGTGGCCTGCTCAGTGAGCCGGGGCCCTCATCCCTGATGCCTGTGCTGGGCTATGATCCTCCTCAGCTCTATCTGGCACAGCTCAGGGTAGGTCCCAAAGGACCGACTGACCTTGCGGAGGGGACTTCCAGGTGGAGCTGGGGCCATAGAGGTGGCTCTCAATGTGCACTGGTAATCTTGTCTCTGTCCTACCCTTTCCTAGGAGGCCTTTGGGGACCTGGCCCTCTTTTTCTATGACCAGCATGGCGGAGAGGTGATCGGTGTCCTCTGGAAGCCCACAAGCTTCCAGCCCCAGCCCTTCAAGGTGTGCTGGCTGGGGACAGCCATCTATTCCTGAGTGTGTACATTGGCTTCATGTGGACATGCATGTCTGTGTGTGACCGGCTTTATGAGTGACCCTGTGTCAGGTGTGAAGCATGCGTGTCTTGGTGTCTCTGAGTGTGCCTTTGTGACACTTCATTTCTTTGATTCCCTCAGGCCTCCAGCACAAAGGGGCGCATGATGGTGTCTCAAGGTGGGGAGCTGGTGATGGTGCCTAATGTAGAAGCGATCCTGGAGGACTTTGCCATCCTGGGCGAAGGGCTGGTACAGGCTGTGGAGGCCCGAAGTGAGAGGTGGACTGTATGATCTCCAGTCTCAACAGCAAGCTGCAGTTGGACAGCAGGACTTCAGACCTCTGGAGCAAGATGTTAGTGGAGAGACCACCATCATTGCATATGGACCTCCATGGAGAGCCTGCTGGCCTGAACATACGGAATCATCCCCAACCAAAGCCCTTTTCTGCCTGATGCTCCAGCGTTGGGGGAGGGACCATAATGTCCTACGGAGTCCCCTGGACCTGACCGAACTCCCAGGAGATGAGTGGGAGCCAGCTCAGAGAGGGGACTGAATGAAACCAGAAGTTCCATCTACCTGTCAGCCACGGCCTGGGACATTTTTTCTTCTTCTTCTTCTTCCTAGGCTGTTCCCAGAAGCCTGGAGCGGAGGGCATGTGCCCAGAGCTGAGGCTCTGTCCCCTCCCGTTGCCAGAATGTGTGACTGGACCTCAGCATGCCCTTCAGTGCCTTGTCAGTCTTTAAATGGGGCCAAGAGAAGATGCAGCACTTCTGAGGGTCACAGAGTACCAGCATTGAGCAGTAGCGAGGGGGCTATGTGTGATTAAAAGATCACATTAAAGGGCACAATGCCCTCCTGTGTTAGTTCTCCTGCTTCCTAGGGTGGGGTCATGGAAAAGCACAGAGGATAGGAAGGGTCTGGGTGGATGAATGGGTGAAGGGGACTGATGGTCCCCCAGTCTAGGAGAGAGACAGAACCACACTGAATGCTGCCCTGGCCTCTCAGTGTCGGAGTCCCTCAAGCTCTGTGTGCCTGCCCATTCATGTCACAAATTGCCCCCACTGTGCTCTTGCAGTGGGAATGCGGAGGTGAGCAACCAAGTCCTGCTCCAGGAGCTCCAGTGCCCTGGGCGAGGGGGCTGCTGCTTCCTTTCTGCCCGATCCACACCTGCAGCCTCTCCCTTCTCCATCTCCCATAATCCTGGCTGTTTTTCCAGACTCAGCTCAAATAGCACCTCTCCCTTAAACCCTCCCCTCACCCCTATCCTAAGGGGCTCTTTCTGTCCTCTGAAAGATTAGAGCAGTTGCTGTCTGTTCAGTTCACTTTGCAGTCATGTACAGCACTATGAACTCCTCTGTTGCCTTAGACTCTGATTTAAAATTAAATTACTTAATTTTCCCCATGTTCTAGACTTGTCTGCCTTTTTCACATGGTTTTTGGGGGTTTTTTAAAGATTTTTATTGGGGAATTGGGGGAAGGGGAACAAACAAGTTGCTATCCTTTTGTTCTTCAGTCTAGTTGTGGAGGACGTTGCTTCACTGGCCCAAGTTGGCACCATCATTGCACTCTTCCCGGGCGAGGCAGATCAGTCGCCGGCTTCTGGACGGCCGCTCACTGCGGCTGCTGGCCGCTCACGCTGGCTGCTGGCTACATTCGGTAGCCCATGGCAACCCACTGCCACAGGGGCTGCAGCCTACACCGTTGCTGGCGACTCACAGCAGCCCAGCTCCAGGTTGAGCTGTTGTTCAGCATCTTAGCTGTGGAGGGCAGTGTCCCTGACCCTCATATGTGAGATCTGAACCGGGGCCCTCTGGCGTCCCAAGCCAGTTCTTAACCATCTCGCCACTCGGCCAGCCCTACACATGGTTTTAACCTTGTCTCCTGTATGGGGGCAAGGGAACATGTTTGAACATAAATTTCATGACACCTAGTAACAGTGCTCTTCTCAAGTTGTGAACAGGTGTGTGCAGAAAGGGGTACTTCGCCCAGGCAGGTGGAGGACGGGGAGGCCACTAGAAGACTGCAAGGAAAAGGGAATCACTTTGTGATCTCTGCCTAGAATGGGTGGGGTGGTGATGGTGAAAGATAAAGCCTCAGAGGTAATAAAAAGTTGACATTTATTGCATGCTCTAATAAGTGCTGAGCACTGTTTATTTTTTTGCATTATCTTATGTATGGGAATTTGATCATAAAATCATACTAGTCCTGTGAAGGAAATACTTTTAATTATCCTAATTTTCTGAATGAGGGAACAGGTTCAGCCACTGGCAGGGGCCTGATAATGGAGGGACTTTGATCCCTGACAATCAGGCTTCATCTTTGAGACGATAAGCCACATATGGGAACTCTTGTCTCCAATTTTGTTAGTCTTTGTAAACTTAACGGTAGTCCCTGTCACTGTCATGGGACAACTGGGCCTAGGTTTGAAATTAGCATAGCGAATACATTGGCTGTGTGAGCTAGGGTCTACACCTCTCTCCTTGTGCTGTTCATTTATGAACTCCAAACATCAATGTGCCAGGCTTCATTTTCTGTGAAAGTCAGCTTCAGGCCTCTAGCTTCTGGCCTTTTCACAAACCCGGTTTTGGATTATCCCAGTGCAGGCAGGGGGCAGAATCTGCCCTCAGGCAAGACTGTGTGGCAGGCTGCAAGAGGTGCAGACACCAGTCCCACTTGGGAAATGAGCCCTGGCCCTGCTACCTCCCCGTGTGCTCTTGGGCAAGTCACTTCCCGTTTCTGGACTCATCCTCCCCACCTTTAAAGTAAGCACGATAATGGCTTTGTCAGGTGCCCATGTGGCAAGGGAAGAGGGTGGAGAATTCAGAAACCGGAGGAGCTACACCATCCTTTCTGTAGTCCCTACTCCAGCTTAAGGGATCCGATACAGAGGGGAGCAGAAAGCCCAGGCTCCAATTTCAGTTCCTCATGTTGTGCTTCAACCTGTTTTCCTCAGATTTTTTTCTGGGAGGTAGGTGAGGAGGCTGGTGTGCTCTAAGATGGCTTTGCAGGAGGGGATAGGGGACATGAGCTGGAACCTCGGACAGGGAAGGACAGAAGCCTGGAAGGAACTCCAGTGTTGTGCAAGGTGATGGAGAGTACGCATCACCATGGGTGCTTCTGCCTCTGGGCCTCTGCATTTATTTACCTTTGCAGGTGGCCATGGATGGGCTGGGGGTCTATCTGACATATGGCCTGATTTGTCTGTGTGTGTTGGGATGTGTGTGCACACATCTGTATGCACTAGTCTCTGTGTGCAGGTTTTGGCCTCCAGCTCTGCGTTACTGTAAAAGGAGAAATCGCTGTTTTTGAAGAGCAAGTCACGAGGACAAGCTCTCAGGTAGGAGGCGGGAACTCTGCATTCCTTCCTGTGTTTTTGAATAGCTTTGAATAAAGCCTTCACTTTCTTGGGACATGGACTCTCTGTATAGTAGCATTTAATGAATTCTCAAAGAGCCCTCCCTTCTGGCTGTGGTATCCAACAACCTCTAAACCAGACCCTATTATTCCTCTGCCCAGTACCTTACTTTGGAGAAAAAAAGCAAGACTCCAAAGCCTAAGGGTCCTGGCAGCAGGTGACATTCAACAAAGTCCTAATGGCTGCTAACTCCCTGACCTATTAAATCTGATTTGGGCTAGTCTGAACCCCCTCCCCCCATAAATATACATGTAACCCCCCAACATCCGGTAGCATTGTGAGTCAGAGATTAATCCAGGCGAGCAGTAAAGGAGAGGGGAAGCCTGGGGCACATGAGTCACCCCTACCCTCCTCAGGAGAGGCCAGCCTGCCCCTGCCCCTACTGCAGAGAAAGTGGGAGGAGGGGCATCTTAGACTTCCCCATGGTACTAAGGGGGATGAACATGTTCCAAAGCCAGAGTGAAACCCACTTCCCTCTCCCACTTCAGTTTCTGGATAGGGGATGGGAGGATAATTTTTCTGGTTTGGATGAGGCCCAGAGAGGTGTAGGAATTTGTCCAGGGTCACACAGGGAGTTGGGAGCGGGGAGCTACGGAGAATCTAGGTGTCCTGGCTCCAGGCCTTACTGCTGAGCCTGAGCTTTCCTGGGTCCAAGGGGTAGGGTGAGGCGGAATAGAGAGGAGAGAGTCCTGAGCTCCAGATAGCTCCAAAGGGGCAAGGAGGAGTGAAAATCCTGGCCCCCTCCCCTGTTCTGGGCTGCCTGCCAGCCTTGCTTCACTCCCTTTGCTCAAGGCAGTTGAATGGAGCTGTTATCAGCAAGACCCAGAGAGCAGGGTCAAGAGTAGTGGTAGAGGTGGCAGTGTGAGCACTCTGGTCCACCTCTGCGCAAGCCCAAATTGTGTCTGTTCCCCTGCCTGGAAGCTCCTCAAAAGCAGGACCCAGCTCTCTAGTCTCTTGGACTGGAAGCCTCCACAGGACAAGTCTGGGGTCTCCTAAAGACCAACAATGCCAAAGTTGGGCCCTGACTGAGGGAGTAAAGGAGCATGGAGATCTAGCCCCTGTTCCACTTGACGACCCACAGTTTGGATGAAAAAGATATATGGCATCCTGGCCTTTCCCAATCTCCCTCCACAACACCCCTATCTTTATCTCCCAACCAATGGGGTCTCTCTGGAGCCCAGTTCCCACTGACCCCAGGTCTAGAGACCCTCAGGAAGTCATTCCTGAAGTCTGACTGCAGAATCTCTTGCAGCACCCCATCCCTTCTCCTGAACCCTTCCCCTCTGATTCCTCTCCCCTAGGGCAGGCAGCTGGTGGCTGCCCTGTAATTAAGAGCACCCAGACTGGGCTGGGATGAGGGGAGAGTATACTGGGGGCTCACATACGCCCATCATCTTTCTGGAATGCCAGATGTGGAGTCTCCTTCCACTACCTGTCCTCCCTGCCACTCCCCCACCCCCCCTGCTCCCCCCAAGACCACAGGCCTCTCAGAAAGCAGTTGTCCTGGGCCCCAGTTCAGCTTTAGGTTTCTGTCTACCCAATTCTGCCCACCTCCAACTTCAGCTTCTTGCCCATCTGCCCTGCCTACTCTGCCTCCTAAATCCCAAATCCAAGCCTTCTTCCCTCCCGACATCCATTGCCCTGCATCTGGCCTCTTTCTCTCCTTCATGGCCTCCTTCCATGCCTCCTAGCCTCAGTCTCTCCCCTTCTAACCCATCCTCCACTCAGCAGCTGGAGGGATCCTTCTAAATGGCAAATGGAGACCATTCACATGCCCCTCCTCCCTTAAAACCCTCAGGTCTCCCATTAGCAACTGTTCTTACAGGTGGAAAATGTGTCAATTGTAATCTTGTTCAGAACCCTGATGTAACATAGTTAAAATGCTGTGGTGGAAGCAGGAACTACTGCCAGGGCTTTGCCTCCTTGGCTTCCCTCTCCCCATCTCCTGCTGCAGTGGTCCCTGTGAGAGTTTCCTCTGAGCCCTTGGGGCTTAGAGAAACACAGCTTGAATATCTTGGCCCCCTGGGTGAGGTCCAGGCCCTTAGTATAGAATCCAAGCCCCTTCCCGGTCTACCTGTGTCCCTCCCTTGCTTCACTATGGCAGCTCTCATGCACCAGCACAACAGCCATCCCTACCAGGGCCTGGCCCCCTAGCCCAGTAGCCTCTCACCTGGAACACTCCCCACAAAAATCCCCAGCCAAATGTTTCCTCCTCCAGGAAACCCTCTGATTATCTCAGCCCAAAGGATGTTCCATGCTCCCTTCCTGGCTGCAGGGACCATGCAAATGCTGGGCCTTGGGTCAGGCCCCACAGGAAGTCTGTGAACTTTCCTTCTTCCTCAGCCTCTGTTCCTGACTTCTCATCCTCTGAAGCAACCCCATTCTGGTTCCATGAGCTTTACTGCTAGTGAGGAGGGAAATGGGAAATCAGAAAGCCCAGGGGTTCCAGAGATCTATCCCTGGGGTGTGAACCAGAGCCCTCCAGAAATCCTGTTCTCAGTGACAGCCTGGTCTGTGTCAGCTCCATGTCACTCACTCCCCTCCCCTAGGCTGGCACAGGGCAGGCCCAAATGTCCAGCCAGTGGGTCCTTAGTGGCTTTTATAAACTCTAGGCCTACCTAGATCCACAGCCAGGTTCAGACAAAGACACACATATATGCACCTAGGCCCCCTTGGATGGGCATATACACAGGCCCTCATGACACACTTGTGGACCCCATGGCCACCCACATGTACACACAGACTTCCATGCATACACATACACACACATCCAAGAATGCACATGGATATTCACATGTGAGGAAATGTGGCTCTAATTAAGGAGGCAGGTTCTGGAATGAACCTTTTCTTCTGTGTTGACTGTGTCATACAGTTTTCAAAGCCTGAAATATCCACCATCTATTTTGATTCTTACAGAGGCCCTGGGCTGGGGGTTTGGGGGAGGGGAGGATTCCACCTGAAACATCCAGGTGGCTAATGAAGACACAGACTCTGAGAGGAAGAGAGCTGTCTAGATCACCTGACTGGCCAGTGGCCAAGCCAGGCTTGGAACTGAGATTCTGGGTCTGCAAGAGGGCCCTGCCCCCATCAGCCTGCCCCTATGGCTCTGGGCTGTTCCTCAGCAAGCAGTCTAGGCCTCTGTTCTATCCCTCTGCCTCCTCTTTACGACCCTCTGCAGTCCTCAAAGGGTGCCAAGGACAGCTAAAGAACCTCAGAAGGTGAACCCAGAGTCCCCAGGATATGGGTCAAAAGGTAGATTTTCTCAAGATCCAGCTGGACATCTGGCTAGAGGTGCCTGAGGGAGGCAGTTCGTGTTCATAGGCTTCCTGCCATCTCATCTTCTGGAGACAGGGGGTGACTGTTGGCGCAGTAGGAGGAGCTGCTTGCCCGCCCCCCAGTCTGGGGACGCTCATAATGGGGTGATTCATCTCTGTTCTCCACTCCCCATGCCAGTCCAGAGCCACCGCCCCCCCCCAACTCTTGAGGCCCAGAAGCAGGAATGGTATCCAGCAGTGTCCTAAGAGTGGGGCACACTCTAAAAAGGGAGCTCAAGCATGGAAGGACTCAGTGTCTTTATCCAGGTCTGTGGCTCCCTGGCCTTCCTGCCCTTTTAACCTCTCCTCCTCCTCTCCATGGGGTTTGAATCCCACTCATTGGCACAGTGAGACTAGCAGGTGATTCTCTCCAAACCTCAGTTTTGTCATCTGTGAAAGGGAGAAAATACACCCACTTCTGGGGGTTGTTTTGTATATGGGATGAAGTGCATTCTAAACTTGAAAATGCCTATGTCTATTTTGGTCTACTCCTCCCCTATCCTGCTCCAATGCCATGGAAGAGGTTAAGCGGTTCGGGGAGGCTGGGAGGGTGGGGTGGTGGTAACCGTAGCATTATTCATTTTCTGTGTCTACACTCTACTCCACCTGACTTGCTGACAGCAAAGCCCCTATCTCTCTGCTGGTTCAGGCTGCTCCCATTCAGGCAAAAAGAGTTTGGGGGGCAGGAAATGAAGGGCGTGCCACCTCCACCCCTTACAGAGCCCCAGCCAGCCCCTCTGGTTCAGCAGGCTGGGACTTGCAACTTCAGCCCTTCCCTTGACTGGGAACCCACTCCTCCAGTTCTGACCTCAAGGAGTCTCCCACGGGGTGGATGGGCTGTCCTGAGCTCAGCCTTCCTGCCCAAGTGAGACACAGACCTTGCTCAAGATGCCCTGGGAGGAGATGGAGCCTCTTCCCGGAGCTGCCCTTGGCCTTGGCTTTCCTTCCCAAAGCACAAGAGGGAGCCCAGAGAGCTCTGGGTAAACTGTGTGACTCACAGTCAGAGCCCCACCAAACCCACTCTACTCTGTGAACCCATGCTTCCTTCTTCCTTTTCCTCCAGGGGGCGCCATGCACATTGACTACAAAGAGAATGATGCCCCCAGCACGGAGTCCTGCAAAGAGGTCTTGCTTCTGCCTCCCAAACTCAGGCCAGCCTGGCACTTCTGGACAAGCACCCTCAGGCCCTGACCCCTCTTAATCCCGGATGACCTAAGGAGGGTTGACAGGAATAAGGAGCCCTTGGAAATCATTGCATCCTTCCTCCTCCTCCAGTCAGGGTCCTCTCAGGCCCACTAAGAAGCGTGAAGCCCTATTCATACCTTCTCAGCTCCAACCCTAACCCACGCCAATGTCTATGTGTATGTACGTGTGTGAACATTTGTGTGAACACCAGTTATAAATAGGAATGAGTTTGGTGGGAGTACATGGGGTCACAGTCCTTAAGGTTGGGCCCTGATGTGGGGCTATGGAGAATTGAGAGCCACCTCTTGTTTTACTTGCCAAGCCACGTGCCTTGGCATGGAGCTGCATCCACTAGAGAGGGTCAAAAAGATGCTCTGTGGTGAGCTGCAGCCTCGGATTATAGGTAGGTGCATATATACGTATACACATGTGTGAGTACATGTGTTAATAAGTGCTGCTTGATGTGACAAGATACACAAATCCACAGTTGTATGTGTGAACGGCTCTCCCTGATGCAGCACACGTGAACACCTATGTGAGCTGAGCGCAAATATGTGTGTACAGGGGCCTTATGTGTGTCTGTTGGTGGTAGAGCTGCCCTTGTTTTTCTCCCCTGCTCTGGGTCCCAGGCCAGCTTGGCTGCTGGCAGGCCCAGGATGGGTCAGGATGAGGATGAGGTGCTGTGGCTGGGGTTCCCCACTTTCTTTCAGTGTTAAGGAGCCCCTTGCCAGTTCCCACCCTGAGCTGCCTTTCTAGCCCCACCTGAGGCAGTGAGGGGCTGAGAAGCACACCATGGGGCAGGGACAAGAGAGGGCAGCACATTCCCCCATTCCGTCTCTGGCTCAGGAGTCTAGGGTTCCATCCTGAGTCACAGACTGGCAGTTGGGCAGGCACTCAGTGATGGTTCTCTGACTCACTGTGGGGCGTCCCAGCTTGTGGGGGGCCAGAGGGTAGGGTGTATCTCTCTTGGCCAAGGGCCATGAGAGATGTTGCATGTGGGTTCCATGTATGTGTGAGCCTATGGCCAGGCTCTCATGTGCATGGGACCCCATGAGCACATACCCTACAAGTGAGTGTCTATAGGGTATGTGCGTATGTATATATGTGGGTCCACATGTGTGAATCTACCCAACGTGTGTTGCTAAACCCCATCTCTCGGGTATGAATCACCTCTGGAGCCCTCATTTCTGACAGCCATTCCTCAAGAGACAAGTCCTCAGGGCCTTTAGCCCATCTGGAGTAAGTCCATCTATAAAATGTGGTTTCTTTGGTCTCCCCTGGCAATGCTACCATAGGGGCTAGATTGAGGACATATTTGCTCCTAGTCCTGTGGGAATTGGGACCAGGCCACCAGACCTCAGTTTCCCAATTATTGAATGCAGCATAGGGAGCAGGGTTGCCCCATGATTCCCATAGTTTAGCCAGTTTAAAGTCTTAAAGGGACAGACTCTCCCCGGGCCGAGGGTAAGTCAGAGTGGGGGAGGAGAGGGTTAAAAATATATGGGGCTCATCCTGCTGGCAAGCATGTGGCATGTGACATGCTAGGACAACTTCAGCTCAGCCTCTGGAGTCATGTGGAAAACGCACACAGATACACACATGTGACAATCTCAGTTAACCCAGCCAGGTTTGACAATCATGTGCCCAGCCATGAGAAATGTCCGAGCAAGTGATCAGGCACACAAGACGGATGTCACATACGGACACAGCTGTGGACAGAGCTGCTCAGGACATGCAACATGTGACATAGACTCACAGCACAAGGAGCAAGGGCCCGTGAACTCCAGATGAAACTCAGCACACGTGTTCTACTGTCCACAAGGGTCTAGTCTATGATAAGGTCTCTACTCCCTTGGGGCCCACAGCCTCCTCCCTCCAGCCCCCTGACTGAGGTCATGCTGGGTCCAGCCACCCTGTAGATCTGGGGCCAGGTCCTTTCCTTTCTGAAATGTTTCCTCTTACCCCCATCAAGGTGGGAATGACAGCAAGGCTCACTCTCCTGAGCCAAAGAGGTCTCTCTGGCAGCTCCATTCTCTCCAGTCACGCTCCTCCACATGCCTAGACCCCACCATTGGCTCTCAGCCCCCTCTCCTAAGTGCCCTCCTGGGCCAACCCCACCCCTAGGGTACTTCTCACCCCATGTTAGCTTCCCCCCTAGCCTAGTGTCCCCACCAACCTGCCCAGGCAAGTTGCGCGAGGAGGTGGGGGCGGGGGGCGGGGTGGCTGCCCACTCCCGCGGCCCGGTCCGGGGTTAAACGGGCTCTAAACGGGGCTGAGCGGGCGGGGCAACGGGGCGGGCGGCGCCCGTGCCTCCCGCGCTCCTATAAAGGGCGCCACGCGGCGCTCGCGGCCACTGCTGCTGCGCCCGCTGCTGCTGCGCCCGCTGCTCTCCCGCCGCGCTCAGTCGTCCCTCGCGCCCGAATTTGTCACCGCCTGCCCCCGCCATGGGTCGACAGAAGGAGCTTGTGTCCCGCTGCGGGGAGATGCTCCACATCCGCTACCGGCTGCTTCGCCAGGCGCTGGCTGAGTGCCTGGGTACCCTCATCCTGGTGGTGAGTGGGGGGTTCCGGAGAAGCCCCTCTGTGTCGAGCGCCTACACTCCCCATTCTCTCTGTTCACGTGAGAGCTGTGCTTTTCAAGACAGCGTTGACCCTTCTCCCAGCTCTGACCCCCGGCTTGACCCTTTTCCAGAGTGCTCTTCCCCCATAGCTTTTGCCCCATCTATGACAGCTGTTATTCCCCAATGACAGCTCTGCTCCTTTTTAAATTGACCTCCCACCACAGGCTGGGGGGAGCTGTCACTTCTGTAGTCAGGGACCTTCAGTCCCCTTCTCAAGGCTCCCACAGCTTCCCAGGGTCTCGGAGTCCCAGCCCCCAGAGGCAGTGGAGGCCCCTATTAGGTTATTCGGGTCCTGATGTCTGGCCCCTAATGAATAATTAAGCCTCAGAAAGTCCAAAAGTTCTCTTGACATGAAGACGGTTTACCACAGGTGGGGACAGAGGGCGGAGGCCGATCAGGGTGCAAACAGCAGAACGAGGATCCTGAAGATAGGAGCTATGAAGGCGTTGGTGCGCCAGGCACAAAGGAAGTGGTGTCACTAAAGGCGCTTCCCTAGTGCTGGGTGACTCCCAGACCCTGTCAATTACCCAGACAGATGCTGTCAGCTTCTGTGAAGAAGCACTCTGGTTTGCGCTGTGGGTTCTCTGAGTGGGACACTTCCCCTGCCTGGGTTACCTCCCAGTCCCAGTTACTCCCTGGTTACTCCAGTTTTGCCCCTGGGTTGTTCCTGGGTGACTCTGTTTGCACTTCTTGGTCTGGCAGACACACCGGTTACAGTCTCCTGTCCCAGTTACTTTCTGATTTTCAGCCACTCTGTGGTTACACCTGTTTTCCCCCTAGGTTACTTCTGGGTTAGTTGCTTCTTTGCAGTGGGTGGGTTACTCTGTTCCTGCCCCAGCCCCAACCCTAAGTAATGCAGACCAGACAGCCTCCTGTGGACTCAGAAGCTTAACTGGAGGCAAGTAGGGTGGGAGTGAACCACCCAAATGGGTGGTGGTGGAGGAGGTTCCATGGGGAGAGGAGGGCTGCGACTCACCTCTGGCCTCCAGAAACACGAAGCGGGGAAGCCAGTGGGGCACTTTATATCCACAGTCCCTCACAAAATTAGTGGCCCTACCAGTCATCCACATCCCTTCTCTTCCCTGTGCCAACAAGGGAGTGGGGCAGGTGCTTGTCATCCTCCTGCCCCCCCAGAGTCTCTGTCCCCCACTCCCTTATCCGATTTATGGTCCAGGCCCCCATCTGAGAGCAGCCAGGACAGGGGAAATTGTCTTCCACATTCACACAGGGGCCTCCGTGTCCCCTCCCAAGTCTCAGTTTGCCTCCCCCACAAAGGAGCAGTCAGGCCTAGCACTGAGCCCCAGGAAGGAAGATTTCAGGTGAGTGTGAGGCATCAGGTGTCAGTACAAAGCAGAACCTCGAGGGCAGCCTGAAGAGGAAGGGGCAGGCCCAGGAGACCCCTGAGTGGGGGGTGAGGGCTTGCCTGAATACTTCTGTGGGTTGGGGCCCTAGAGCCTGCAGTGGCAGAATCAGGGCTGGCTTTGGGGCGATGGAGTCCCTTTCTCTGGGGTACCTGGTAAGGCGGGCTGGGGTGTGGGGGAGAAGGAAGGGAAGGAAGACGAAGATTAGCCTCAGTGTGGTGGAACTGGCTCTGACAGCTTCTCCCTCCAAGGCCTGGGATGGAGCCAGGTTTGGGCCTTAGGCAGGCAAGGAACTGAGACCAGGGCCGGCCAAGCCTGGCAGGATGCCCCAGACCTACATGTGCCTGCCCCCTGCCCCCCGACATACTCACAATCTCTGATCTTTGCTCTCACCTGCCTGTACACCTTTGCCCTTTCATCACTGCTGCTGCCTTCCCCACTATCTTTTGGTGTTTTTGAGGGATAATAGTTAAAATGCCTAGCAACCCAGTACAACAGGACACTGAGCCATCAGAATGGCCAAGGGCCCCTTAGCCCAGGTCTTGGAAACTACCTGCTTGGTGGGCATAAAACCTTTAGTTATGAGGAGATGGAAGAGGAGACCTGGGCAGGGTCTGCAGTAGCCTTGCGGGGCACTCCGGGGGCTCTTTGCAGGGCAATGCTCTTTACAGCTGGCACAGAAACATTTTTACGTTTGAACGGGGGGGGGGGGGGACAGACATACAGTCCATTCTGTAGGACACCAAGCGCCCTAGTTCTCTTGAATGTGTTCCTGGCAGAAAGCTTAGAAACAATCTCCCCATTTCCACTGCCCTGTGGCCAGGACTGGGGCTAGTGAGAGGAGCCACTCAGATCCTTGTCTTTAGGACCTCCAAATCTGAGTGGGGTCTCTGGACCCCTGAGGGCAGAAAGGTCAGGGCAGATGGAGAGAGGAGGCTCTGGGGGCAGGGACAGGTGAAGGAAGATGAGGGTACTGAGAGCGGCTCTAGGGAGAGCCTGGGGCAGGGGTAGGGGCTCTGACATCCCAGATTCAGGAGAAGATTCAACCCAACTTCTGACCTCCTCTCTATTTCTGATGGGGGTACTCCCCACCCCCATCACCACCACCACGTGAGCTCTACTTTGGGGCAAAGAGGGAGGCAACTGTGGATGGGGAATGAGTGAAAGTCTTCCTACCTTAATGGGCCAGGCCTGGAGGGCTGGGGGAGAAACTGCTAAAGTGGAAGCTGTTCCCCTCCACCCCCTTTCTGTTGGGATTCAAGAAAAATCAATGAAGACGGTTTAGCCACCAGGGATCCCAGTTGCAGACTTTGCTTCCAATCTCTTCCATATGGCCCTCTTACGTTAGAGTTAGGACTTAGGGGATGGGAGGGCAGGCATGCCTGCTTCTTTTCAGGGTGCAGTTGCAACAGTAGGGGTTTGGGTTGAATTCCAGCACAGGCCTTCTGTCTTCCTGATGGGGGCAGGCAGAGGTTGCTGGTTTTACCCTTCCGTCTGAAGTGAGAGTTGCTGGACCTCAGCCACCCTGCCTTGTTCTGTTTCCTGACACAGATGTTCGGCTGTGGCTCTGTGGCCCAGGTCGTGCTCAGCAGGGGCACCCACGGTGGTTTTCTTACCATCAACCTGGCCTTTGGCTTTGCTGTCACCCTGGCTATCCTCGTTGCTGGCCAGGTCTCTGGTAAGGCCTTACCCCACCCTCAGTCATTTCTATACTCAGCAGCATTCCCACAAGGGGTCCCACTGGGGAATGGGGTGGAGGGGGCATTCCCAAGATCAGGGCATAGCTGTGGCCTGACCTCTGAGCCCTTGGGAGAGAAGAGTGAAGAAGGAACTTGATACAACCTTCAACTCTCACCTTGGAATCAGAGATTAGCAGAGTTGGCCTGTTTTACAGTCCAACCTGCCATCTGGCACAAGAAATCCTCCTCTGCACTCCTGCTCCCCCAGGCCAGAGATGAGGAACATGAGGGTGGTGTGGAATCCTGGCCTCCCCACGGTGGCAGGCTATGGCTAATAGGTCCCATCTCCCCTCTGCCCAGGGGCCCACCTGAACCCTGCTGTAACCTTTGCCATGTGCTTCCTGGCCCGCGAGCCGTGGATCAAGCTACCCATCTACACCCTGGCTCAGACGCTGGGAGCCTTCCTGGGTGCTGGGATTGTTTTTGGGCTGTATTATGGTAAGCATTACCCTCCTCCACTCCCTCCCCTCCCCCTTCTACTTGGGACCTGCTGGCACCAGGCCTTTTGATGACAGACAGCTGGGGACTGCCCAGGCCCCAGGCTCATGACTCACTCGTTCACGCACAGGCCCAAGGTGGGGGGCATGAGGGAAAAGAAACGAGTTGGGCAACAATAGCGTCTCAGGCCCTCACCCCACCCACCCCACTGCCTCCCATTCCTGAGTGAGATAGCAGTGATTGTATTTACCCAGGACCCCTGGGAGGGTGGGCCCAACCTGAGAGGGGAAATTGGGCTCAAGCCTCTGCCCTCACCCACTTGGGCTCTAATCTCTCACCAGATGCAATCTGGGCCTTCGCCGACAACATGCTTGTAGTCTCGGGCCCCAATGGCACAGCTGGCATCTTTGCCACCTATCCCTCTGGACACTTGGACATGGTCAATGGCTTCTTTGACCAGGTATGGGCTGGGGACATGTGAGGGGAGCACAGGAAAGGGGCGTAGGCTGCCCTGGATTGCTGATGGGCTGGCTAGGGGACAGGACTCCTTGTCTGTAGCAGCATTTCTCAATATATGGGGACAGCTACATCAGCCTCAGTGTGGCCGGGACTTATAGTTAACTAGCTCCCCGGGGGATCCTTATGCCTGCAAAAATCCTAGCACCACTGCACTGGAGAGCAGAATGCAGGAGGTGACAAGACTCTAAGAACTGGAGAGAAGCCAGAGGCTGGAAGGAGGGACCAGAGGGTAGGGTGCGGGCTACTCCTCACCCCGTTCTCCCTGCTCGCCAGTTCATCGGCACAGCCTCCCTCATTGTGTGTGTGCTGGCCATTGTGGACCCCTACAACAACCCCGTCCCCCGAGGCCTGGAGGCCTTCACCGTGGGCCTGGTGGTCCTGGTCATCGGCACCTCCATGGGCTTCAACTCTGGTTATGCCGTCAACCCGGCCCGGGACTTTGGGCCCCGCCTCTTCACCGCCATCGCTGGCTGGGGCTCCGAAGTTTTCACGTGAGTGCTGTCCCCACCCAGCCTGCCCCAGCTTGCCTCCCTCCTGCTTGCCTCAGCTACCCCTAACCACATATTCTGTCCCCCAGAACCGGCCGCCACTGGTGGTGGGTGCCCATCGTCTCTCCACTCCTGGGCTCCGTTGCTGGAGTCTTCGTGTACCAGGTCATGATCGGCTGCCACCTGGAGCAGCCTCCACCCTCCACCGAGCAAGAGAATGTGAAGCTGGCCCACGTGAAGCACAAGGAGCAGGTCTGAGAGGGCAGGGGCCGTCCCTCCGCCCCTCTTCCTGGAGCATCCACTGACTGTGCAGGGGCTGCTCCCCAGAAGCCCCCTTCACGATCCCCCTCTCAGGCTAAGAAGCTCTTTGTCTGCCCCCACCCACTGGACGGCCCTCTCCAGGATTTTCTACCAAACTCTGCCCAAATGGGACTTTAGTCCTTAACTGAGGTGGGACAGGGTGTAGGGCCAACATAACCCTTTGTATCCCAAAGGGAGGGAATGGGCAGTGGGTGTGTGAGCGTGGGTGCATGTGCGAGTGTGTTTTCCCAGGTATTCAGGGCAAGGGAACAAGTAGAATGGATTCTAGCTGTGAGGGGAGCCTAAAGGAAAGGGACAGTGATGTGTCCACCTGTGAGTGAGGGAAGTGCTTGGGGCCTGTATGTTTCAGGAGCTCCTTGTGGAGGAGGGTCCAGATATGTGTATTTCTGAGTATGTGTGTCTGCCCTGTTTTCCAAGCATGGGCTTAGGGAAGGCTTTGGGGGGAGGTAGGGTGGGAATATGGGTGGGGCTGGGAGGAGGGGCCACAGCCCAGATGTGGACCTTTGGCTGTACATAAGTAGGAGCCGAATAACATGTTTCTGTAATAATGTAGGCATGAGAGGTGGAGTGGAGTCCAGGTCATTAGTTTCATATTTTTGCTCTTTGGTTGTTGTTTTTTTTTAATACAGCAGATGTTACAGTTTTAGGGATGGAAATTGGAGACCCTACTCTGAATAGGGTTTTCACTCCTTTAATCTTTCATTCAACACATGTATTCTTTTGCCTTTTATATAAAATAAATAAATAAAATGTATGCTTAAAACTGCCAATTGTGTACATATTTTTCTGCTTGCTCTGCTGTTTTTCTGATTTCAGTTAAGGAGCTTCAGTATGTCTGGCCACAAATGCCCCGGGTGCCCAGCTGGGTGTTTAATCTGGCCAGGTCAGAGAGTCTCCTCATCTCAGCTTGAACTCAGTGGTCCCACACTTTCCCCCAAACTTCATTCCTCCTGAGAATCCCAGCACAATGAATGGCATCTCCTTCCTGATCCCTGTACCCACCCATCACTTCAGGAAGACTGGCTTGAGCCTGGCCTGGGGAAGAACTTTCTCTCGGGCAGAGTTGCCCCAAGGGGAGGACTGCTACCCAAGAAGTAGTGAGCTCCCTGTTGCTGGAGGAGACCAATCAGTCTGGGAACCTATGTTGTCTTCTACAGCTCGCAGCTGTTCAGCCTCCATCACCTCCACCCAGACCTTGGTCACAGCCCCCTCAGCAGCTTCCCTGCCTCCAGGCTCATCCCAGTCAGTCCATACAGCAAACCAGAGGGGTCTTTCTGAAACCCCCGCTGAAAGTGGGCCTCTTTTCCACGGCTGTTCCCGCCATCCAGAGATAATCCAAAAATGCATTCTACATTCAGGCCCTCTAGGACCTGGCCCCTGTCTCTACCAATCCCTTCACAATGCTCCATCCACCCCAGATTATTTTGTGTGCTCCTGTGCCTTCCCACGTTAGAACCTTGGCTCCAGCGTGCCCACTCACTAAAATCCTGATCTTTACTAATGTCTCCCACTCCAGGAAGTCATCCCTGCTCTTCCACCATCTTCTACAGTCAGTTGTCTGAGCCCAAAGACCACAGCTGCATCCACCTGTCTTCCCTCTTGCTTTAGTTCTTCGGTCTGAGGCACATCTGTGTCCTGCGTGGCCAGGGTTGGACTGACTGACTCTGGTGCCCTGACTGCCCAGGGAGGCAAGGGGCTCTGCCCACCTGAGTCCAGGAAGCTCTGTCAGGAGATCACGTGTCCCTTCTCACTTTCTCCTTCCTTACCCAATCCTCAAGTTTCACTGGGAATAAAAGAGAAGGTGGCCCCAAACCAAGCCCTCCCACAGAGTTAACCCCATGGGAGCTAGAGGATCTCTAGGTCCAGTAGGAGAACTGTGGGTTTTAGAGGCTAAACCAGCTCTTGCTCCTCAGCCATTTCACAGATGAGGAGATTATGGCCCAGACAGGGTGGGTGGCAAATGCAGGGTCACACAGCTAGGACTCTGGGGAGGTGAGGATGGGAGAAAGACCGAATCAGGTCTCCTCCTCCTTTTTGTCCTCAGCTCCCAAGAGCTGCGTATGGAATGTTAGAGGGAAGCATGCCAGAGGGAGTGTCCCCTTCCCAGGCCCTGGGAGAGGAAGGGCAAATTTTGGGAGGGGACTATGGCTTCAGGGTTTCATTCAAGTCACATAGGTCCCACCTTTGGTACCCCTACCCTGCTGTCCTCCCTAGCATGCCCCATGCCCTTCTGTCATCCCTTCCTCTCAAATCCTGCAGTTGACCCTGACTGGTCAGCCCAAGGGGTGGAGGGAAGCCTTCCGGTGCAGTGGTTAAGGAAAGAAGTCAAGCCTGGATTCTGAGCCCAGCTTGACCTCTCTGTAGCTGTGTGACCATAGCATGGTCATTTTCTTTCCCTGAACCTCAGTTTCCTTATCAGTGAATTGGGAGATATGGAGAGGAGGAATGGAAGATAATTCATGACAAGGACTTAGCACAGTGATTGTAAATAGTCAATAAATATCACCTCATGATTGTTCCTGCAGAGCTGGAAAGGTGGGGTGGCGGCGGAGGAAAGATGCTGAAGGCTGTTTTTTAAGGATCATTGAACTCAATATCCTCTTCCTCCTCAGATTCCTTTGATGGATTTTTAATTGTTTTTTTGGGGGGTGGGGGGAGTAGGAAGAGTGGGAGTGATGGCTTGCTGTGCCCTGACTAGAGGAGGTTTTGGGGTGGGATAGAAAGGAGACAAAAGAAGGGGTCACATGCACAAGTGTGGAGGGCAGAGGAGCACACAGTCAAGAGGACATGTTGCATGATGGCTCAGTCATGAGAAAAGGTAAAGCCTGGCTGGGATCAGGAGCAGTGAGGTGGAGCAGGGGCTGGTTGGCACCTGAGCCGAGTAGCAGCATGAGACCCCCCCACGAGCAGAAGGAAAGCTTCCCACCTTCCTACTCACTTCTAGGCAGGCTAAGCCTCCGATCAGCCGCTCTGGCTGCTCACAAGTTCCAGAAAGAAATCTCTTCATCTCCTTTAGTAGATGAATTTAGTAATTCATTTTCCAGGGTGGACTTGGAGGGGGAATCACCCAGTAGGAGGGCAGACAGACCCAGTGCCTCACCTCTGTGCCTTCTTCCTGAACGGAGTCCTTTCCACAGCCTGCTTTAGAGGAGCCCATGTTTCCTTAAAGTTCTGACTTGTTTGGATTGAAATCAGCCTTTCTGAAACCTGAGCTTGGTTCCTGTTCCCTTGCCTGCATTTGTGTGTGTGCACACACACAACTGTGCACTTCTCAGAGCTTCTAAGTGTGCCTGCCTTTCTCAGAATATGTCTGGTTTTGTCTCTGTGGGTCTGTGCCTCTGGCCTACAATGTCTTTGTCTCTTTCTGTGCCTCTGTCACTGCCTGAATCTTCGTGTTTGGGTATCTCTTTGTGACTTCTAAGTTAACGTCTGTGTACCTTGGAGTCCAGCTCTGTGTGTACCTAGGAGTAACTCTCCTGCCAGCTCAGTACCGCTTGACTACCCCAGGGCATACGTCCTCCTTAATTCCTGGTAATGAGCTCCCTCCTTGTTAAGTCTTTCCCCTTGATTTTGTTTGTATGAAAACCTGGGTGGGGCCCCCCCCCCAGGCTTGGGGAAACATGGGTGGAGTAGAGTTGGGTGGGGTGGGAAGGGGAAAGGAGGAACTATTCCGCCTGCACAGAGACCCCCCCAGCGGTCAGAGACGCCCTTGATTTCCCCAAGGAAGGGTCCGAGAAGGTGCTGGCCTTGGCAGGGCCCTGCACCTCCTCACTGGGAAGAGGGAGCCTGTCCTGGGGTGGAATCCTGAGTTACGGGCCAGGGAACACTGGCAGTGCCAAGGGAGGAGAGGCTGAGGCACTGGGACTCTCAGGGAGACTGAAGGGGCCTTACCTAGAACATCCCTGAGTCCTTAGGGTGCAGAGGAGTGGGTGTGTCTGCCCGGCAGCCGGGGTTGGCCTCCTGAAGGACTCCACATCTCAGTGCTGGGCCCTCAGCCTTTGGTGCCAGGTTCATTTCAGGGAAGGGTGGCAGTGGGAAAGAGGGTCTGTCTTGTGTGGGCACCCTGGTTGTCCCAGAGTGGCACCTCCCTCTTCTTTGTGTAAAGAGGAAACTGAGGCCCAGAGTCTCACTCAGGGTCACAGAGCAGTGCAGCAGGGTCTAGACTAGAATCCTCTCTTTTGTCCCCAACCTGGGTCCCCTCAACTTCTTTCTCAGACAGCACTTTGCAATAGTCAGGGAGCAGGGTTCTGGACCCAGGTCACCTACGTTCCAAACCAGCCCTTCCCAGCCATGGGAACTTGAACATGTGGAGTCTCTATTTCCGCCAGATCCAATCTCCAGCCTGCTTTGTGCCCCAGGAGGCTAATATCTATGTCCCGTGTCACCTACGCCTCTCACCCTCTGGCTTCCAGTTGGGTTTGGCAAGTGGGATACACAGCTAGGAAATCAGAGGGCAGGGAGGGGTAGGGATGGTTGGGGTGGGGGAAAGGTCAGGGTATTGATGCCTTTTCCAGGGTTTCCACCCCTCTCTGCTCTCACCGTCTCTGGCTGAGACGGAAGTGGCTGCCTGCTGTTAGTTCCATCCCTTGCTGGTCCCTATGACTCTGCCTCCGGCTCTGTAAATTGTCCCTTCATAAACTCTCTTCAGTGAAGCACTCCCAGGATATACTATTCCTGCCAGACCCCTACAGAGTCCACCTCTCTGCTCTTTAGTTTCTTCATCTGTAAAATGGGGAGAGTAATAGTACTTACCTCATTAGGTTGCACAAGGTCAGGATTAAATGAGATAATATTTGTACCGAACAATGCCAGCTGTAGCAGTAAGAGCCATAGACTATAGAACATTATGATTGTTATTGTTGCTGTTGTTATTATGCTTCCTTGTGAGCTCCCTGTGTAAGTTGAGAGTGGTTGTGGTGATGAATTAGAGGTTTAGAGAGTAGTATATATGCAGTGACGCCGAGAGTCAGTCCTAAAGAGGTTGAAGGCAGAAGCACAATCCCAATCTGTGTTTCCCATCTTCCTTCACAGCCTTATCAGGAAGACCTTCCTCAGGTTTCGCTGCCTTGCTTCAGCTCCTCAAGAATGGGGCCAGAAACCAAGATACTTATGAGGACGCTGAGGGCCTTTTTCAGTTTTCACCAACACACTGGGAGTTCCAGCTACTTCGGGAGTAGGAAGAGGGCCTGTGTTCTCTCCGTCCCATCCCGTAGTATGGCCAAAGCAGAAGAGGCCTGGGTTGGGGGGAAGCAGTGATGGGAGGTCTTATGAAAGAGCCAAGGTTGTCAGTGGAGTGAGGTTATGAGTGGGCTGAAAACTGACTAACCTGAACCAGGGTCCCCCGCTTTGACTGCCTTGGTCATACCTTCAGGTTAAAGTGAGATATGATAAGGTTTGGAGAAGGGGTGGGTATTATCTTTCCCCGTCTCCAGAGCTCTCTGAAGCCCCTGTGAAGAGTGGTAGGCTTTTGTGAGGCTTCCTCACTGCACTCAGAGCCAAGGAGGCCTGGCTGGGAGAGGCTGGGGGAGGGGAGAGAGGACTCTGGGAGCCCCGATAGTCATCTGGACATGGTCCACTGGCTTATCTCCATGGAGACAGCCCCCCATAGCTGAGAAGGCACCTGGAATGTCCTGCCCACCACCCTCATTCTTTGCCTCTCCGCTCAGGGTCACTGACAGGGCCTGGCCGGAAACAGATTGAGGAAGGAGAGGAGGTGGCCTGGCCTAAAGGGGGAGGTAGGTGGCAGACTCAGTCTAAGGGAGCTCTTTCCTGGTAGAGGTAGACTTTATCTGGGGGATCCTGTTCCATGTCAGGGGTAGAGAGGGGAGAATGACCCCGGCTGGTGGACAAAGTCTTCCCTTTATCAGACTAAGGATTTACAGCTTGAGTCACCTTTGGCCCCTGGAGGTGTGTGTGTGCCCACATACATGTGAGAGTGTGTCTGCTGGGACTGGTGAAGGACGAGTGTGTGTGTATGTGTGTGTGTACACTCACATAAACTTATTTACGCTCACTCATTCATTGTTATCCATGCACATTCACTCATTCCACATTCATACAGGGACACTCATACTCTGACATTGGCTCACACTCATCGCACACTCAGATGCTCGAAGCACACTTAGATACATTCAAGTGCATTCCCACTCTGACACACAGACCTGCACTCCACGTCCTTACACTGACACACACTCTTACAATCATGTACATGTACGTTTTAAGCGCCTGTCAGCACTCTCTGCACTTACACTTATCCGGCACTCATACTTGAATAAACTCCTATTCATGAGTCGGCAGAAGCCACACATCTATGCAATGAGTCTGACAGGCTGGAATTGGGGAGAGGGTGGTAAGTGCAGAGATAGGGGAGAAAGAAATGGGGGCCACAGGGTTCAGGATGTGGGCTTGGGAAGCTTTTAGGTCCTGAGGTCACAACCCAGATTTTCAGAGCAAGGGGTCAGGAAGCAGGAGGTTTAAAGAAGATGACTGAGAGTCCCAGTGTCTGAGCAAGACACATGGTAGCTGTTAACTTGCTGAATGAGAAAATAGCAGAATTGGCTAAAACTTCCCATTTCCAACTGGTAGTGCTATCTGTCTCACAGAAGTTTAGACACCTAGGCAACCAGAAAGCCAAGACCACCTCACCCTCTGAAGTCAATGGGTCCACATCCTCCCTGACATTCTACAGAGCAGGACGCCGAGTCTCAAATACAGGTGGCTTGCATGAAGCTACTGGGGTAAGGCAATGGCCTGTTCAGGCCTGAGTCCCCATTCTCAGGGGACAGCAGTGATACCTGACTGCAGAGTGAAACCACAGCAAGCCCAGCTGCCAGAGGATGAGCAGAAAGTGACTGAACCCTGGGCTGTTCCAGGATTTGGGCCCTAGCCAGGAAAGAAAAGGACCTGCAGGGGTCTGCTGAAGTATACAGGATCAATGAGACCAGCAGAAACTCTGCAGAAGGCTTCCTGGAATGCTCTTATGTGCAAAGTAGTACCTCTGGTCTTTCTGCCAGAGGACTTGGGTTTAATTTATTTATTTGTTTGTTTATTATTTCATCAAATATTTACCTAGGATCTTCTTAATGCCAGGTTGTAGTAGGTACCAGGAATACTATAATAAACCGGATATATATATAGTATCATGTAGGAAGCATCTGGATGCAAAAAAGAGGAAATATGACTCATAGTAGCTTGGGCAACAACGGTAATTCATTGGCTTATATAACTGAAAAACCAGAGGAAACCTTCAGGTGAGGCTTGATCCAGCACCCATCTCTTTTCTGTTTCTCCTCCCTTCCATGGTGTCAGCCTCATCCTAAGCCTGAATCCTCTTGTGTTTCTAAGACACCTGGCAGTAGCTCCAGGCCACATGTTACTTGTTGATGCCCAGCAAGGACGAGAGAGAATTTTTGTCATAGCAGTTCCAAAGGTGCATTTTGATTGGACCAGCTTGGTCATATGCCCAGCCCTGAGTCACAAGAAGAGCCTGACCTGATTGGATTACACTAAGTCACAGGTTCCATCTCTGGCCCCAAGACAGATGCCAGCTCCTTCCGGACAAAATGGATTCTCAAATGGAAACTGAAGACTATTAGAAAAGGGGAAACCAGAGCCTGCCACGTGGTTCCTGTCTTCATGGAACTTAAAGCCCAATTAAGTGGAGGAGACTACAAATACAATCAATCAAAGGAAAGTGAAAATTGGAATGAAACATCTCTATAGGACTGGCTACATAGCTTG
>NW_017731941.1:912778-926444 GCF_001890085.2 Hipposideros armiger
TGTAGCCAGCAGCCAGCGTGAGCGGCCAGCAGCCATAGTGAGCAGCCGTCCAGAAGCCGGCGACTGATCTGCCTTGCCTGGGAAGAGTGCAATGATGGTGCCAACTTGGTCCAGTGAAGCAACGTCCTCCACAACTAGATTGAAGAACAAAAATGATAGCAACTTGTCTGTTCCCCTTCCCCCAATTCCCCAGCACTGTTCCAATCTCCCCAATTCCCCAATAAAAAAACCCAAAAGACTAAATTTTATTTATTTTTGAGCATTTCAAGGGCTTTTTTGCTTATTTGACACAAGCACTTGGAAACAAACTACATATCCAATTATAGGGGATAGATTAAATAAAGTATGGCTTGTCTTTTAGTTATGAAAATCATGGTTCTGAAGAGTTGATAATTATCTTATAACCATGGCATTAGGTGAAAAAGGCATTATATAAACAGGTTTATGCAGAATTATTTTCAATTGTGTCAGCAGAATACTTAGAAAGATTAAAAGATGAAAAGGAGTGAAAGGATTAATAGGCATTGTGTTATTTCTGAATTGTGAGCAATTTATTTTTATTTCTTATAGTCTTCATATATTCTTTGATGGGCATTATGACTTTTATAATAAAAGCCATGCATTTGTAAAAGAAAACAACAAAGAGGTAAAAATAATGTTTTATATGAAAGTGTCAGTATTTTATAATCCTATGTAGCTTTTTGATGTATAGATTGTAAATTCTATGAGGCCAGGCTTTTTGTCTATCTCCCAACTCTAGGCTTGAATGTCAGAGTAATCGGTAAAGTGTGATGGAGTTAATGAAATGTACCTTTTTTTTTTTTTTTACTGCATTTCTTACTAATTTTCACTTTAATTCTTCAGAGTGACCCCTCCCTATTAGAAAGAGTGCTTTGGGGGACTGCCTTGATCTACATAACCAAAAAACCCCACACATAGTGGCACATTTAAGAAGTAATGTGAATTGGAGAAATTCTTTCAGAAATATGAAAAGAAGACCCGATTATGCTCGAAGTCTACTCGTCCTCCCTTGTTCCCATCTTAGAGAGGAGCACCACCCCAACCAGACACCAGGAGTCACCCCATGCTTCCTGCTTCAGCACCCCCATAGTCAATCATTTCCTGGCACTGTGCTGCGGCCTATCCCCTTTTTCCATCCCTAATGCTACTCCCTTTGTTTCGGCTACCCGTCATCTCTTGCCTTCCTTACTGCAACTACCTCCTAACCAGTTTCTCTGCTCCATTCCTACTCCTCCCACCCCAAATTCATGCCTTCTGAGCTACAGCCAGACTGAGCTTTCTAATACACTAATCTACCCCTGTCACTCCCCTGTTTGCAGCCCTTCGATGGCTCCCATCATTCTCAGGAGCAAGTACAAGACAATTCATGATCTCTCCCAGGCTCACCTCTCTATCGTCACCATGCTCCCACTCTATTTCAGTCACAGAGAATTTTGCTGTTGGCACTTCCCAGGCTTCCTTCAGGCCTTTTCATGAAGTATCTCTTTTCCAGGGGAAAACTTCCATGCTACCCCACACTCCTTTGCCTGGTTAACTCCTTCACACTTTTCAGCTGTTCACGTGGATATTCAAGCCTTCCTCCAGGAAGGCCTCCTGATTGCCACCTCTACCCCCAGCTTGGTTGAGCGCCCCTCCTCTTAACTCCCACAGGCCCTTGTGCTTGTTACCTCTGATATCTGCATCACAACTTTGTATCTACTCACCAGCTTCCCTACTGCTTTTTAAGCCTTCCAGTGTTGGGACTGCGTCTTGTTTTTCATTATACACCTGGCACCTATCACTTGGTAGGGCTTCCATAGTCATTGAATGAATGAATCAATGAATGAATGATGAATAAATCAAGTGCCCTTGTAGAAACAGATTAATACTTTTAAAGAAGCTCCTTAAAGCTTCTTAAAGATGTCCTAAAAGAACCCATACATTCTCCAAAAGAGATGAAATTGTCTTATAATCTAAGAAACAATGTGGATTTGACAGACAGGATTTCAGGGTAAATATGTAGTTAGGAGCAGTGGTGTACCAATGGGTGGGTGTGGGGGGAGGGATTGGGAGTGTTCCACCCCATCTGGGAGAAGTATTTTATTACTGACTTGTTTAGAATTGCTGATTATGGTTATAACAAGCGGCAGACTGACTTTTAGTCAGTTTTATTGTTTTTCTCTGCCAGTGATGCACCCCCTATTGCTTGTCCCCAGGAAGGACTGCTCCCACCCCCATTTAGTACACCACTGGTAAGGAACCGATTACTGGTCTGTTTTACTCCCCTCAGAACTGGTCTGGGAGTGATTTAAGGGGCGTCCAATCTTCCAAAATTTTGCAGGGCAAGGTTATCCTCTGCCAGAGCTGGAACCCACCTATGACTCCCAGCTTCCTCAGGGCAACCCCAGCTTCCTCAGGGGAACCCTCTGAATCTCCTTGCTGGTGGCTGCCTGTGGCAAGGAGGCCATCCTGTGCAGGGACAGGAGCTTATGGCATAGGATCCAGACCTGGATACAGTCTCGTTCCTGTCACTAACTTACCCTGAAGCCTTGGGCCGGCTCTCAGGTGTCAGGCTCTCAAGTCCCTCTTGGGACCTCACTTTGCCCACCCATAAAACTGGGGTATTTGGTGACCTGGGTGCGGGAGTTCTTCACGGAATTTCCCACACTGGGGAAGGGATGTCAGCCATGGGCATGATGGGAAGTTGCCCCCTCAGTCTCCGTCTTTCTGCTCCTGTCTCTGACCTGAGTGAGACACTCTACCTCAGGGGACTGGCTGGGTTGGGTGTGTCAGTAAGCAGGACAGAAAGCGAGTCTGGACAGGTGGACAGTGGAGCCTGGGCCCCAGGAGAGGGTGTGTGTCTGTGTTGTAGGAGAGGGTAGATGAGGGTGGATCTCAGGCAAAGGTCAAGGATGGGAGAGGTGGCTCCAGGAAGCCTGCTGCCCTAGCTTGGTGACTGCCTTCAGGAACTGTGAAGACAGACGCTGGGTTGGGCTAGTTCCTGGCTCTGCTGTGAGGCTGGGGAGAGGTTGGGGGAAGAGAACAGCCCCTTGGTGAGGTCACATCTAGAATGGGAGCCAAGGTCCCTTTCTGGGAAGAAAAGGCAGCATCATGAAAGCAGGAGGGATTCAGGTTAGACTACAGGAGGGGCAGGTGATGGTGGAATCAGGGAGGATGAGATACCTCTTTACTTGGGCTGCTTCCTAGGAAGGAATAGAAAATCCATACCACCCAGTCCCTCCATGGGAGAGAGGGCTGTCTTGTTAGAAGGAAGAGGGAATAGACAGGATGACTTTGGGAACAAGGTAGCCTGTAGCCCTCAGTCAGGGTTTAGGGAATTTGCAGCTAAGGACTTCAGTTGTTCCTCCATGAAATGGGATCATCTCCTTGGCCCTTGCCTACCAAAGTGTTCACTGACCTGGTCACTGAAGACCAGGGAGTACAACTTGTAAATTCCTCCTGAAGTCCTGGGGAACTATGAGAAAAGGCAGCTGAAATCTGGGCTGAGTGGGTTGGAGATGGGGGAGCCTGGACCAGCTGGGGGCAGGGTGGTGCTTTAGGATGCAAGTAGCCTGATCAGACATCCCTACCTGAAGGCCCTCATGCCTTCCCAGACATTAGGAGCCCCTGGTTTAAACCCCTCTCATCAGACTCTCACTTCCAGAATCCTGTCTCTGCCCCAGAGTCCCTCCACAAGGCTCCTCAGCTCCTCCCTATTTCATAACACAAATGTTTATGAAGTGCTTTCTATCTGGCAGGCATTTTCTAAGCCCTAGGGATGCAGAGGTGAACAAGATTGTTGGTCCTCGTGTTAGCTCCCCCGCTCCCAGGGAAAGCAGACAAGAAAACAATAAGTTAGTTTAACCCTTCCTGGCTCTGAAAGAGAGAANTTTTTTTTTAAATTTCAAGACAGCAACAGAATTAAATCAAGTGCGGGGCCTTTTTAAGGCCCGTAAAGCCAGCCCTGAACCTTTATATTGAGACCTGAAGGATGAGAGGGAATTAGCCAAGTGGAGTGCTCTAGGTAGAGGTCACAGCTTGTGCAAAGGCCTGGTGGCAGGAAATAGGTGCTCTGGAAAAGCTGGAGCTTAGAGTACCAGATGAGACTGGAAAGGTGGCTGGGGCCAGGTCAGGCAGGACCCAGGTCAGGTAGGATCTAGGAAACCAAAGCCCCCTAGAGCTCTTGTTTAGTGGCCCCTGTAAGTCCATCCATCACCAATGAGGGAGGCAAGGAGGAACCAGCTGGAGGCCAGACCCTGCCTTGGACGGAGACCAGATGTACAGTGAACAGGTCAGAGAAGTGTGGTGAGAAGTCTGGGTGTCAATAGTTCTAGGTTGCTCTGAGGCCTGGAGCAAGTTCCATCACCACTCTGTCTCAGTTTCCCCCTCAGGACCACAGGGGTGTTGCATGAGATGATCTGACCCTTAACTTCCTCTCCAGCTCCAGCATTTTGTGATTTTCTTCTGGGGTTCCTAACAGTCTTAGATTCAGATGATAGATGGAAGGAACGGAAGGTGGAGGGAAGGAAGGGAGGAAGGGAGGGAGGGAGGAACGGAAAGAGGAAAGAAGGGAGAGAGGAAAGAAGGCAAAGAAAGGGAGAGAAATCCCTTTTTCATAGCAAGTCTTTATGTTAGTAATAAATTCTGCTGATGGCTTGGGGAGATGTAGGGAGTTTACTTTGCACACACCCAACACGTTCAAGTCGAATATAAGACATCCCTGTTCTTGAAAATCATTTTGGCTCCTTCATAGTGGAAATATCTCACCAGCACCTTCATCTTATTTAGCACTGTCATAAGAACACCCAAACCTGTAGAGAATTTTTATAAAACTTAGAGTCAAACAGAGGATACTCTTGGAAGCAAGATCTCAACAGATTGAGATAAATGCTTCCAAGAATAACAGTTTGCAGTTTCTTTTTTGAGATGAATGAGGGAACTGCAAGGAAAATTACATGGAGGTGGGAGAAAGCAAGGTGGGGATCGGACTACAGGAGAGTTAATATTGTACACTCTCTTCAGGATGGTCACGCATTAGAAGGAGGGGTCTGAAAGGGGGCATTTCAAAGGTGCAGTTAACCTAGATGCACAGAAACAGTGGACAGGGCTTGCTTAAGCCAAAGATAAACATTTTACTAAAGAAGTTATAGGCCTGGGGCATGACTACCCACCATAACCCGCCCAGTTAGGAAGTTATGATCAAATCACCCTGTGAGGTTACTTTCTGAGAACTCCTTTTCCATCCACAGCACCCTAGCCTTGGCCACTGAACTGGTTTTCCTTTCTCTTCTCATTGCCCCTCCTAACTTTCTCCCTCCGGATTGCTCACTATACTCTAAATTATTTTGTAAAGTATTCATCTGAGCAACAGGCAAAAGAATCACTCACACAGGTCCTGAGATTTCCTTTCATGGGACCCACTCTTCTCAGGTTTTAAAAAGCAGTTTGATCCCATCTATTACAAGGGCATAGCACTCTTTCCCAATGGCGACTGCCATTTACATGTCTGTCCCCCAGCCTGAGCTTCATGGAGCCAGGGAAAAAGGTCCTGTTGTGCAAGCCAGCTCCTCCTACTTTGCAAGGGACCTAGTAAGTATTTGTGGGATCAATGGATGGGATTATGCAGATCCCCCCCCCCCACACACACACTTGAAGCCCACCTTCTTTTCTCTCTCCTCCCAGGAAATGATTATGGCAAAGCATTAGATGGCCCAGAAATTTCAAATGAGGTCAGTTGTGGAAGAAACAAAAAGCCCTGTGGCAGAAGCTGTATTCTCCAAAGAGAGGGAGCTTAGGAGGTTCTGGGTGGACCTCAGATTGGGGTGGATGTGAACCCAGGAGGCAAGGATGACACTAAGGTTCCATGCCTGGGTCTGTTGATGGGCCTGGGCATAGCCGGGAGAGGCACCCAGCCAGTCCCCCTGGCTGCGGCTGGGCCTGGAGATCTTATCTGGGGGTTAGCTGTTGCCTGGATGTGAGTCATGGGACCCGAGGCCTAGGAAACCATTCCGATGTTGAAATACAGGGGAGGGGACAGGGTGGGTGTTTTTAGTTTGCCACCAGCACAGATATCACCACCACCCACACTTCCTGTCATCCCTGGATCACCTTCATTATCACCACTCATCTTAGACCCTCTCACTCATTTGTCACCCTCACCATCATTCCTGCATTACAATCACTGCCCCTTTCTTAACCATGCCGTCACTTGACCCAGTTCCCATTACTGTGTTACCTTCTCCAGCATCCTGCCATCCTTGTCCCAGCCTCATTCCCAAGGCTGTTGCTAACTGAACCAACCCCGTCTTTATCATCTGCCTCTATCTCAACCCTGATCACTGCCTAGTTCCATTCCCTTGGATCAGGGCTGGGATAGAGGGACAGTCACCTTGACTGTCACCACCTGTCCCAGTTTCCATCACCTCTAAATCCTCTGAACTGTCCCTACGTATTCCCATCCCCTGTTATTTCACCAGCACTGCTCATCTGCCTCCTCCCTGTCACTGTCATCAACACCCTTCTTACCTTCAGTGCCTCATCAAGGTCCTCAAATGTGCCTTCCCCTCTGCTGTAGACGTCTGAAACATGTGCCCATCTCTGAGCACGTGCCTCTCCCACACCTCCCCGCCCTCCCCCACACACCTTTCCAGCTCTGGCTTCCTCTGGGCTTCCCTACCTGGAATTGCCATGCTCCTTACCTTTGATCTCTGCTCTGGCTGGGGGTGCTTTATTTCACTCCTATGTTGGCTGTACTCTGAGGCCAGCCTAGACCTAAAATCTCCTTTTATTAAATTGACTGTTATTTCCCTTTTTAGAATTCCCATATGTCCCCTCAGACCATTACCTTCTCCTCTCTGTGATGCACTGCCCTAGTCCTCCAGTACCTTGACACGTAACACTTATGGTCAACTACTTATTCGTATAATCATGTGTTTAAGGCCTTCTTGCCTACCAGACAGGACACTCTGGGAAGGTAAGAACTGTGTCTGTCTCAGTCATTGCCAGGTCCCCAGAGCCTAGCACAGTGCCTGGCTTCTGGTAGGGGCTCATGAATATCTGTTGAGTGAATAAATACTATTTACTGAGCACTTAACAGTGCTGAGCACTGTGCTAAGTGCTGTACACATTAACTTGTTCACTCCTGGTCGTATTTTTGGTGTTCTTTTTAAATTTTATTTATTTTGGGGGCCGGCCGAGTGGCACAATGGTTAAGAACTGGCTTAGGACACCAGAGGGCCCCGTTCGGATCCCACATATGAGGGCCAGTGACACTGCCCTCTACAGCTAAGATGCTGAACAACAGCTCAACCTGGAGCTGGGCTGCCTTNCTTTCCCACTGTAAAATGTGGAGGGGCAATAATTCCAGCGGGGCCACCTCCAAGGCTGTTGGGCGACAGATTCTCATGGAGGTGTTTGCAAAGTCAGAAAGGCTTGCTCCTGGGGCCTTCACATGGGGAATGGTAGCATTTTTTGAGCTCTTCGGTTGAAGGACTAAGGGTGAAAAGCCGGTAACAATCTCCAGAGAACCTGCACTCAATTTATAAAGGAGTGTTCAAATCTCTTGGAAAAGTGAGGCATTTAGAGTTCTGGGGCTGAGCTTCAAAACAAATTAATGTTACAGGCCAAGACCTGCTCAAGGTGAGGCTGGGAAAGTCTGTCCACCCATCCCTGCCCCCTTCCAACCCTGCTTGCCTGCTGGGGGTGAACAGCAGTGTCCCCCAGACTGAGGTTGGGAACCAGCTCACAGTCCTCCCTGTCTCTCATTCCTACCCTCCACCTCCACACCCCCAGCTTGCTGTCTCTCAGGTTCACAGTTCCCAGAGTGCAGAGGCTGTATGCTTAGCCAAACCAAACAGACAGCACCAAGGTAAACAAAACAAGAAAGGAAGCAGCACAGGTGATGTGAAAAAGAAAACTTGGAAGCCACAATGATGGTGTGTGGGCCGGCTGAATGGAGCCATGTGTTTCCCCTCAGAGAAGGACCCTGGGGCTAAGGCTGGCCCTGCCAGTCAGTCCCATGTTGAGGGTTGGAGGTGACTCAGGCCACAAGTGTCAGGTTAGATGCCAAGAGAGGGCGCTAGTGCCCAGTGTCATGAGTGCTGCTAAAAAGGGTGTGGTTGGCTCCGGTGGTTGGGTCGGGTGTTTTGTCGCCCCCCACCCCATCCCACTGAAGCCCTAGTTTGGATTGCCTCAGCTGCTGTGAGAAGCAAGTGAGAGGATAGCTGGGGGCCAGGGTTGTGGGAGGGAGCAGGCAGAGTGGGAGTAAACAGGCTGGAACAACAGCAGGAGTAAGGCGCCACGGCTGTTCACCCCAGGGTTCAGAGTCTTGGAGCCACGAATTCCGGGGATGCCCAAACCCCCACTCCATCCCACCCACAGGCAGAGTCACCCTCCCTGACAACCTAGTTAGTTCTCTTCCACTCAGGGCAGGGGGAGTTCAATTCTCTCAACATAGATTTATTGTGCATCTGCTCTGCACAATAATACAGGCCAGGGTGTCCCTAGGAGACGGCCCGCCCAAGGCCCTGTCACACATGGATCCTCCAGCCACTAGGTGAGGCGACTGCTTGTTGATTGAGGGGCGATTGCAGTTGCCTGGGGAAGCCCCACTCCCAGACCAGAAACAACCAGGCAGTCAAGGCGAGTGAGATGAGGAGCGTCTGCACTGGGAAGGGCTGGGAGACCAGACTCAACCAGGTGGAGTGGCTGGAGATCTGGGTGGAAGTCCATGGGCTTTGATCTGGCTGGTGGTGGAATGAGCATATACTCCACCCCCAGCATACACTCCTACTTGGCCCTGGTCAGGCAAATGTGGTTCAGGGCAGGAGGGGTGGGGTGGAGGGTCTGCTTCCTCAAACAGGCACCCTCTCCACCACACAGAGTTTACTCATCGCCAGGCACTTGCCGCGCCCCTTACCAACTCAACAACCCTGCCAGTTAAGGAGTAGTATCTCCATCTTACATTTGACACCCAGTGAAATATCTTGCTCAAAGTCACCCAACACCAATTAAGAGGCTGAACTGGATTCAAGCTCAGGTCTGCCTGGCTATAAAGCCTGAGTTATGAACCACAGCTCACCACCTGAATGGGGGATCCCCCCTGAGGGGCAAAACCCCAAACCAGCCCCAGACTCCAGCTTCTGGCCAGGAGGCCCCGAGGTTTCACACTGCTCCTTCTACCACACCTTACTCTTTCATCCTTCTTGGGAAGCCTCCCTGCTCATGACTCCCCTCTTTGCTCTGATTAACCCAGTATCAGAGACTCCATATTATTAGACCTTCCTTTTCTGTGGGTTAAGAAATTGCTGCTGAGAGCTTCTTCTTTAAAATGCTTTGGTGAGGACTTTGAAACTGATTCAGGCAGAAATCAAAGGATGAAAGTGGGAGGTGAATGGCTGAGGGGGAACTTGACAGTGGAGGGATCAAGCTGCCACCCTCTGAACCCAATAATTGGTCGGCATCACTAAGCATGGGGCAACTAAGTAGACATTGTGCCTCTGGATGGATGTGAGAGGAAGCACACAGTTCTACTCTCAAAGGATCCCTCTCCCCACCAAAAAAAGATTGAACCTAAATAAAATCACACCATTAGAGCTAACTTCCTTTATATTCTAAGGAATACAGGGGATGGAGGAAAAGTTAAATGACAGCAAAGGAAAGAAAACAGAAAGCCAGAACATGGACTCCTACAGAGTCACAGTTCCTCAACAAGTCAGTGACATGAACAAGTAAGAGAGAGAAAGGGGGTAACTGCTCATGTTTAAGAGAGCACTTAACACTTAACCCAATATAATGTGACCCTGTTTGGATCCTGACTGAAAACCAACAACAAATTAATGCAAAAAGGCATTTTGAAATAATTGTGTGTACTCGATATTTCCGTGGAAGTGCTTGAGATTATGTAAGAAATTGTTCGTATAGTCTAGAGATGAATATTGAAGATGTAGGAATGAAATGACGTAATGGCTGGAATTGTTTTTAAAAAGATTTTATTGGGGAACTTGGGGAGGGGAGGAACAACATTGGGGAATCGGGGAAGGGGAAGAGACAAGTTGCTGTCGTTTTGTTCTTCAGTCTAGTTGTGGAGTTCGTGGCTTCACTGGCCCATGTTGGTATTATCATTGCGCTCTTCCTGGGTCAGGCAATCACTCGCCGGCCATTGGATGGCCGCTCATGGTGGTTCACGGCAGCTCAGGAAAGCGCACGCCAGCTGCCGGCCAGCCCCACTGCAGCCTACGCCGTCACCGTCGACTCACGGCAGCCCAGCTCCAGGTCGAGCTGTTGTTCACCATCTTAGCTGTAGAGGGCGCAGCGTCACTTGCCCTCATGTGGGATCCAAACCAGGGCCCTGCTGCTCAGAGCTGGCGTCCCAGGCCAAATCCTAACCAACGCGCCCCTCGGCCGGCCCTGGAATTTGTTTTTTAAATACTTCATAAAAAAGAAAAAGGATCGATAAAACCAGAGTGGATAGATTTGGGAGAAGTTTGGATGAGGTTGGGTTGGAGCAGGTGAAGGTAGACATGTCCAGTAGATGTATGAGGGAGGGGACAGAGAGGGATGTTGGATCATTTGTCGCCNCTTACTTCCTGAATCTTTAAGGTGGAGAAACTATATAATGGTGTGCTACTACTCATTGTTTCCCAACTCTTTGTTCAGTGACACCACGTCAGTAGTCTGAAATAAGTCATGGTGGTAGCTTTTACATTGTTGAAGCTAACATCACAAGTCAGGGTTTAATTTATTGTTTTGATTGATTGTATGGAACAGGGTTGACAAGCAGCCTGCAGGCCACATCCAGCCTGTGAGCTAAAAATGGTTTTTATAGGTTTTTTTTTGGCTGAGCCATCCTGCTACCTATTGGCAGCTTAGTGGCAGCTCAGCTGGGGCCGGACATCGAACTGCTGTTGCTCAGAGCTCAAACTCTTGAGTGAGCTCTTAACCAACTGAGCCACTCGGCCGGCCCGGTTTTTATAGTTTTTAATAGTTGAAAAAAAATCATAAGAAGGCTATTTCATGACATGTGGAAGTTATATGAAATTTGAATTTTAATGTCCATAAATAAAGTTGTATTGGAACACATCCATGTTTATTCATTTACATAATGTCCATAGCTGCTTACATGTTACAATGACAGAGCCAAGTAGTTGCAACAGACTGTATGGCCTGCAAAAGCCTAAAATATTTGCTACTATTTGACCCTTTACAAAAACTTTTATTGACCCTTGGTCTACTCTTAAGAAAGTGATGGAGAAAATGTTAATAATTCACATTAAACTTAAAAGCTTATCATGTCTGTAGCCATTACATTGTGAATAGCACAGAACCCTGAGGAAACATTCTTTCAATATTTAAAAACTATCATCCAATTCAAGAAGTGAAGTTTCAGCACATGATTTTGTTCTTTGACTTTTATCATACTCTTTAATGTAAATGAAAATATCAACCAACACTTATGTCAGAACTATACTCATTAGTCAATGATGTGAATGACTTTTTGCTGAATCAGATAGTAACCAAGCATTTGTTCATGGTCAGATTTTGTCAAATCCTGAACACATTGCAACCACAGGTCGGTTACAGATATAAAGATTGGCAAAAAATCAAAGAAAGCATTCTATAGAGCAATTGATGCTGCAGAATTTACAATAAAGAGCACAGTATATTTTATTATTTACATACTTAGTATTTGTTAATTGTGTGCTATTTTACAGCTTTATATCAGTAAAATTTATAATAAACTTATGTATGTATGTATGTAGATGAACACATTTTTTCTGGAGAGCTAGTTGTTAAGCCTTTACCGGCACACCATGGGTTCTAGGTAGAGAGGGTACAGGGGGGTCTGGTTGTTCAAGACAAAGTGAGAGGGGAGACTAGAGCACTGGGATAGATGTGAGGGGCCTTGTGAGCAGGGACAGGGAGCCAGACACCCTCCTGAGGGCCATGGGGAGCCACAGAAGGATTCTGAGAACTGGAGAGGCCCTATCAGATTTGTGTTTAGAAGATCACCTTGACAGCTGTGCGAAGGCTGGATTGTTAGGGACACATTATAAGGTACTGAATTAGTGGAGGGAGGGAGAATAACTGTAGCAAACTCTTAAGAGCAGTTACTATATAGGCCAAGCCCACTCCTAATATTAGCTCATTTAATAGTCACACAATTTCATGAGGTAGAAAGATACTCTTATCTCCATTTTACAAATGAGGAAATTGAGACACAGGCAGATTACTGTATTTCCCCATGTATAAGATGCACCCTTTTTCGAAAAATCTGAGGTCTAAAATCTGGGTGTGTCTTATATAGTGGTTGTAGATTTTTTTTACTTGCATTTCCTGCTTTTTTTTGCGCTTGTTTTTGTACTCATATAACCACTGTATAAGACACACCCAGTTTTTAGACCCCAAATTTTTCAAAAAAGAGTGCGTCTTATACATGGGGAAATACAGTACATAATGAGTAAGAAGCAGAGCTGGGATTTGAATCCAAGTGTCTGGCTTCAGAGGCCACACTCTTAACCACTATATGTTATATTTTCAGAGTCGGAAGATGGTGAGACTTGGAGTGATGTTTCTTAATTTTAATGAATGTACAAAGTTGATCAGGTATTGACAGATATGCCTGGCATATAGTAGGAGCTTGAGCACATTCTTCAGACCCAGTAGGACTTGACTCAGTGACAATGGGGTGTGAGGGACCAGGGTGGATGGGCTTTACCAGCTTCCATCATCTAGTGGGTAACACACTCACCTGACCACGCTGGTCTCCTGTTTCTCTGTTTGTAGACCGTCTTTCCATTCTCAAGGAGTTCCCAGTCTTGGGGACAAATTCTTAAGCTGTAATACACAGATGAGAGAGGGCAAGGGGGGACAGAGCCTGTCTGGGCCCATAGGAGGGCTCTTGGCTCAAGTGTATGCAAGCTAAGAGGAACAAGAGGTGTGAATTATCATTGACAGAAGGGCTTCCATGGAGGGGGCATAGATAGGAGGCATAGGGTTTGGACAGGAGAGAGGAGAGAGGGTGGGTCTTGCTGCCACCTTGGTTTTCCCCCTAGGGCATCTATACTTAACAGCAAAAGTTTGATGGTCACCCTTTGGGTACAGTGACAGATGACAGCTCACACACACACACACACACACACACACACACGAAAGGAACAGAGGAGCCTTTATGTCATGAGTCCTTGCTGAGGGCAGGAGGTAATAAGGGTGGAAATGGAGGGTTGGGGTACTGGAGGCTGGTAGCAAGGTGGGCCCCACGCAGGGTGTTGGTCCCCTGAGGCCACAGCTGTCAGCTTGGAGCTTCTCATCTGGCTGGCTCAGCAGGTCCCACCGGTTAGCAGGTGACTCATCCCTCATCATCATATGGCCTATGTTCAGGAAGGGGCAGGGGGTGTGCAGAATGGAGTACCTGTGTGTTCACCTATATAGGGTATACACTGTGTTACATGCCTGAATCTGAGATGTGTGCCCACATCTGACTGTGCACACAGCCCATGTGGGCCGTGCAAAGACATGAGCCACAGATGTGGAGGGTGCATGTGGTATGAGTTGGAGGTAGTAAGGGTGAACACACAGCTCTTCCCAGAGCACAAGTGCATGGGCACAGGTAGCTCCCTGAAAGAGGGATGCCACTTTGGCGGCTGCTGAGCCATCAGAGGAGGAAGCC
>NW_017731941.1:930209-943359 GCF_001890085.2 Hipposideros armiger
AATATAGTGATCTTTATATCAACACAGTTGTAAAATATAATTTTTATTTAATTTTTTTGAGGAGGAGGAGGCCCACGAAGGCTGAAGGCCATGAAAGTCAGAAGTGGCCCTAGGGTGGGGAGGAGATAGCCTGGAGATGGAGCGTGAGATGGGAGGGGAGAAGCTGCTAAGCCTGCACCGTGGGGAAAAACCCTGCTGGGAGTCATCCTCCTCTCTCCATGCTTCATCCTTGTCTCTTCTGTAAAGAGATGCATTAGGGCACCCTCAAACTGACTCACCCTGGACCTTGGGCTGTGCCCAAAACAGAAGAGAGAAGAGACTGTGTCTGCCTGCCCAGCCCAATCTGGCCCAGACTGCACACCAGGGACCGGGGCTGGCATGGGAGGAACCCCCACTGACACTGGGAGAGGTCCCGGGAATGGGGAAGGCCCCACCCTGATCAGGGTCCCAGTGTTCCACCAAGCCTTCATGGCTGAGGCTCAATGCCCATAGGTGCCCGTGCCCCAGTCCCTGCCCACACAGACCTCTGCACAGGACCTTTATGCAATCACTGTGTCCCTGGAAAGCTGTAAATAAAATCCCACCCTCCCACAGGCTGGTACGCGTTCCTGCTGAAGGAGGGCACCCTGTGTTTTCTCCGGGTCTCTACGACCTGTTTGTCCTCAATGGAACATCTGAGTTTGGAGAGGCCTCAGGATTGGGGTGAAAGTAACAGTGGGGGGAGGTAACTCAGGGAGCCAGATGGCCTTGTCCATCTGGAGGGAGACAGGGAGGCTGCCCCACTCGGGGAGCCCCCAGTGTGAGTGGGAAGACCGGGCAGTCTCATCACACTGGGCCTGCTGGGCCACTGGGTCTGCCTACTTTCTCAGGCTGAGCAGGAGAGTGGAGAGAGAGCAGCTTGCCCTGGGGTTGCTGCGATGGGCTCCCTGCCCACCCCAAGCCCCCTGTTCCAGGCCCATAGCACCTGACCAGATCAGATAGGGCACGTTTCTGCAGTGAGCTGCCTGCTGACTGGGACTGCGCTGACGCAGGCAGGAAAACATTAACCCAGTGGAATGGGTGCATACTCATGTGTGCAAGACTGTGTGTGTGTGTGTGTGTGTGTGTGTGTGTGTGTGTGTGTGTGAGAGAGAGAGAGAGAGAGAGAGAGAGAGAGAGAAACCCATAGAGAGGTTTTCACATGCAAGACCCAGCTATGCACATGCACACACACACCTGCCATTCACACATACACATGTTCACGCATTTATACAAAGACACAAATGCTTCTCACACATGCAGATTCCTTCAGTGTCATCTCCCAATTTCTGTCGATAAGATCCCCTCCAGGAAACCTTCCCCAATAGTTCCAGCTCATACTAGAAAGTAACAGGCCTGAGCTCTATGCCTGGTTTCTCACTCCAAATTAGGCAGCCTGACATGAGCTTTTGAGTGGAGCAGGCCTGAGTTTGAATTCTGATTCCTTGACTTACAGGGTGTTTGCCCTTGGGCAAGTGGCTGTGCTCCTGACCCGGTCTCCTCTAGTCTCTGTCTACTGTGTCCTGGTGGCCCAGGCATGGCTCTGAGAAGGAAGGATAAGAGTCTAGGCTGAGGGAAGGGAGCTCTGATCATTGCAGAGTGTCAGGGTTAAAGACCATCCAGGATCCTGCCTGTGCACATGCCCTTCCCCAGCCTAGCCCCCAGTTCTCTTAGTGGGGGGGGACCCTGACCTCCTAGGGTAGAGGACAGAACCTCTACCAGATGTTCTGGTTCTGGAGACCTTGGGCAAGTTGCTACCTTGCTCTGAATCTCAGTTTCCCTACCTGAAAAATGAGTTTGAAAAGGAGCACTTACCTGGGTGAGGCTTCAGGGTCTTCTTTCTTGAGCAGAATGAGAATCTTCATGGCTTCAGGTGATTTCAGAGACTAGGGCTCCTTGAGGGACCTGTACTGCGCTCCCACCCCCATACCTGCCTCTTCAGCCAGAGTAGCTCCTTTCTTGCTGATTGATACCACAGACTCCCAAGTTATACAAAGGATTCCAGGGCTCAAAAGAGTCTGAAAAACTCAAAGTCTAAAAGAATTTGATTGAAAGTTTATATGATAAGTAAGTTAATCAAACAGCATGTTGGTTGAAACAAATTAGTTGAAATGATTAGTTTTTTACACATCAACACTTTTGGGAAAGTTCAGATTAGTTTTAGCATCTGTGGGTATTTTTCTTTATTCTGATTTTTTAAGTTTCTATTTGCATGTTCACTTCCAATTGGGTTTCAGCCAATTGGTCTGCCCTGTGCTGTTCATAAAAGAGTTGGAAAAATTTAAAATTTGAGGCAGTCCTGTGCTCATACAGCTGCATATATGATGTGGATGTGGACCTATTGGCATGAAAAGATATTCTCAATAAATGTTTGAGTGAAAAAAGTACTGTACAAAACTTTATGTAAGTTTCATTCTACTTATTGTTGACTAAGTAGAGAGGGGATGTGAGTATGTGTAAATATGCAAAAAGGATTAGAGGGAAACCTATCAAAATATTAGTAGTAGTTGCCATGGAGCAGGAGTTGTCATGTGTCTTAAGGTTCCTTTGGTTTGTTTGTTTTTTAGGTAATAAAAGAATAAAAGGATCTGAGATTTTTTATTTGTTTTCTGTTCAAAAAATTTTCCACCCCAATGACAGCCAATTATATCTGCTCAACTTGCTTGGCTATGTGTTCATAAATATTTAAATTTTCAGGTAGGTTGAACATTAATGTCCCCATTTACCAGTTCACATTGTAAGATTTTTAGTGTAGTGAGTAAGAAAAGGGAGATTGATGAGCCCTGGCTTATCTCCAACCTTTCACTGGCAAAAATAGTGCGTTGCAGCCAAAATTAGAATAAGAAAAGAGAACCATTTTTGAAAGAGGGACTAAATGCCCACAGAAACATCAAAGTTTGCAAATATTGCCCTGTAGCACACTAATATTACCATTGCATTTTCAACCGATTTGTCATTTCAACCAAATTAGTTTTTGACTTAATGGTCTGTTGCTGCCTTCATAAACCTTTTCCTGGGCGCTGTCTGAATGCCAAATGTGGCTGGGTGGGAGGACCACATATCTGCCAAGCCCATTACACAGACTAGGTAACAGGCCCAAGGGCAGGGACTGAGCCAAAGTTGTGCAATGAATTTGATGCAGCTAGGACTCAAACCCAGGTCAGTGTACAAGGCAGGGTCTTCACTGCAGCTCAGAGCTAGGACACCTCGCCAAATTTGAATTTCAGAGAAACAGTGGGTAGTGTTTTTGTATAAGTATGAATACTGTGAATATAATTTTTCTGAAATTCAGATTTAACTGAGCATCTTGTATTTTATCTGGTGACCCTACTCAGAGCCTATCCTATGAAGACACGACCCCAGGTGTCCCCTCTCTGCCCTCCACCATCCCCATTGGCCCTGGAGATCCCCCCAGGCTCCGTCTACACCCAACTCTGACCCAAATGCCCGACCTTGTGGCCCCTTTAGCTGCCTTTCTTTTCTCTCCAGAGTTGAACTTTCTACCTCCTCAGCCATCACTTCTTCAGTGCTGTGCATGCTTCATCCCACCAGCTCAGCAGGGCTGGCACCTCCTTACACCCAACTCTGGGGCCATAGCCCCTCTGAGCTCCCAGTAGCCTGTTGGCAGCCCAGTGTCTGGGGTTTCCATCCCCTCCTCACCTGCTACTTCTCAGCCACCCTCCTGTCCCCAGAATCCTGCCCCTCTCCTCGGCCCCACTCCCTTGGGCTTCCTGGCAACCCCATTGACTCCCATGGTAAATGCCCAAGTACTAATAACTCCTGTTCTCTTTTTTTCTCCAGGTGGTCCCTGCCCAAGCCCAGGCCCAATTGTGCCTCTGCCTCCTGATGCTCCAGGGGCTCACGGACCCCAGATTGGCTACTTCGTGCTTTTCTTTGCTTAGAACCTTTCGAGGGCTCCTCAGGCCCTTGGGAAAAAGTCTGATCCTATGTCTTGGCAGACAAGGTCCTTCATGGTCTGCCCCTGCCCACTTCTCCAGTCCTCTGCAAGCCACTTACAGTTCCCAGAATACATTAGGTGTTCTCACAATCCCACTGGGCTTCAAATAGCTTCAAATCACCCCCCTTCACCCCCACCCCACCCTTCCCTTCTCACCTTGGTGGAGTCAGCTCCCATGTCATCTCTTCTGGAAGATTCTTGACTCCCTCCTGGTTGGCTTAGCTGTTGCCTGTATTCCCTCCACCTTATCACAATGTATCTTAAGTCACTTGCCATTTACCTATTTCTCCCAAGAGAAAGACAGGACTGTATGTCTTCTCTACCTCTGGTCCCCAGCACCCAGCCTTGTAAATGAGCCCAGGGCTTAACCCCTGAATCCAACATGGGTGCTAATTCCCTCCCTCACCAACCTGATCCCAGCCCCACCCAACTCTTTTCAAGCTCTTACTTCATCCTCACTCCACTTTTGACTTTAACTGCACCCTCACCCCAACAGCACACACAGGAAAGGAATAAAGGCAGGTATTCCCCATGTCCAGGGGACTTCTCTCCTGTCCTGAAGGAAAGACTTAGCATTTTGAGCCCACTTGAGTCTGCAGAGGTGAGTGAGGGGTGGAGCCTCAGCGTGGCGGGCTGCAGTGAAAGAGTTCATTCCTTAAGGACAGTTGCTGATTAAGAGGCCCTCCAACTGCAGCTGACCCCTGTCTCTCCCTGCAGGGCAAGCTGGGGTGGGGACCTGGGCGATGCACGGTCCAGACCTGGCCCGGTCTGTTAGCACCCTCTAGAGGACCGTTCTATTGCCAGAGCTGGCTTTGGGCAACCAAATCTTACACTGCCTCCTGGCCTCAGCAGCTCTCTGGACTTACTGCCCACCATCCACCACTCCATCTGGCAGGTCTCCTTGCAGTGTGCAGACCAGCAGCCATTCCGTTTTATCTCAGCACTGTGTTACCTACTCAAATCTCACACTGCTTCATCCTTGGAGGCCCAGCCATAACATAGCCAGGCAGCTGGCCCCCTGGCTTGCTCCTGACCCCACCTCTGTAACTGAGCTCCTGCAGCCCTGGATTGGAGCCCCACACTCTGGTTGACTTTGGTTCCTTCACAGAGGCTTCGATTGCTGTCCCCAAAGGAAGTGTATTCGAGGACAGGGTCTAGGATCTCCCCTCCGCTGTTCAGACGGGGGCTTCCAGGGGATAAGAGCCAGGTTCATTCTTCTCCACCCCAGATTAGGGACCCCCAGAGCACCGGGCTTGGCTTTCTACCTCCCATCTCAGACTGGGGTTTCCCTGCAAATAATATATTTTTTTAATATCTTAAGAAGGCTCCTATGTCTTCTTTCCCCTCAGACTGAAGAAGTCCAGGGTCTGAGTCTCCCCTTCATTCTTCAGCGTGGGGGCTCCCTAAGGACTGACCCAGGGTCTCCTCCCCAATTCTGGCCGCTGATCTCCAGAACTTTTCAGTCCCTCTTCTGTGCAGCTCTCCCCACAGCCAGGAGCTAAGGAGCCTCCCCCAGATCTGGGGCCTGGGAGGGTTTCCTCTGGCTCCAGGCTGGATACCAGGCTTGGAGGCCAGGCCCTTTCTCTGGGACCATGAGGCCCAGCACCCACCAGGAGTTCCACCTCTGACCTCACAAGAGCTGCCTCAGAATCTCCGCTGGCGGGAGAAGACATGCTATTTCAGGCAGTGCAACTGGACTTGGTTCAAGTGGCACGGGCCAAAACCCTGCCCCACTGACCTCTCCCCTGGAGGAACAGAGCAGAGCCGCCCCAAGGAAAGCTGAGAGGCGGGCTCTCAACTGGGGATACAGCGGAGCCCGAGCTGCGGAAGTATCCAGAGCCTGGGACATTCATGGGGGAACAAGACCAAGACCTGCTGTAACTGAGAAGCCCCCAAGGCGAATGCTGAGAAACCTAAGGCACTTCAGCAGAGTGAGTCTGGCTCCAGGCAGGGCTAGGACAGGGGGCTCCCTGGGGCCCAGGCCTGGAAGTGCTACCCTCTGGGGACCAGATGGGAGGAGGTGACCATGGGACTATCTAGGAAAAGAACCCCAGCTGGGAGGTGAAGGCCTGGATGTCTGTTCTGGTTTCGTCCTGAGTTGCTGTGTGGCACTCTCTGCACTTTGGTTTCCTCACCTGTAAAGTGACTGTTGGGAGGACCAGGGTTGAAGGATGTGTTGAGCTGGGCTGTCAGCAGAGTGTGGGGGTGGAATGGGGGAGTGGAGACCAGTGACACTGGACCAAAGCAGAAGGGATGCAGGTCAGAGAGATGGGTCCATTGCTGGCTTTGCTGGAGTGGTTTCTTCCCCTAGGTTCCCCTTTCCTGCCCCCAGAGGATTTCTGAAATCACAGCTAGGGAGGTGAACCTGTGCTGCAGCTAGAGGGAACTGGGCTAGAAGCAGAATGGGAAAACTCAAGGGTTTTGTTTATGCTGTCATTTGGGAGAAAAGTGGGAATACAAGGAGGAATTTTTCAGGAATGGTGAGAAATGTAGACTTTGTTTTGAGGTGGGGGTATGAATTAACTAAATTTTTAGGACCTCATCGTGTGTGTGTGTGTGTGTGTGTGCGTGTGTGTGTGTGTGTGTACGTGTGTGCACATGTGTGCAAGGAAGAAGCCCTGGAAAGTCACAGTTTAAGTCAGCAGCAAGGGGGCTTGAGGTTAGACTAAAGGCAATAACAGCCATATATGTGAGGATGGAGCCACCGAGGGGACTCTGTAGGCATGTCTACTGTCCAAAGCTGGTTTGCAGACTTGGGAAGGTCAGGAGGACCTCTGAAGGGCCTGGTCCAGAGGTCAGGGGTCCTGAAGCCAGTATAGAGGAGGTGGGACTCCAAGGCCTTTTCCCATTGGCTGAAGCACACCCACTTCCCCACCCCTTTCCAGCTTGGCTAGGTTGAGGGATTGGAACTGGCAGGAGCTGTCCCTGTGGCTTCCCTCTTGTGGGGGCTGAGGTCTGATAATAATATGGGGCCAAATTCTGTGCCCCCCAGCCCTAGTGACCTCTTTTTGGCTCCACAGCATCTAAAAATCTCAGACAGAATATGACTCAAGCGCACAGGAAGAGGCGGTAAGCACCCACCCATTTCCCTATGCCAGCCTCCCACCCCCCACCCAGAGCACCCACTACCCTCCCTGCCCCACTCTCAGCCTCTCCCTCATGGCAGCTGATGCCCCCAGACCCCCTTCTCCTCATCTCCCACTAGCCCGTGGGGCCCAGAAGAAGGCTCTCTCAGACTTGTGCCCATAGCCAAGCACAGGCTGGGTCCTGGGGTGAGGGGAGGCTCAGAAAAACCTGAATGAGGGTCAAGGGGTGGGTCAATGGGTTCCAACTGCTCCTATGTGGGTGGTGCTTAATTGCACTGAAATCACTACCTCTCACCCTATCAGGCTGAGGCTTCTTTGGGGTGAAATAAAAGCCGAAGTTTTTGCAATGGCCAAGGCCCTGCCTACATAGTCGCTGCTTCCTCTTTGACCTCCCTCCACCTCACCCCACTATCCCCACTCATCACAATGACCACCCTTCCTTTCCTTCAGACATGCTCAGAGTCCTTCAAGGCGTCCCTCTGCCTGAAACACTTTTCCTAGAGTTATCCACATGGCCCATTCCCTTACCTCCTTTGTGTCTTTGCTCAAATGGTACCTTCCCAGTGAGGCTTATCCTGATTGGCTTATTTAAAATCATACCCACCTCCTTTTCCTTGCTGTCTTTCCTCACAGGACATGCTAACTCTAACATACAAATGTACTTGCTTATTGCATCTCATTGCTGCCTGTCAGCTCCACATGAGTGGGGATACTTGTCTGTCTGTGCGCTCTTGGATAGAGAGAATGAATGGTTTCCCCTCTGTGCTGATGACATTGCTGTCTCCAGCCCAGGGCTCTCTCCTGTTTCCAAAGATCCACTGGTGTCCCACAGGCAACTCAGTCCCAGTTCAAAACAGCCTCCTCCACTCTCCCCAAGCCCACTCCTCTTCTTGTGCTCTCAGCTCAGTTGAAGATCCCCTTTTCCTCTGTTGCTCAAGCCAGAAGTCAAGACCTTGTCCTTGACACTTGTCTCCCCTGTGCCTGACATCTAGTCACCAATCTCCTAAAATATCTAGAATGTGTTCACTCTCACCTTTCTTCTACCATCTTGTTTCCTCACGGACACTGAGGGCACCCTCTACCCTTTCTTCAAGTCTCTTCAGGCCTCACCTCCTGCCCACGGGCTTCTTACCTCTGATGGTGTTGCTATTATCCATCTTGCCCACTAGATGGAGCAATCCAAGAGTGAGGACTGAAATTTTACTTTGTATCTGGTGCCTGACTTAGAAGTAGATGCTCAGTAAGTGTTTGTTGAATGAATAAATGTTGGTTAGCAGATTAAATGGTTGGCTTGAGATTATTTGGGTAATTTACTGTTGGTTGGTTGGTTGATTAGATAATTAAATGAACTAGTTAATAGGAGAGTCAGTTAGTTGGTTAAGTTGTTAAATTGATTAGTTAGCCAAAGAATTGGCTGGTGAGTTGTTAGCTATTTAGTTCCTTGGTTAGCATATATTACTTAGGTAATTATCTGGTTGTCTGTTTGTTTCTTTGTAGGCTAGTTTTCTTAGACATCCTTTTCTTATTCTACACCCTCCCTTTGAGCTATCTTATCTATGCCCATGGATCAAATGGCCACCTATGATTCAGTGACCTCAAAATGTAGGTCTCTAAACAAGACCACACAACCAGCTGCCTCCTTACGGGTCCTCCCCACCCAGGTGTCTGGTGGGAATCCTCAAACTCAACACACCCAGAAAGGGACTCTGGTCCTCCTACCTAAGCTGGCAGCTTCTCTCCTGTGCCTCATGTGTCACTCTGCTGCTCTAGCCAGGATCTGGGGTCATCACTGACTCTTCCTTTTCCATTCTCTAATCAAACACCAAGGTCTGTCAGTTTGACTGTCTTCTAGCCATCTCCACGGCACCTTCTTGACTCAGGCTGCCATCACCTCTCAGCCTGTCTGTGGCAGAAGCTTCCTGATGGTTCACCATGGCTCCACACCTGCTCCCTCATCCCAGCCTCCATAGAAGAGGCAGTTCTGCTCAAATCCTCCACCTAGCCCCCTGGCTATCTGGGTTGACCCCGTAACATGGGCCTTGAGGCCTCCTGCCACCTGGCCCTGTGCTCCTCTCTGCCCATCTCATGCTACTTTCACTCCTCTCTCTGGCCGGCTCATCCTTGCAGAGTTCTCTGCCCATCATGCGCTCTCGTAGCTGCAAGCCTCTGCCCATGCCATTCCAATGCCCAGGACTCCCCCCACCTCCCCGGATGCCCCTTTACCTGGCCAGTCTTCTATTCTTGACCTAATTTTCTCTCTCCCTGGGAGAGAGCCTCCTACCCTCTCCTCTAGGTCCTTTGTTTCCTCCCTACAATCCCCTGCTGCTCACTCTTCTCCTGTGTTATCACTCCTCATACTTTATAGTAATTGCTTAATTAGTGGTTTTTCTTCCTAAGAGCAGGGATCATGCCAATGTTCTTTACTACAGTGCTTGACATAGCAGGCATAGTAGGCATTCAATAAAATCTTTGGTTTGGTGGCTGGTTGGGGGTTATTTGTTGTTTACCGTGTCTTACCTGCTGTGTGGGGAGGAGAAAGGGGCCCCGCTTCCAGACTCTCTTGGTGTCCTTGACTTCTTGCCTCTCTGGCACCTTCCCAGGACCGTTCTTGGGTCTCTGCCTGCCTCAGGCTGCTCACAGCCTCTTCTGTGGGGCTGAGGAAGTCGGTCACGGGGGCGAGGGGACCCCTACGTGATGCTGCATGGGAGCTGGAGATGGATGGGAGCCAGTGGATCGTCCAGGCAATTCTATATCCCCTCCACATGCACAGCCCTGGGTTTGTTTCCCTTGGGTGAGGACAGAGCAAGGACTGGGGTGGGTGAGATATGAACATGGGGTCTCAGCCAGAAAAGGAAAAGGTGTTTTATCTATGCCTGGTTTACATTTCTCCTTCTGCTTACTCTTTGCTGCTGTGAGGCTGGGGAAATTCAGGGTGGGGTGGGGGGTGATGTTGCTATCCTGAGCAGGGTAAGTGAGTGTCTGGCCTCACCTCTAAGATCACACTTAGAGTTATCTGTACCCCTCCTTCTCTTTAGCTTCCAAACCCCATCTCCTTCTCCAACAGATGTTGGAGCCTGTAACTCACCTTTTCATCTGTTTATCCAATCATGCGTCTATTAAATAATTTATCAGGCATCTACTATGTGCCAGGCACTGTAGATCTAGTGAAAAATAAGGCAGATAAATTCCCCAGTTTTCATTCATTCAACAATATATATTGTACACCTACTATGTGCCTGGCACTGCGCTAGACACTGAGAATACATCGAGGAGTAAGATTCAGTCCCTTTTATCCTCTCTCCCTCCCTCTCATTCATTCATTCATTCATTCATTCACTCACTCACTCACTTACAAATGTTTGTTTGTGTTGACCTGGTTGCAGAGCCTGCTGCACTTTACAGGCCCTTCATCTGTGGCAGAACCTGGTGCATATTTCAGGCCTGAGCACTGTTTAGTGCGGGAGCAGACTTTGCCCCACCCTGTGCTGTTTGCAGAGTGCCTTGTGGTTGCCAGATCCTACCTAATGTCTTGACCGTGTCCCCAGAGATCTGGTCCCTGCAGGTAGGCAGGCAGACAGACAGACAACTGACCTCCACTTTCTTGCCTGCTCTCTCCCACCTGCTTCTTTCCCAAGGCTCATTGGCACCACAGATGGCATTCATCAGATCCCTAACTGCCTCCTCTGCAAAGTAGCCTCGTTGGTGTCCCCTTCCCCCTGGCCCAGTCCCCACCAGAAAGAAGAAGGGGCATGACCTGGCCATGTACCCCCAGTCCCTCTCCATATGCCTCTGGCTCTCAGGCATCCCAGCAGCCCTGGGCAAGAGGAGGCGTGTGCGGAGAGGCCGCTGGGTTACGCATTAACCCAGCCAGGAGCTGAAGGGCCGATGGGCAGCAAGCGCACTTGAGTCTCACGTCTGCCCATGGGCTCAGGCTGCTGCTTCAGGTCCACCTGCAATTCCAGGATGGCCTCATCGCCTGCGATAATAAGGGCGCAGGCAATACTGCAGAAGGAAATGGTGCGAGAGTTCCTGGCCGAGTTCATGAGCACGTATGTCATGATGGTGAGTGGGTGGGTGGCACAGGGTGGGTGGGCTCTGAGGAAGGGGCAGGAGCCTCAGGACTTCAGGAGGGGGTGCTCAGTAAGGGCAATCCATGACCCCCTTCCCACTGCTTAACCCCGGGGTCGCATTGTCTATTCCCCGGCCTTGGAGCTGGGAGCCTGAAGGTGAAGCATAGGAAAATAAGGTGAGAGCTCTGTCTTCCTCACCACATCTTTTTTTGGAGATAAAGGGCTCAGAATATGTGGGGGCAGAACAAAATCATGGGCTGGGGGGTGTCAGAAGGCATGGCTGGAAGTCGGGAGAAGGGAAAACAAGAGGAGAGAGATTGGAGAGAAAGCTGAGTGTCAGGCTTTGAGAATTAATCCTGAGGGTAATACGGGGACACTGCAGGCTTTCCAGCAGGGGAACGCTGTGGTCAGATTTGGAGTTTAGAAGGAAATCCTGGGTGCAGTGTGGAGCTTCAGCAGAACGGGCAAGGCTGGAGGGAGCAGAGCCAATTAAGAGACCGTTGTAATGACCTAGGATAGAGAGAGGATGGCGACTGGTCCAGGGTTGGAGAAGAAAGCACATGTTTGAGACAGTTGTAGAAGATGGAATCAAGGAGGCTTTGCAAGCCACAAATGTGGGATAGGTGCCAAGGGAGCCATTCTGAGCTCGGGGCCCCGCACAGGGCAAGACGTGAGGTCAGTTTGGACGTAATCCGGTGAGGTCCTGGGGGAGAAACCTGGGGGGCGGTTGGATATAGAAGTCTGGAGCTCAACAGAGTGGCTTGGGCTGGAAGTAGAGTTAGAGTTCATCAGAATAGGGATGGTGGTTATAAAAACTGTCCAGTGAGGGTGTATAGGAAAAGAAAATAAGCTGAGGACAGAGCCTTGGAAAATGAAGAGGGGAACACCGCGAGTCCTGAGAAGTACTGGCTTGACAGGTGGGAGGAGAAGATGGAGGGAGATCAGGTTACAGAAATGTGTGTGTGTGTGTGTGTGGGGGGTCCACAGGAGGGAGTGGTCAGCAGTGCACGAGGCTGCAGACAGGCCAAAAAAGATGACACTGACAAGGATCTGTAGAGATTGGCGACATGGAGGTCACTGGGGACCTCGGCCAAGGCTCTTTCAGTGGATGATGGGACAGGTGCCAGACCGCAAGCAGGAGGTGAGGTTTCTCGGAAGCTCCCTCTCTCTCCACCTGCTTCGGCCCTGCCACTTCCCCCAGCCAGCCTCTGCCTTTAAGCTGTAGCCATGCTCGTTTGCACCTTATGGAGGGTACAGGTCCATGAAAAGAAGGGGCAGCCTCTGGGAAGGGAAGCAAAGATGGCCAGGAACACGCCAGAAGAAGTGGGGGAAAGAGAGGCAGTGTGTGTAAGAGTGAGTGTCTGTGCAGTGAGTCACTGGATAGGAGATTATGGGGTTCACAGAGCCCAGGGGACTCTGGACACCTGGCTTCTTATTCTGATCCTGCCACTGAGTCACTATCTGGACTTGGGCAGATCTCTCGGTGGCTCAGAGCCTGTCTTCTCAGTCATGAAGTGTGCTGAACGAGGCCGTAATGGGAGCTAGATTTGAATTCCGGCTCTGCTATTTTCCAGCTGTGTGATCTTCCACAAGTATCTTAACTGTTCAGAACTTGAGCTTTCTTGTTGGTAAACATGACACCAACATCGAGCTGGCAGACTTATGTGAAGAAGGCCAAGAGCCCAAAACCCAGTAAACACGTAGGACACCTGTGTTGGTCCCTGGTCATTATGACAAGAGCTCTCAGTTGCTCTCCCCTCCCTGCCTCCCACCCTTTCCCCCTCCCCTATTCCCCGCCCTGCTGCTTGGCTCCTGAGCTATGAAGACAGCACTGGGTTTTGTCCCACCTAATCCAGGGCAAAGTAATTCATTTATGACAAAACATTCCAGCCCGTGACGGCTGTTAAACCTTGGAACCGTGGAGGCAGAAGGGTGCCTCCTTGGAGAGCTCTTAGGGAAAACAGGTACCGCCCACATACACTGATGCCCGCCCATGTCCGTGTTTCTCTTCCTTTCGT